>NC_142093.1:8304107-8621071 GCF_054644295.1 Miniopterus natalensis | reverse complement strand
GTGGCTTCTTGCAGTCATTCCCTGGAAGGTAGTGCAGCGCCTGCTTTGCATGGGTGCAGGAAAGAAAGGGTTTGGTGCGGGGCATGGACTAAATGCCCCACGCCTCCTGACCTAGCATTCTTTAAGCCAAGGATCAGGCCCATAGTGGGAGCTGATAGTAGGTTGAAAACCTCAGTTACTGCTCTAGCTTGTATGCTTATAAATATTAATGGAAGATACACTAGCCTTCGCCATTCCTTAATAAGTAGATATGGGAATGATGTCTCTGTAGAGTGACTGCTTCCAGGGCTTGCGCTCCAGCCCTGACCTTCCTACAGGAGGCCCCTGTGCACTTTGGGACGGTCCTTGCGTTGGTGGATGGCTCCTGCTTGCTTGCCTCTGCCGCTGTGGCCGATTTTCTTCAGAGCCACAGAACAGAAGTTGAAATATTTGCTCTAGAGAGTCTGTTATTTAGTCATGAGGCAATTTATACGAGGGCTGGTCATAGTACCATCAACACACTGTTTGTTACCTGGATATGCTTTTCGATACCTCGATGGTAGTGATTCGTCCCATAATCATAGTAAATCTACCACCAGCAGATTCCAGCACGATTCCCACAGAAAAGTGAAGCTTCAAGCATAGCCCAGGGGACCTGCAACGGGAAGGGAGAGTGAATTTTGCCTTTTGAAATGTTAAGACATTGTGCGATTGTGGTAATAAAAGCGGTGTAGTCACGATGTAGGGGGAACCAATTCATAGGCTGGAAGGAAAAGAGAGTCAGAGACTGCCCTGGGCATCTGTGGGGAAATGGAATGTGGTTGGCATTGGTACGACCCAACAATTGGATGGTGGGGAAGTGAACGTCTGGTGAGAGGACGGACTAAGAGCCGACTAGGTAGATCACTTGCCCAACTTTAAATGCATAGCAAATACTAAAAATAAGAAAGAGAAATTTCCAGGTGCCAAAAAGAAGGAACTCAAAATGGAGATTAGACCCTTGTACCACTGAGGCCACGGGATGCACACCTAAGGGAGGATGGCTATTCTGAGGTGCCATCAAGGCTACATGCTCCCTACGAGGGCGGAAGCTGGAACCAGGCTTATTGCAGACATTTTAGCAGAGACCATTGACCTCTGAACACACTGTAAAGTCAGGCCACACGCCCTAGGCCAAGGGTAGAAAGTGAGTCACTTGTGTTAAACAAATGCGATTTCCTCCCCACGACTCAAAATTTGATACTGATCTGTGGTGATGAACCCACAACCCTGAACGAGCGTAGCAGCCTCAAGCAAGATTGCCTCCCTCCAAGGAGAAGCTCACAAGCAAACATTATCAACCCACGAAAAAGCAGATGGAAACCCTTGGTGGGAAAGCAGCAAGCATCCCATGGATTGCTCCTCCAGCTTCTTCATCGTTCCAGGCATGAACCTTTTTCCAGCTTTCAGCATTAGCCGGGTGACCCTCAGCTGTTCACAGGTGTTTCCGTTGCTCATGGCAGGGGTGCAGCGGAGGGAAGTCAGCCGACACAACAGTTGCCAGGATCGCTGGTTCATGGAGGGCAGCGCAGTCAGGGGTAAGGCGCCGTGGCCGAGGCGCCCGGGGCAGAGGAGCGGGAAGGCGCATGTGTGCTGGGCAGGGGTGAGGCCAAGTGCTCGGCGTTCTAGAGGCCAGCTGCACTGAGTTTCTCAATTTCAGCAAAACCAGTCGTTTCCCCCTTAAATAAGCATCATTGTCATATTCTGTGTTGCAGGATAGTTAACTAACAGGGATAAAGAGCCGTTGAAATGTTGAGTGTCGTTACCCCCGTGACTCATTTTTCCCCAGTAGCTGTGGGACATGATTAGCAAAGTTCGTGAGTCACGGTGGGGAAACTTTCCAGGGTACTAAAGCCTTGGGTTTCCAACCATGCCGAATTCGGGGTGCAGGGCAAAATAAACCATAAACATACCAAGTCTGAAGCTTCTGTCGCTTTCTCAGAAGACACTCTGCTGCCCCCTGGAGGAGGGCTGCGAACACAAGGTGCTGCCCAATTCCGCTGTGACCAAACCTGGCAGCCAGTGACCTCTGCCCCCTGTGCTGTTTTCACAATAGGCGTGATGTGAATTGTTTGGTCATAAAAAAGAAAATTGAGGTATTGATATTCTACTATTAAGTATTAACTATAGAAGATGAAAGTCAGTGGTCTTGACCTTCAAAACATTAATTTTACTTGTACAGAAGAAACTATTTCACCTAAAACAGAAGTTTAATCAAATGTGTTTAAAAAAGTGATGCCTGAGTTTTGACACAGACGCAAGATATCAGGGAGGGCTCGGTAGAGAATGGAAAATGCCCAAGATATTGGGTAAATAGGTAAAAATGGATAGCGCATTTCAAAAAAAAAGAAGCCCATGAAATAACATAAACAGTGAGAGCTTCTTTTCTCTGCATTTTCTTTATTTTCTCCACTCATGTTATTTTGGAAACTGCAGGTAATATGTAGTTGGGTCACAAATGCTGTTCAAAGATCATATGGTTAACGTGGCAATTTTTTAAATGTAGAAATGGCTCCGGGCTTGCTCTAATTGATCAGTCACTGTAAACCATGCTAAACCACAGAGAACTTAGGCAGAGAAGGATATTCCGATTTATTTGTATGGTCCCTCGGAGTGGAGGCGGAGGCATTAACAATGTACAATGCTTTTTTTTGTGTGTGTAAAAGCAACATGAATATGGGCAGTTGGATTAGAGGATTAACGGTTCCCTCCCTGCCTGATCTTCTTTTTAAATACGCTTTTCAGACAGACTACTGTCCGTAAGGGTTTCTGATGATCGTCCCCGGTATGCTTAGCAAGAACTTCGAAGGACTATGAAATTGGACTCAGTAGGTGTTAAAAAAAAGTTTATTAAGTGCTGATGGGAATCTGTCTAACTCTGGAGTCTTTCCAGTCCTAAGGAAATTGCTTTATTTGCAGCAGTTTCATTTCATTGTCAACTGATTGTGTTGCCATCTTTTAAATATATGTCGCATGATGGGAAAAAAAATCAGAAAGGCAAGTTATGACAAAGAATTGCCGCTGCCCTTCTCCGTTGCTGCCTCAAGGACTGGACTCCTTCATGGTCTGGGGACTAGTCATTAACACCTTCGCGTGGGGGCGGGGTACGCGGGCACCCTGCCGGGAGGGTAGCGAGTGGGGATTTTATTGCAGGATTGCATTCCAGTTTCCAATTTTTTCTATAGGTCACTCATACTGCAAGTAATTCTTGAGCAAACCATTCCCCATCTGTTCCGATCTTGTTATAACAAAATCAGCCATGACAGATTATAGTACATAAAACAGAATAAACTTTGCCCAGCTGGAGGCACAAAGTAAGGAGAGGAAGGGTAGACAGGGCCCTCTGGCTACGGGAAGCGGCGCCGGGAGAACCGGCTCCATCAGGAGGGGTGAAGGGCCCGAAAAGGTTACCAGAGAGCAACCCAGAGCTGCCTCTTTGGAAAACCACTTCTGCCTATTGATTAATGCAAAGGGGGGAATTAGAGCTATTTTTTCCTTTTAAATTTTATTTTGTTCTGATAAGAGCACTTAACATGAAATATCTCCTCCTAACATATTTTTAAATATATGATATATTATTATTGACTATAGTACCATGTTGTGCAGCAGATTCTGAGAGTTTATTCGTCCGGCTTATCTGGAACTTTATGCCTGTTAATTAATAACTCCCTACTCCCCTCCAAGACCCTGGCGACCACCACTCCACTCTTTGGTTCTGAGTTTCTGACTATTTTAGAGATCTCATATAAATGGAATCTCACAGCATTTGTCTTTCTGTGACTGGCTTATCTCAGGTAACATAATGTCCTCAGTGTTTTTCCCTGTTGTCAAACAAGACAGGATTTCCTTTTTTCTAAAGGCTGAAGAGTAATTGTATGTATATGTGGCATCTTCTTTATTCCCTCATCTGTTAGTGAACATTTAGGTTCTTTCCCTGGTTATTTCCACATTTGGGCTGTTGTGGATAATACGGCAATGAACATAGGAATGCTACTATCTCTGCGAGATCCTCATTTCAAATCTTTGGGGTAAATACCCAGAAGTGGGATTGGTGGATCTTATGGTAGTTCTATTTAAAAATTTTTAATGAATATTTTAGAGCCCCTGCCCTCGCTCCCTTGCCCTTGAAGGGAGACAACTTTCTAGCATGTTCTAAAGTGTAATTGAATCCCAGTTGCCCAAAGTGGTAACCCATATTGGCTTTCTTCCCCTCCCTGACTCGCTTCTCCACCCCACTGGTGTTTCCTGGGGTCACCTCCCAATTATACTACTTTCACTAAAATCCTTTCTCAGGAATTGCTTTATGGGAAATCTGACCAAAGACTAACTTTTGTTGAATTTATTGGACCAACATTGGTTAATAAAATTATATAGGTTTCAAGTGTACAATGGTATAATATATCATCTGTATATTGTATTGTGTATTCACCATTCAGGGAAACATTAGAATCACTTTCAGATTAACATCAAATTTTACTCAGATTTTGACTTAAATTAGGTTAAACCTATTCATTAGCACTTTTTAAAATGTTATTCTGCACAACATCAAGCCATAGGTTAATAAGGTGCTACCAAAGACAAGTGTTCAAATAAGTTGTGGTTAGCTCTCTGATTAATTTTAATGGAGTTTCAACTGATAGCCCAATGCTTTCTGAATTGAAAACTATGTGTACAAGTGTGATTTTAGTAATTTCTTTTACTTTATATGCCTTCTGTAAATAAGAGTTCCAGGATTATGTAAAATAATAATATCACTGAACCAACCAAGAGTGATCTAATGAGAGGTAGATAAGAAGTTCAAAGGAAGCCTTTAATGAACATTAAATATTATTTTACTTATTCCTTTCTCAGTAGACATATTTCTAATCACATTATAGTACAATGGTTTTTGTTTCTTAATTTTATGCACAGAACTGAGTTTGTTGTGTATATTATTCAGAATTTTGTACCTATACTTTATTGTTATGTTTTCAGAAGCGTTATTCTCCCCAATCAGAATATTCCATAGGATTCATTAGATTAAATATCTTTTTAATGACCTAGAGATACAGCAATAAACAAAAAGTTTGAAGTCCATGCCCTAAAGAAGCATGTGCTTTAATTGAAGAGAAACAGATAAAAGTAAAATAACCAAACTCAAAGTATACTAGATAGATTGGGTAGAATGAGAACATACATGGTATGTTTAATCAGAGTTCTGGACGCAACAATGGGGAAGAGGGGCTCTTTAAAATAATGGTGAATGAGAAAATTCCAGAAATATTGAGAGGTACCCGGAGAGGCCCAATAAACCCTAAGACTGTTAATGTGTATAGTATAGTCATTTTAATATTCTTATCTGCTAAACCCTGTATTTAGATTCCTGGGGGCCTGCTTTCTATCATCTGTCCTTTGTCTTGATTTTCAGATACATTTTCTTGCCTCCTCACATTTCATACAGTTTTATGGTACAAAGAAGCACAGAGACTGTGAATGGTGCCACTTTTCCCAGAAAATATCCATCCTGCTCTCTGTTAGGCAGAGATTGTGAGCAACTAATTGGCACAGCTAGGGATTAGAATGTTCTGCGCTGGGCTTTAGGATTGTTAAATCTCTGTCCACCTTGGATGACTTTTTGTTTCTAGGATGTGGAATCCTTGGGGTTTTGATTTAGCTCTGGAGGGCTGAGAGATTCACTTTTGCCCCTTAGAGTTTTAATCTTAGTTCTTTAATTTCCTACTCACAGTCTTCAGGAGAGACTAGTCATCGTTCAAATCCTTCTGGTTGGACTTTATTTTCAAAATACTGCGTATGAGATCACAAGAGAATTCTTGCTGCCTTTAAGAAATTTGTGGTCTATCTCCCCAAACTCCCATGCTGCCCAGAACTCAGCAAATGCTCTGTGGGTTAACCAACTGTGTTTTGGTGGCCCCACCCATTCCAATCTTTCACCAACCTGTGCAAACCACAAAAACCTCACTGTTTTCTCTTTCCTTCAGCAGAATACCTCTGCCAAGTCAAGCCCTGATTATTGGCCAGTGTCTAGAATGGGTAAATGCTTTCCTGAGAGAAAAAATGGCCAGTGAGTGTTAACTCACCAAACATTCCTCTCATAAATTTTAATTCATCTAGTCCTCAATACTTTCAGGGTTCTCTTACATCCTTTAAAATAGAATATTTATGTTATCTATTTTTTAAGGTATTGCAAGCAAACTTTGTTGACCTGATGCATCTACCCAAAAAGACTAATTAAAAAGAAAACCACACTTTGACACATCATAGGGAAATATCAGTAGACCAACAATGCAAAATGGAAACAGAAATGGAAGATGCCCTTTCCCCTACTAGCTTGCCCTGCAACCAAGAGGGGCGCATCCAAATGATAAACACATGAGCACCCACATTCTTGAAAGTCAGTCACATAGAACGAGTCCAGTGGGAGTGTATGGATGAATGGTAAAATGGGAAGAATGCTAGCCACATAGGGATGAGGAATTTTAGGAAACATTGTACACGAAAACTTCTCAACAAGTAATAGGCTCTGAAAACTTGGCTGGATATCTGGCCCCTTCATTCCATGGAAGAACCAGGAATAAAAAAAAGCTGTGGCCTCATGTCTGGAGGAAATGAACTATTCGGGTGATTGAAGCAGGGCCAGCCATTAGACCAGGGGTTAAAGGCACAAGTAGTGACCCTAGCACTGTTGCATAGATCAGAGCAGGATCGGGATATAACCGACTTGATCTGAAGTTGTCGGAGTCCCTTCGCTGAAATTCTGCAAGGCCAGGTTCTCTTGTCCAAGGCTATGATTTTCCTCAGAATCTGAGAAAGACCTGAGAGTTAAAAAGCATGGACCTAGGGATTAGGCTTTGCTTTTCTCTCTCACTCTACCTTGATGTGCTTTTCTACAACTTACCCTCGATCAGTCGTCTCTTGACCCTCACCTGTCTGTCACTTGTCTTGTTACTTCCTAGTGTTTTTTAAAGTGCCACAACTTAGAAAGAAGCCAACTCCGAATAGCATTTCCCTTGGTCAAAAACTTTTCCTGCCAAAGAGAGAAGGCTGTGCAGATCAAAGTAAATGGAAATCAATACAATGAAGACATTGAAATTCTGGCCCATTTGCCACTGTCACTCACACGGGGCAGATGGCCTGGTAGCAAAGAGGAAGCAAGATTTGCTGGAAGTGAGCTGGAAACAATAGTCTGCCAAGTTGGGGGTGCTCCTTGGAGTTGAATGGTTCCTGCTATGGCAGTTTGGCCCTTTTTCAATGCTGGGCATTTTGTGACCTGCAGGGTGTCTCACCCAAACTTGGGTTCACTTAGATGCCCCTTTTCCCCATGCCCCTACAGAGGTGGGGAATGAAGGAGAAACTCCTGGGTCCTCTCACTGACAGAGAAGCCAGGGCTCTGAGAACCAGCCAGAGAGACACAGGCAGAGTCCCCCGCCCCCAATAACATGACAGGTTTTTAGAAAGTACAGATAGGCCCAGATGGCTGAAAACAAGGGTGACTGGACGTGCTTCCATAGGTAAATGAGGGAGATGATTGACCCGCCAGGGAGTGCTAATACCTTAGGGGAGGGGAAGGGCTCGCTCAAATAAGGTGGTGCTCTCTGACTGTCCATTACTGAAGGGAAGAACCCTCTAAACTCTTTACCCTAATGCCCAGGGTCCTTTGGGCCTTGACCGTGTGCCTCTCCAGGCTCATCCCTCCTTCACCACACATTGCGTGGGTTCCACTCCCGGTGACTTACTTGCTGTTCTTGGAACACGCCATACTTTCGAAATCGTGTGCCTCTCATACATCCCCTGCTACCAGGTGACCACCTAAGGAACCCCCATTCTCACTTCTAGAGACAAGGTTGAAGCAACTGCTTTTATGCGCCCTATGGTATGTGAGAGGGTCCCAAATATCCAGGTCATACCCACATGGCCAGATTTCCTTGACTTCAGATAACCCGCTACTTCTTGTTCCAAGTGTGTTCCATCACAGAGGAGACCTTCTCTCCTTTCACTCTCATGGATAATAACTGCTTTGTCTAAATTGGACCATTCCCATTTGGAAATTGATAGGAGAGGGACAGAGATTTTCCAGATCCTGAAACAAAGTTTTGTGCAAAAGTGCATAGATACTGTTAGGAATGCATCTAGAGACCAGGCTGTAACCAGAATGTGCCAGGGAACAGACTGCTCTGTAAGAACGATTTATGATCTGCCAGGTGGGAACTTTATGGTGCTGTGCTAAGAGACAAAGAAATTTTCAGAGCTGCTAAAAAGCAACAAAATATGCTTTCCAGCTTAATGAGGAGAGGCGATAGAACTGGGTTGGCATGTATGGCTGGCTCCATGTGTTAGGGAAAAGCTGAAATAGTCTTCATGTTACATATTTTGATTTTGCTAAATTTGTTTGGAGCAGAATGAATATTTATGGCCCTGCACAATGAGCAGCAATTTCAATGTCTATCAATATAATAAGAGTTTTATTTGAAAATTGTGCCCCATGAACAATTTTTATGTGTTTCTCATAATTTTTTTTCACACAAAAGCATTTTTTCAAAAGAAAGTAGATAATAAATCCATTCTTCATTGTCTTGACTAAAGAAAGTAACCATACACAAGCTGAAATACCACTTTTATTTAGCTGATTGGAAAATATCCCCATAGGAATAAACTTAAATGAGATGAACTGTTCAGATTGGCAGTGTTTCTATATTTCCTCTCTACAGTCTGTTGATCTAACCATTGTCCAATAAAGAGTTTCTAGAATAGAATACGCTTCAGGATGGGCAGTCATAACAGACGGACTTAAAGAGAGCATAGTCATAAAATCTGGAATAGAAGAGCCCTGTTAGAACATTTTATCTCAATCAACCATGTTCAAGATGAGAAAATAGAGGGAAAGGAAGTTTAAATGATAGGCCAAAATTCAGAGCTCAATACATATCATATACAGAAATGAACTCTCCACACTTTAGGACTGTCATTTGGTATCTTAAATGTTGACAAAACTGAATTTCTGGCCATTCTAATCAATCTTCACAGACTACTCTCAATTTCACTATAAACTATTAGAAGAAATGACCAATTCACTTCAATATCTCCACCATGCTGAAGGCAGCCAAGTCAACTGCACTTCACAATTGGTACCATAATACCGAAGGTATGCACCAAAACTTTAGTTGATTGATTTAGGAAGCAATGAAAAGGAAAGCATCAATAACATGTAAACACTGCATTTCTTACATTGTTTGAAAAAAAAGGGAATAGGTGCAATTAATGTTTCCCTGATCTTTATGAAAAGTTCCATTTATTCATTTATATATCTACCCAAAAAAGCACATACCTGTGTGTTTAAAGCCCTATAATAATGCATGTGGGTATTTGAAAAGTGCTCAGAATTTTAGTAAAAGAAGATCTGATGTTCAACAATCCACTTGGTAAATGAAATCTTAAACCAAGAATCTTTATTGTCCCCTTGAGTCAAAAGGTCTTCAGTGTAAACAGATTTGTTCCATCTGCTGATGACCTACAAATGGGCAAGATGGAGATACCTCAACCCCTTAGATTAATGTCTCAGAGGTTCAGTTCAGTACATCTCTGATGTTGTGGGGGGATTACACAAATTTGTATTTTTTAAATTAGCCTAGGTTAATCTACAAGTACTTTGAGGGTCGTTGTTCTAGGCTTTAGATTGTTTTTGCTAACTTGAGAAGGCATATTGGGTCCTGAGGCAGAGATTTTCCTGTGACCGGATGAATTGCCATGTGTTTGGAGTAAATGGGGCAATATCATCTGCACAAAGGAACTGGCAGAGGGAGGAAAGGAGAGAAGGAGAAACAGAGAGAGAGAGAAAGGGGGAGAGAAAGAGAGAGAGAGAAAACATAGCTATCTTAGGAGCTAAATTGCCTGAGCTTGAGTCCTAACTCTACCACGAATTAGGTCTGTGACCATGAACCAATTAATCACCTTGTATCTCAGTATTTTGGTCCCAATACAGCTAATAATAGTACCTACCTTATAAATTTATTTTAATGATTAAATGAATTGAGAGAGGGAAAGAGAGGAGCACTTAAAAGAGTGGCCACCACATAATATATTCATAATATATATTATTGTCATGTAGACATTAACTAATTGTGGTACAAATGCAAGCAGAAGTACCAGAAGAGTTCAGGTAAACTTTTTTTTTTTTTTAAAAGAAATAATTCCTTGAAAAGGAAACCTTTCCCATGACCTAAGAAAGAAAGAATGTGTGAGAGAGTCTTGTACAAAGTCATAAAGGATTTATCATTATGCAAATTGAGTGCCTGGATCCTTTGCAAATCCATGGGGAGAGTACTCATGGGCCACGCTCCTCGAGTATTTGGGGATTATCTTTCTGTGTATGTGGTTTTGTAGAGAGTTGAAATAATTGAGAGATGGAGCTCTAGTGTTTGTATTTTTCTTTATGGGCTGTGATCCTGAGTCTGACATCTATGTCTGGTTATATCACACAGTAGAAGGAAAGGATTATGAGCCTAGACTCAGCAAAAGCAATATAGATGGGTTTCTCCTAGCCGCGGAGAAGCTCTCTCCAAGATTATGTAGGGATACACTTTGAAAAATGCATCGGCAGATACAAAAGGATTTGCACTTAAAAAGAAGACAGTATATTGTTTTTTAAACAATATTTCACTGAAACAATACTTCTTGTAAAACAATTTTTTTTCAATGTGCGCAGCAGTAGTAGAAAGAAAATCACCCATTGTCTAATACGGAGAGATTACAATTGATAACATTTTGGAGTTTGTCAAGTCTCTTGGAAAAAATGTCACTATAGAGCCATCTCTAGGGGTTATATTGGATGCTTGATTTGTATCTCATTTTGTTCATAAAACTTGGTACCGCGACCAGGTTTCTCTAACTTCAAACTTAGCTGAAACCTAATTTGTATTGATGTGGTCTAATGAATGTTGAAGTCTTCTGCTTTCAGAAAAGTAGATTGTTTCTAAGTCTACTCCATTGCAAATAATCACTCGTGCAATGGATTGTTCTCTGGAAAGGCTATTGCAATTTATATATCTAATAATCGTGTAAGAACACATTTTTTCTGTGCCCTTGCCAACGCTGAATATGGGTGATTTTTTAAAATGTATAAATTAGCTAGCTAAATCAAAAGGACTCCTTATTACGATTTTGTTCTGAATCCATTGCTTACTATCGAAGTAAACTTCGTTTTAACCGATCGAGGATATGGAATTTGGAAACAAAAAGTGGCTGTCAACTCTCCTGGTCTGCCTTAGATTCTGGACTTCCTCTCCCTGCTGCTTGGGCTGAAGAGTGAGCCTGTAGCCATCTGTCTGTGTCTGCTCCATTTCTGCTTCTTGGGGTCATGCATGGGCACAGAGAGACACCCCTCAATTCCACCCATAATCAAGAAAATCATTTTAAACCCCAGGAAAGAAGATTTTCACAGGACAGGAACTGCACCCTCGATCTTTACATGCTAGAAACAGCCTTCAATTTTCTCCATGGAGATCTGTTTTATGTGTTATTTCGATTTGCTTCTAACCCATTTTTCTAGCGTAAAAAGGCGATTCCCATTGTTGGACCCTTGATTCGATGTGCAGTTAAATGCTGCCTCACAGCTGAGTCCCAGCATTTCACAGCGGATGGGGAAATTATTAATAAAGTTCGTGTTTTCCTCCACGTGAAATGACTGCTAATTCACCGGAGTTAGGAGTTTAGTGGCCTGACTGTGTATATAACCACAACAGCAGATTTTCTACCTTTTCCTCAGGATTTCACTCAAAATAGTGTTTTTCAGAGAACCCTCTGCTTTGCCTGTTTGACAGAATGTCAGTCTCTTAGTCACTTAACTCAACTGCTTCAAACTTCTGACCTCTGACCCCTTGGTCAGTGGAAGGCCAAAAGAATACAAGGACAACAGGCAATTTGTGGTTTAGTCCGTTCTTAACATAGCTTTGTATTTCTGCACCGAGTTGAGCAGTAACTACCATTGTCTGTTCTCTGTGTTAGAAAATTCTTACCTCCCCACCATCCCCGCAAAAAAACCCCCAAAAAGTCTAGAGGAGCCAGTAAATCCAACGGATACCTACCAGTTTGTCTCAAAGATGGCAGTGGAAGGAATTCAACATCTGAATGTAGGGCTTCTTGCTGGTGGAAGAGAAAGGATCTTGGAGATGGAGAATGGTTTCGTATGTTCAAATGTACGAGCACTAAGTGGCCTGAAATATGAGGATATATTCTGTGTGATGGAAATCGATGAACAAATCTATTAGTGGAGTTCCAGGGGCTGAGAGTGAGACCCCAAATTTGAAATCAAGATCCTTGGATAAGAGGACTGGAACGAAGGAGAAAGAGTCATTCCTAAAAGAAGTATTTTTATTATTGTTGTTTTGTTTGCTTTTTAGTGTTTTTCTCGTTGACGTCTCTGTAGGGAACCTCTGTTCCCCAAAACTACACTAGATTTCTTAAGGTCATCTTGGACCCTGAGAGATCTGAATTGTAAATCCAGGTTTACTGATTATTAACTGTGTGACATCAGCAAATTTATTTACCTTCTTTCTTTAATCCAGTTTCTTCATGGATTAAAAATTAATCATAAACTTACTCTGGGGATTAAATATAATAATGTATACAAATGCCTACCATACTACTTAGAACATAATAAAAATTAATATAGGGGAGCTATCTGAAAATATTTTTCTTTTGACTCTACAACATCATAATTGGGTTGGCCACAGAATCAGCAAAAATTCTTTTTGGTTTTGAATGGACCTGGAGTAGAGTATTTTCATATATCTTATTGATTGATTTATCCTATCAAATATTCAAGCCTTCATATTTGAAAGATATGTTTGAAATATGTCAGAAAAACAGAGGCGGTAAGAGGGAGGAAAAACAAGTCATATCATTTTGAAAATACAGTGCTTGGCACACAGTAGGCACTGAGTAAATATTTGCAGACTGAATGAACAGATGTGTACACTCCAAGCTACGCAGCTCAGTGGAGGAAATTACGTGTTTCCAGTGTCAAGTGCAGCGCAGAGACAGAATGCAGGGGTGGGGATTTCAGCTTTCCAGATACGTGTAGAAGTTTTAGTCAGCTAAATGCAGAGCATCTAAGAAGATGCTCCACTGAAAAATCAATCTCCCAAAAGGGGAACCTTAAACAAATTTCTCTCACTGTCTGACAAGGAACCAGTTTATGTGTTGGAAGCCACAGTACCTTGGGAGAGAGGGCCTAACGTCCAAAATTAATGCTAGCTGGGGAAAGAGGGACTGAGGGGAAGTGACAGGTAAGGGGCGGTTCGGTCACTCGCCCTCTCAGCAGAGCTCCCCGCCCTGCCCGCGCTGAGCAGGCCCCGTGCTCTGAACTCAGGGTACACGCTGCGGGAGGGCAGGCGCAGTAGCCGCTTTCACACGGTCAGGGAGGGGGGGGTTCCTTAGGGAATCTAACTTCTCATGTGGAATTTTAGCCAGCTCTCTGAGCCTCCCTTGGACCTTGCTTTTAGAAAGAACTGGACCTTTAATATGCGTGGCTGGGGGTTTTGGGGGCTCTCTGGCATATAGGCACAAGCACTGGATTCTTACTATTGCCATTGCTAGTTTATGTATTAATTCTGTGGCTCTGCTAAGTGAGTTTCTACTTGTTCATCTGCTCACCTCCTTAATTTTTTTTTAATTTTTAAATGTTTTTATTAATTTATTGGGGTGACGTTGGTTAATAGGATCATATAGGTTTCAAGTGCATATTTCTATGATACATGATCTGTAGTTTGCATGTGTGCCCACCACCCAATGTCAAACCATCTTCTATGACCATATATATTAAAAACAAAAATACCATAGATTCTGAAAGTTGAGATGACCGTGGCGTGGATGCTGAGCTTGAATCTAAAAAGAGATATGAAAGAAAATATATAAGTGATTAGAAAGGAAAGTGGCACATTATTTAAGATAAGTCATGTTGTAATTCTGTATCTTCATATGCTAACGAATTTTAATTCTCTATACTAATAAGTTAACTAATCTGGCAGATCAATGAAATGCATTTGGTGGAATAAACTAGGTGGTAGTAAGGTGTGTATTTCAAGACACAATTATCCCACCTTACCTTCAGGGGCTAGTTTCCAAGACACCCAGTGGATGCCTGAAACCACAGATTGTACCAAACTCAATACATGCTCTATTTTCTCCTATACATATCTATGCTAAAGTTTAGTTTATAAATTAGCACAGTAAAATATTAACAACAATAACTAATAATAAAATAGAATAATTATAGCAATATGCTGTAATAAAAGTTATGTGAATGTAGTCTCTTTGGGTCTTTTTCTGATAACCTGAGAAGCACGCTGACTGCCAGGTGACTAATGGGTAGGTGGTGTATAAAGTACAGATGAGCTGGACAAAGGGGTGATTCATGTCATGGGTGGAAGAGAGAGAAACTGTGTGAGATTTCATAGCACTGCTCAGAATGGTGTGCAATTGAAACTTCTGAATTGTTTATTTCTGGAATTTTTCATTTCACTGGTTAACCGCAGGCAACTAAAACCATGGAAATTAAAGTCACAGGTGAAGGGGGACTACTGTGTGTGTTCACTTAAGAATGGGGAATAGTAGAGTTAGTAGATAGGACCAAAAGGCTTTGGATGAACATATCATTGGAGGTTAAATCATGGCTCTATTAGGTGTGTGACCTTGGATAAGTTACAAAATCTTTTCTGTCTCTCTTCCTTCATCTATGAAAATTAGCGTAATAATGTCTGTTTATTAAGGTGGTTGAATGTGTTAAATGGGATCCTGCACAGTGTAGGGGGTGTGCCGGATTTCCATCAACTCAGTGCCATAGGCACCTTCCTCACAGTGGAGAAGCTGGGACTACGTTTCCCCAAATCTTTATCCCATAACCTTTTCAGTTAGATTCTGCCCCAAAGAAGCCCAGGTCTGAGATTGCAATGAGAAGCGAAGGGAAAACATTTTTCCAGGCCAACTTTGCAGGCAGAGTTGTAAACTATGGCAGGTGTGAAATGGGTCCCTTCCTGGTGAGCTTCCTCAAACCACCCACCTCAGTCCTTCAGTCACTTGAGTTCGGCAGCCACCATGTCCCTGGACAGGCTCTCACACCCCTCCTTCCACTGCGGGCCAGTGAGTGTGTCCCCAGGCACTGACCTGGGCTTGCCTGGGCTTCCAGATTTGAAGAACTCTGACAGTAGCTTCTTTGATCTTTACTCACTTATCTCTTCCAGCTTTGCTTGAACTTCTAACACACGGTATTAAAATTATTACTACTTCATACTAAAATATATATAATGGGCGGTGGGGCATAGTGTCAGAAACAAGACTGACCATGAGTTGGTAATCACATAATCAGCTGATCTAGTGTATATTAATACAATGTCCAAAAACATCATGATATATCGAAGCAATAGGACAAATCAAATGCAAATATTAAGTTTATTATAAATATTACACAGAAATTGAGTTGTAAGGGGAAGGTAATGGACTCCATAGATTATAAGTGTTATTATACCTTGGCTCAATCTTAGAAAGTTTTAATACTTTTTTTTTAAAGTTTGTTAGTGCTATGATGAACCTGTCATATTTCTGTGTGTTTGCCCTGGATCAGTGTCTTATTTGAGCGATTGACCTCGTGTTGTGGAGTCCCACACTTCCCCAGCACTGAGCACAGAGCCAGCCGTGTAAAACACCCTCGCTAAGACTTCTTAAATTAAATTTTCTTAAATCCCTTCTGGACTGCCCATTTGCCTTCATTAATTATGTTAGACCTAGAGGAGATGACCTCTGTTCGCTGTCATGATTGAATCACATCTTAGACTTGTAGATTCCTGGAACAAGACAGTTTTTGAGGGGAAGGGATAAACTCTCAGAGACGGGCAAACACTCGTTTACAGATGAGGACAGGGGCCTTCTTATCCTGAATTTCCCTACCTACCTCTCCAGCACACGTGCAGTCTTCTCTTGCCACCTTTTCTAGCTGCAAGTAACAGGTTTGAATGAGAACAGACATATGCCTTTTCTTTTGTCTTTTCAGCTAGTAAACCACAAATAAATATCAACGTCTTAACTGTTATAATGCAAAATACAAGTACGCCATGTCAAACTGTATCTAAATGATAGATTTTCATGTTTAAATTACACCAAGTATTTCTTTCGAGATTTAAGAGATTTTAGGCTTTGTGAGCACTAATGCCTTTGTGATTGCGATTTGTTTGCCCCTAATTAAAAGAATCAGGAGCATAGCTGGGAGAGAATATTGATGCGCCAGGAAAACTTATGAGGAACATGCAACCTATTTTTCCCTTTGTTTCAAAGATCATGCTGTCTAGCACATGGCAAAAACGAGGCAAGTCTCCGATGTTGGGATCATTGTGACTGCGTCCCCTGTTCCATCAGTCATTAACAACAGGATACAAATGAATCCTGGAGTTTGCTAACCTGACCACCTCGGCTTTGCTTTTGGTAACATTATTTCCCGAAGAGCTGTGGAGACAAACCTGAGATATTGCTGCCGACTCCAACACTCTCGTCACACTTGTAAAATTTCTGTCTGGCCCGGGGGACACTGGCGGCCCCCGCGTCTCCAGCAGCCCCGGGAAGGCCGTCGGGCAGGCCCAGGCTCCGAGGCCCCCCGGCTCTGCCTGCACCTGGATGGAAGAGCGAGCCAGGATTTCTCCAGCCGACTCCTGGCTCAAAAGCAAGCCAGAGCCTCCTGGGGGTGTTCCCTCTCGCCTGCTGAGGGGAAAACACGATGTTGAGTGTTTTACATACATTATCCTGTCGTATCCTTGCGAAGCCCTATGAGTAGAAGCTGCATTCAACGAGCGATGAAAGTGAATCTCAGGGAGGGTTAGATTTTTAATAATATATACTTTGTCAACAGAAAGGCCAGGCTTTGAGCCTCTGTTGTGTGGTCCCAAAGTGAGCAGGGCGATATACTGATTTCCAGAACTGGTCCGTCAGTAACATAAGTGCTAGAATTTTCCTTATTCCATCCTGTGGGTGCCCGAGGTACCTGCCGATGGTTTCAGGTATCCTAAGGGAGGAAACGGAAGCCTTTCTGGCCCACAGTGTCCTAGGAGGGCTGTCATTATATGGCATTATTGGTATTTCACTCAAATATTTTTAATGCTAGAGTCCAAGCATCATGAAGGTGAGGACATGCGTCTATTGAGTTCGGTGCTGGCCTTGAAGTTCTTAGATGAGTGCCTGACAAAAAGAAGAGACTTAAAACATAGCTGCCGAATGACTGGACTCTCCAGGTTGAGATGACTTCCAGGGCCAACGTTGGGCTGTGCCATTGCTTTTGTTTTTTTGCACAGAAGAGAGGGTGCACCTTGGAGGAATCAATAAACCTCTTAGAATTCGCTGAGAAAAAGATAATAGAAGTTGCTGAACAGATATGAAGTCTCAGCTGCTCGTCCCGAGCGGTTCGCCATCGGTTATGAACTCTGGGCGTTTCTGCCTCCAGTCATCTAGAACATTCCTTTTCCTCCGGGATAACTTCTGGGCATTAATCAAACCCCTGCCAGCCACGGGTGGTGCATCTGCGGTAGGAGGGAAAGGACGCCTTTGCCTAAACAAGCGGGATGCCAGCCCTGCCCGGGAAGCAACGTGTTTTCAGGGCGCCTTTGTTGTTGGTCCCTCATTAATGCCCCTCTAGTGAGGATGAAATGCAGAGAGAACTGCCTTCCACGGGCTTCCTGTAACCTCTGCGTGGATCTGGGTGCTTAAGACCACAACGAAAGGACACATTTAAAAATGATAGAGATGCCTAAAATGAGAGGGTATATTTGTGCAAATAAAGAGAGAGGAAAAGATACAGACGATAAGAAGGAAGGGAATCCCGTGATACTGCAAAGAAATGGAGTCAGAGAGCTGACTATAAGGGTTTGATCACCAATATTATGTATATTGAGAGAAACAATGTTAGGGACTAACGAGTTAGGCCACACTTTCAATGATCCACGTCTGAACTACGTAGCCATGTGTCATCGCCTGGTCACAGCTGACCCCCTTGAAGTGTGGAGTCTGGGAGGAGACAAGCAAACTAGAATATCAAGATTTGAAATGTTTCAAATCCCGGGTTTTTCTTTTTCCTAGTGATCCGTGTTGTGTGGGAAAGAGGGAATATCCGCCACTGCGTCGTGTGACTGCAGCAGGGGAAAGTTTGCAGATTTTTCCTCTAACTATAGCAGCCAGGCTTTGCAATCAAATAGGTAGTTTGATCATTTATATGATCATTATTTTTAAGGGAGCAATTCAATCCCGAAATTAAAGAGCTGATGTATGTAAACTGATACGATGCTCCCTTAACAATCTCATTGAGAAGTTACTTTTTAATTGCTTTGCTTATAATTTCAACTTCAAAGCCAGTAATAGCTTTCAAATTAATAGCTCATAGCCCATTTGATACTCTGATATTTAATTAATGAGTTCATAACTCCAGCGGCACACTGCCTTTCTGACAGCTCCTCCAGGTTGTTAGTTTCCATATTGCTGACTGTTGTCTGCGAGCCATTCTAAGGGAGGTCATTTTGCCTGTCTAAGCCTTTTGGGGTGGATGGGGGAAAAGACTGAGCTCAATAAAAAATGAAAGGTGTCCCTTTCCTGCTCAGTGGAGTAGCTAGCTTGCTGGGCCTCCAAGGATAGCTGGAATTTTGTATTGTTTTTGTTTGTTTTGTTTTGTTTTTTACTTTAAAATGTGTCCTAAATGGATGCTCTCCACAATACCACTAACTAAATAATGATATCTCTCTAGGTTTGGAGATGGGGGGGTGGATAAATGGGTCCACATCTCTGCCTTCTTTGCAAAAACCTTCCCAATCCATCCTAGAGGCCACTGTGCTCTTCCTCCCTGTGACACTCCTACTCACTTTGCAGGAGATGACAAACTGTGGCCTTTGAACTAAGAATGTGTTTAGATTTTTAAAGGATTGTAACAAACAAGCAAAAAAGAAAATGATGGAAATTATGAGAGCCCTTTACAGAGAAAGCTTGCTGATCCCCGAAGGGTAATTCATGCTTGCCACCAGCATTTGTAATTTAAATCCTTCCATCAGGCAAGGCTTGGCCAATTTTTCTCTCCAATTCACACAACAACACATTTTCTCTGGGTGTTGATGACAAAGATGGGGCTTCTCCAAGACAGGCCACCCCTGCTAACAGGCTATCCCTGTTTCTGAGGCGGACAGTCACTCATGAGGCTACCTGGCATTCTGCATCCCCTTTTTATGTGAATTAGCACCATGTGCTTCTGTGGCATCTTACAGGGTTGCTGAGTAAAGGTCCTTGACATTGAGTCTCCCTCTACAAAATCGCCCCCAAATGCCCTCAGTTATGATTCCTGGTATTCGGCTCACCATTTGAAATAAGCTTTTTAGAATTTAAAATGATGACGTTCCAGAAAACTCTACTGAGGGCCAATGACTCTGGGAACATTCAAGTCCCTAGTTATAAACCACTCCCACCTTACCAGCCATGGTTTGGCTGGTGGCCAGCGGGGTGGACAGAGTAGACACAGGGCAAATACTGAGAGAGGGACAGAGGACCCCACCTTAGTGTGTGTCAGCCAGTTCCCCCTGTGGAGAACTAGTTTATCCAGCCACTTTCCAGGAACAGGTCTTCACAGGTGAAAGGAATCACAGGCCAAAGGAGTAGAGGGAAAAAAGCAAACACAAATATGTCTACTTCAGTGTTAACAGAGGGCCAGTCCTGCCAGAACATTATAGATTGCCATGCAGTCAGAAGTAATTAATGATAATTGAAATAGCTGTGAGTTATTAGTAGTATTTGGATTATTAAGATAAAGATAATTATAATAAAATTAGGTACTTCAAATAGTGATTGCATTAATGATTTTAATCTTAATGATTACTTTTAAAGTGTGCTAGAAGTAGATTTCCTAGAAATAGACTAATAATAATAATAACTACCATTTATTGAGTGCTTACCATGCATTAGGAATTGGGCTATGTTCTTCATATATGTTACCTTAACTGATTAGAAATGTTTGCATGGTGCAGATTAATGAGTAAAGAACCCTCTGTGAGTTTTCGGGAGTATTTGCCTAGAAAATTACCAGAGAAAAGATTTAGCTAAAGAAGTATTTCACTAGAATTCCACATAGGAGAACTTACGATTAGAAGGACAGCTCTTCTAAGCAGCAGAGTCATGAGATCGGCACGGACAGGACACTTGACAGACCCTGAGCACTCTCTGTGGACTCCGCACAGGAAGCTCCTTTCCATGTGCAGCAATCGGAGGCTCCTGCAACACGCTCAACCTTGACAGGAGTCCTTACTCGGGGCGACCATCACAACTACAGCCCAAGTCCTTTCTGCTTTGTCCTGAGTCTGGCACATTTAAGTCTGTTATCAGCTGCTGAGAATGGTGAGTGTTTGTGCAAGGGGGATGCAGGTATGTGAAATTATACATAAAAGTTTGTGATACATAAACCTGCTTAAAACTGAGAACCTACTTTATGTATTGACTGTCCTTGAATTTGTCTCTAAAGATATTGCATCAAAAAAGAGAGATCAGCAAGCAATAATAAAAGGTGCTACTTATTGAGCGTTTGGAATGTGCAAGGTATCGACAGGCATTTGGTGTGTGCCATAGCATTTGAATGCGTTGGCGATACGGGCCCCAGTTGACTTGTAAGGGAACTGAGGCTTACAGAACTTCTTGATTTCCCCCGTACCACGCAGACAATATGTAGTGCAGCTGAGATTTAGATATGTGAGTATTTATAGAGTCTCTTAGCTATTAAGCTATCAGCTGTACAGTTTGGTAGTTTGGGATAATTGTGTGTGTGTGTGTGTGTGTGTGTGCGCGCTCGCATGCACGGGCCTTTGCATTATGAGCCTCTAAGCACAGGGGCAGCCCCTCTCACAGCACACGCGGTGTGATGTATTTAATTAGCACATGCTTTGATGATGTGGATAACACGCAGCATTCCCCTGTTTTCTGCTCTGAGATACCTGCCAACAGGAATCAGGATCCTTCCTCCTTGTTCCATTGGGGAACTAGCCCCAAGGTGTGTGAGCAAAGCAAAATCATTCATCGAATTTCAGTTTACCTCTCTGCTTTCATTTTCTTTTTGCACCTGAACACAGCTGCTCTAAAATTCTGAAGATTCCAAAGCCCCTCCTGTCCATTGAGTTAAAAATCTTTCCCCTCCATTTAGTCTGTGAAACAGTCTTTTTCTAATCGAAAGCCTTATGAGAAGATACAAGATATAAGAAGTGTTTATGTCACTGTAAAATTACTACTCTTGATTCCACTCAGATTTTGCTTAACGCACCATGGCTGGGAATTGGGTAAAACTATTAAAGTCACCGTATAGGTTTATAACGAAGCCTAACCACTAAACAAAAGGAGAGTGTTTCTTAAACCCTCTGGGTGTAATTTTCAAAATGCCTTTGTTCTTCCTCAGAGACATATTTTCTTTTTTTAAAAATTAATATATTTATTGATTGATTTTAGAAAGGGAGAGGGAGGGAGAGAGAGGGAAACATCCATTGTTCCACCCACCTATGCATTCATTGGCTGATTCCTACATGTGCCCGGACTGGGGATCGAACCCACGACCTTGGCATATTGGGACGATGCTATAACCAACTCAGTCACTTGGCCAGGGCATCAGAGACACATTTTGCTAGTTCCGTCTTTGTCACACGACCAGGTCAGGACAGCCCTTTGTGTGGACACATTAGTTTGGACCAGTCACATGGAAGCCCGGATGAGGCTTCCAGGGAAGATCATTGGAAACGTCCATTGTCCATTCTGATCTTTTGGAATGCACCGTACCTTTTTTTTGGTTTATGGGATGGTAGCTTGCAGTTGGCAAAGTAAATCAGAGGAACACCCAAAGTTAAACGCGTGAATAAAATATAAGAAAAACATAGTAATGACTAATAGATGTAAATGCCAAGAAATTTTCTTGTCTTTGAAATTAGACATCTGTGCCCTATTTTTACGTGCTCATCACCATAAGCGCCTTAGCATGTTTTCCCCAATCTGTCAGCGCAGACATATTCTGAAGGCCTTGAAGCTTTAACACCTTCGCTGCTGACAGAAACACCCTGGCAGCCGCTCTCAGGGAACATCTGCTCAGGGGGGGCATGTGGGACGCGGCCCCCACCCCAGGGCTTTGCCAGAGGCCTTGGCGCGGCGCCGCTGCTCTAATGAAACAAAGGACTGTGTTTCTGGGTCAAGTCGGCGGGGAGATGGGCTTGGGGAACACCCCCCCCCCCCCCCGGCAGGCCTGCTCTCATATGGACTCACCAGTTCAGAACTTGGCCTCGTGTCTGCGCAGGAGGAGAGCAGATGAAGGGCTGTCTCCAAACTGAGCCGCTTCGAGGCCACACATGTTTGCACAGCTTGCAGAGCAGCAAGAGTGCGGGATGGTCCTGTCTGCGGGGACCCGATCGCTCTGAAGTGCTCGCATCTGACCGGGGATGGCACTTACACGGGCTCGATAGGCCTTGGAAAGCTTCTGGGGAAAGATGACAGCCAGGGTCTTAGGGGCCTGCTCTGCCCACTAGAATGAGCCTTATTTGAAGGCAGGTTTTTAGAGGATCCCCAAATCCCCAGTGCTTCCAACACTACAAATTCACTTACTTGCTAGCTTAGCACCTATCCCTCTCTGCTGCATTCTCAAAAAACTTTGTCTTAATAATGAGGGATGGCCGTAAAAATCAAAACCCTCAGTGTGGGACAAGAGATGACAAACATATGTTGGAGTAGAAATGCCTGATAAATTGTTTTAGGGAACAGGATAGGGAAATGGACCCACCGAGTGGTCGGTTGTCAGAGGAGAGGGGAGAAGCAGAGGCAGAAACCGTAGCAAAGACACAGGCAAGGAACCCAAGTCTGTGCTTGTGGCTGTGTTATTAAAGCCTAAAGTCAAAAGCAGATTCTGATCCAATGTGTCTGTTCCTTTGTGGAGCATTTTAAGTTGTATCTACTGACTAGTTAATTTAGCCAATAATTCTATGAAGTTCTTCCCATTTTATAGATAAAGAAACTAAGGACTCAAGAGCAGTGACACACAAAGTTGGCTAAGAGAGGTGCTTGGATGGTACTGGAAAGTAAATGGGATTTGGAGTCAGACAGGCCTGAAACATGGATGTGACCTTGAGCCCGTGATGTGACCTTGAGCCAGTTGCTTCAGTGCTCCAGGCTTCAGTTTCTGTATCTGTACTATAGGTATGAAAATATCATCTCTTCAGAGTTGTTGTGGGGATAAGGTGAAATGACGTGTCCCAGTTTACACAACAGGCGAGGGATTAGCATAGAAAGCACACCGAGCAATTCACACACACAGCACAGGCTGAATAAATGTTTGCTAGTATTGCAAAGGGCAGAGCCTGGATTTAACTCGGGTCCCCCAGGCCTATGTGTTCTACGTCCTGTCACCTGTTATGCTATCATCTTCACAATGGTTGACTGCACAGGAATGAGGGAGATTTTGCCACTTACGCTTTTTTAGGCACAACTGTAACCCATGATGACGTCAAGGTACATCCAGGGGAAATGATTCATGCTGATCATAATCCCTGTCTTCAGGAGATAAAAGCAATTTGTGGAAATGAATCTCAGGGTAACTTAGGAGTAAAAGGAATTCATTTCCATATCACAAGGTTTAGCCTGGTCATCTGTGCTTCCCAGAGTCCTCCACGCCCTCACCCCCAAACTCCCAGCCCGTTGATCTCAGTCTCTTCTGAGTCACTAGTGCACTTAATGTCTTTGACACAGATTTTCACTTACTTATCCTTCCCAAAATATTTATTGGGCTTCTGTTGTGTCGCAAGCACCATTTGGGGCATTGGAAATAGAGCAATGAACAAAATAATCGAGGCCTCTGCTTTCGCAAGTCATGCGTTCTGAGCGTATGGGATGGAAGCACACAAGATAAGCAGGGAACGAGTCGACAGATTGCATTACTTTTCCATGGACGTTATAACAAACTGCCATATCCAGTGTGTTCTAAAGTAACAGAAATCCATTCTACCGCAGTTCTAGAGGCCAGAAATCCAGAATCAACGTGACTGGGGCTGAATCAAGGTGTGAGCAGGCCACCTTCCCTCCAGATTCTCGGAGGCGGGTTCTGTTCCTTGCCTCTCACACCTTCTGGTTGCTGCAGACATGCCTTGGCTTTTGGCCACAGTTGCATGTGTGTTTGTGTGTGTGTGTATAATCTTTCTCTGCCTTTGGCTTGTAGGGACACTTGTAATTGCAATTGGGGCCTACCCTGACAATTCAGGACAATCTCATCTCAAGATTCTTATTTTAATTATGTCTGCAAAGGCCCTTTTAACCCAAAGAAAGCAGTATTTATGGACTTAAGTGTTTAGGACCTGATATCTTTGGGGTGTATTATTTGGTCTACCACAAGTAGTGTTTTCAGATGGTAATTCGTATTTTCTAAATGAAATTAACCAACACCTGAGAGATAAAGATGGCCAGCGTGGGGTTAGGGACTGTTACTTTTATATAAAGTAGATAAAGAAGACCACTCATGAGGTGAACATTAACAGAGCCTTGAAAGAGGTCAAGCCAACTGGAGGAGCAGTTTCAGGTGATAGAAACAGTATGTGCAAAGGTCCTGAGGAACATCTAGGTGCCTGTGTGATTGCAGCAAAGCGACCAAGAGCTAGAGTTGTGGAAGGTTGGGTGGTGAGTGAGGGGCAGATCATGCTGGTCAGTATAAGGACCTTTATTCACAGTGAAATGGGAAGTGATAGGAGGTGCCTGTTAATTGATTTTCCAATTAACAGATTATTTCAGTCATCTAGGTAAGAGATTATAAAACTTGAACCATACCGTGCCCTGGGGTCATACACAGGCAACTCGGTCCACAGGGCAGGTCCACAGGATAGAAACATCTCAACAAAGGCCAAAAACGCGTGTCCAGAATGCAGGAGGTGTGGTAGGTCAGTTACTTAGGCCGACAAATCATCTTGGCATCAGCTCTCGCTCTGCTGCCAGGAAATGGGAATGTCTCTCTGGAGCACAGGAGCTTGCAGGAGAAGCCTGTGTTCTCTGTGGGAGGACTGCTGAAACTACTCACCTGATTCTTGTCAGTGAGCTTTATTTGGTTATTTTAAGGAAGGACTAACCATATCACCTCACATTTGAAATGATATGTGACTAGCAAGATTTTCAAAATTTAGTACGTGCTGCCAAATGTTTACTATGAGGGGTGATTGGTCAGACTGAAGCTCATTCTTGGTTTTTGAAATTAAAAATCTCATTTCTCAACAAACATTAAAGAAAAATCATAAAGGGATTTAGAGTATGCTTAGAACTAAGAAAGCATACGCTGCACATCGAAATTGTGGAATGAGTTACAGGGTAACTAGGAGGGAAATTTGTAGCCTTAAGTATTAAACAAAAAAAGCCTGAAACTGCATTCGTTTTAAGATTTTCTTTTGTCTTGAGAGTGGAAGATGAAGTGGGAGAGTCTAAAGCAAAATAAGACAAAAATGACAAATTAAGAACCAAAGATTATGATAAACTTCTAGCAAGATTTACCAAGAATAAATAAAAGAGACTGGAGATGCGTAATCCCAGGGCTTGGTTTGCCCAAGATAGTTCACATTTTACACACGGGTCCAGCATAAGCAGGGACAGTGCCCACTTTCACTCTCAAAAGCATCATGGTTTGACTTGTAATTATACAATTATATTTGGTTAGGGGGTAGGGGGTAGGGGGTAGGGTTAGGGGTTAGGGATTAGGGGTTAGGATTAGGGTTTAGGGTTAAGGTTAGGGTTAGGGGTTAGGGTTAGGGTTAGGGGTTAGGGTTAGAGGTTAATGGTTAGGGGTTAGAGGTTAAGGTTAGGATTAGGGTTAGGGGGTAGGGTTAGGGGCTAGAGGTTAAGACAGTTTAGGCTACAGCTCTGACTTTAGGCTGTGTGGGTTGTAATTCCAGCACCATCATTTCACAATGGACATGCAAGAGTGAAATTAAATAGTCAAAACTGAGCAGGTTACTATGGGCAGCCCTCACTTGCCGAAGGCATGAGAAATGAGTGCTCATGTGCCCTGAGTCCTGAGGCAGAACTGGAACAGTGACTAATTTGAAGGAACACCTACTGTCCCCTTTTCTTCATTGTCTTACCCTTTTTTGGCCTGAGTAGGGTGTGAGATGTGGGGTAAAGAAAAGCCGCCAACTATTATAATAATCGGGAAAGAGAATGTGGCCAACATCCAGACTCCTTTACGGTATTTCCTCCTGCTCAGATGTCAGGGGTGCTCTCTAAATCACCGCGCAAATTTATAGACTGTCACCCCGTCGGAAGCGTGAACGAAACCCTGTTGAAGACACTGCATTATGAAAAAAGCGTGCAGAGACGCGAGTGAGCCGTGTGAGTCTTCTAGATCAGGCCAGAAGCCATACGTGAAGTCTCAGACTATAAATTTATACCCGATTTCCCTCAGTGTTGGTAAGAGTTACCTCAGCAGGTGGAGGGAGCCAGAGAACTCATGGGGTCCCGACCCGACCAGCAGACTCAGGATGTCCCGACCCGACCGGCAGACTCAGGATGTCCCGACCCGACCGGCAGACTCAGGATGTCCCGACCCGACCGGCAGACTCAGGATGTCCCGACCCGACCGGCAGACTCAGGATGTCCCGACCCGACCGGCAGACTCAGGATGTCCCGACCCGACCGGCAGACTCACGGGGTCCTCACCCGACCAGCAGACTCACGGGGTCCCGACCCGACCAGCAGAAGCTCCCAGCTCACCAGGCCTCACCCCGGGGCCCCTGCGTGGCCGCTCTGCCCGGCTTCGGTGCCTTCCACAGGGGCTAAGCGGGCTGCCGTAAACAGCAGGTTCATAGAAAGGACAGACTGAACATTTGAACTCTTTGCAAAAGAAAAAAGAGAGAGAGAGAGAGACCCTTTTCCACTTGCTCCCCGACTCCCCGTCGGCCCCTAACGCCGGCCCCGGGGAAGCACCGTTAGCTCGGCCTTTCTCCGGGTCCCAGCCCGACCCATCGCCCGGCACAGAGGCATGAGGGGGATGAACGGGCTGCTCAAGGAACTTGGTCAGGCGCTGCTGGTGTTGGCTTCCTTAAGATTGATCGGCAATTAATTGGTTTAAATCTATCCTTTCCTAATGGAACAAACTTGGAGCAGGGCTTTTGGGGTTTTGTGAGATCTTCAGAGCATTGAGGGGGAAAAGAACAGTTGTGAGACATAAATGTTTTTGAAGGGTCTTCTGTCTAAAGGGTAGAGCGGGGTCTCCTCTTTTGAACATCCCTCCAGCAGCGGGCAGGTACATTTAATGATGGAAAATGACTCCATGGTCTGAATTAAAAAGGGGTAACAAGTGCTTTCTCTTCTGAAAAATGAAGAAAAATAAATGTTCATCAGTCCCCCTTCTCAGATCAAAATCAGTCATTTATCGACTAACCAGCATACGTGCAACTGAGCTGGCTGTCTCGGTGGCCTAGGTGATGTCTAGTGAGTGAGTGCAGAGACGGAAGTGAGCAGAAATGGGACCTGGAAGAAGCCTAAGTGAAGCCCCAGTGGGTAGGTCAGCTCCCGGTGAGACTAAACAGATTGTCAGGAAGGAGTCCTAACACCACTTATTTAGGTCCCAGTAGGATACAGTGGAGCTTCAGGAAAATCACAGTGAAATTAAACTCACCTCTTCTCTACTCCTGCAAAATGTGAACATGTCTGCATAACTATCTTGTATTAAACATAATGGAAATTATAAATATTCTAAAGTGTGTGTTTGTTTCTCTCAGCCCCTAACTTATGAGATCTGATATTTCTATGGCATCTATCTCAGGTGACAGGGTCTTATTTTTATTTCTCTAGAATGATAAAAGTTTCTGTAGAACTTTGTGTAAGCTTAAATATTTTAAAAATATAAGAGGCCAGACAAAAGGCACTGGAGTACTTTGTCATTGTTGTTGAGGAGGTACAAGGACATAGAGAATTTTATCTGGTTTTATATTTTGAGTTTCCTGGGAATGTCAAAAATATGCATACATTAATTTCATGAAAGCTTCAGGGGAATAAGTAGTTGTAAGATGCTGATGGAATTAAGACAATCAGACAGAGATCCTATCTTTTAAGAATTATATATTTTATGGCTGATAAGATGATAATGATTCCATAAGGTCAAAAGTTACAGGGTGCAAAATCACACATTACTATATTAGTTGGATTACGTAGAGACCTTTATATGGTGGACGTCAGGGAAAGCCCTGGGTGGGATTTGAATTTGTGTAAATTGTATATACTCTGTGAAGAATTGGGGGGAAAAAAGCACCCACGTGGGTTAGAGAAGGGACAGCTACAGGGAACCTCTGGTGACTTGGCTGCAGTGTAGGGTCTGTGAAGGAAAGTGGAAAAACAGGGAGAGAGATCCTGGAGGGTCACATGGTCAAGGGTCTTAAGTGATACTTTGAGGGTGTAGGGCTTTCTTCAGTCATTAGTGGGGACCCACAGAAGACTGATGAACACCCAAGGCAGAATAATTTAGTGATGGTGTTCAGGGTGGATTCAACTAGGGAGATCCCAGTGAGGGAGCCTGGGTTACTATTAAAAGTGTGCGTGGAGAGAATCCTTTCACGATGTGTCATTAATCAAATCATCACATTATACACTTTAAACATCTTCCCATTCTATTTGTCATTACACCTCAGTAAAGCTGGGGAAACAAGTGTTCCAGAGTGAAGTGCAATGGGTAAGAGGCGCTGGCTCGTGGTGGAGGAGGGATATACCACAGCGACTGGTTCCAGACAAGCCAGGTTCAAGTGCCACGGCCAAGTGCTTACGTGAAGGCGACCTAATTGTCAGAGCCTTTGAATATCCATCATTATGCCGAAGATCCTATGTGTAATGACACTTTAAAAAAATGTGAGTTTCTTATTTCACAAAGATTTTCGTTAACCTTAAAGAATTTCTTTCAGACTCTAAGCAAGTGCTTTTCAACCTGGGCTCTACATTTAAATCTTCTGAGGCGTTCTTAAAACTAAGAAAGCCTGGAGCTCACCCCAAACTCTCCTGAGATGGGGTCCAGAAATGTACTTGTAATGCTCCCAAACTGATTCCGATGTGTCACCCAGGCAGAGTTGATAAAGACTGCTCATGTTGTGAGTTTATGCTCCCACGCGGAGCGCGGTCCCCCGTTGCCCACCGCCTGTGACTGCAGGAAGGAGCAGGAATTAGTGCAATCACACATACTTAAGCTGGGTGATTCATAGAACATTTTTAAATTTTATGAGATCCTTAAAGCAGTTTGTGGTTATGCATTTTGCATTTTTTTTTTTTTAAAAATTCAGTTTCTTTTCTAGTTGGTGACAAGATTATTCTTGAAAACTCATTATTGAATGCTTGTTTTTGAAAACTTCTTTATCATCTAATTGGTCGCAGTTAGAAGCTGTTTCTTAGTGTCCCTCCGAAGCCACATTTTTTGCCTTCTAGTGCTTGTTTTGAGTGGTGTACTAAGAAGGGGAGCAGAGGGCCTGAAAAAGGCTGTCATACTATGTGAACCAGAAACTCTCTCCATTGTGTCTGAAAACATTGAATCTTAAGCATAATTTCAAAATAAATTTTTCTGCAAAAAAAAATTCAAAAAAGAATCTAGAGTCAACTATTTTTAAATATCTGTGATAAAAAGTCTTCCAGTTCTTATTCCTGTATATATTTTTGCATAATTATAATGTAGATTATTCAATAAAATATCCTTCTTTCATATATATAGATTAGTTATCATTATATTACATTTTTGCTATTTCACTGTATTTGACTTCACAATAGCATCTTAATGAGTGTAGAATATATCATTAAATGGACACACTCTAGCTAGCAGATCACCCCTCCAACAGTAGACACAAGCTGTTGCAAATTTTTATTATGATAGATAAATCATGCTGTTGTGAACCTGTAGTTTCTTTTTCCTTTTGGTTAAAAAACATTCACTAAGCAATGATCGATAGTGTTTGCTCTTTGGGGAGAGATTCAGGTGTGAGCAAACCCCTGCCCTGTTTCAGGGAGCGGACAGCTTCCTAGACTATGGCCTGAGCCCTGTGACGGTGCCGCAGGACGTGGGTATACAAATGTGGAAACACAGCGGAGGAAAATTAACCGTGATTCGTGAACCAAAGACGGTTGGTATGAAGAAATAGCACTCGCACTGAGTCCTGAAGGATACAGAAGGATTATTAGCAAGACAAGTCCGATAGGGAGTCTGTTCGGAAAAAATTAAGTTAGACTTTGGCAGAGGTTCAAAGCCTAGGTAGAGGAACATGGGCAAAATCGGAAGGCGCGCGCTGCTTGGTGAGATAGCTTAGAAGGTTTAATTTAGGATAGTAGGTTAATAGACTTAGTAGGTTGATCACATTGTAAAGAATAAAAATGTTGAATCACTGCATTGTACACCAGAAACTAATATAAGTAATATAGCCCTGTATACTAACTATATGTAAATAAAAAATGATAAAATTAACAAAAATAAAGCATTGTCTTTAAGCTACAAAAATTTAGAACGGTAGATAATGCATTTGTGCTTTTTCTTTATAATCATATTATGGTGCCAAAAGGAAAGGTTTGTTTTTTTTTATTCTAACAGCTCTGAATATGTATTGCCACGCATTTTGCAAAAGCCGTGTGTGAGCATAACAGACTCTCCAACGCATCACCGGTGTCCCAAATAAAATCAGCAGCCTACGTGTATAATGACTTGGTTAACTTCATTCGCTTAACTTTTTTACTGTGAAATATACCATCCATACTGGAAAGGATATAATATGCGTAGTAGAGTAAAATGATAAAAATTGAGTACACGTGTATCCAACAGTGAGTTTAATAAATAAAAGCCTTCCCGGGAGTTGGAAGCCCTCCCATCTTATCTCACCCTCTCACCTGCTCCTCGCAGGGACGGCCACTTCCTTACGTGCCTTAGAGTTCCAACACGCATGCATATAGCCCCAAATAATGTTTATGAAATTGGGCCCAGTCTGGACAAAATGTACCTAAAACTGTAAGTGACGCATCCCCTTTGGCAAGCTGCTTCTGCTCAGCGCTTCGTCCCTGGGGTTCGTGGGGTGACTGGTCTGGTGGGCCTCATTTATATTCGGCGCTCTTTCTCACTGCCCTGTGTGAGCAGAACACATACCCCAGTCTGCTTACTATCTGGTCTACGTCTGATGAACTTTTGCATCATTAGTGCTGTTTTGAAAATGCTGTGGCTCTCGGTGGCCGATCTCTCTCGGATGTACGATGCCCGTGTGAGCAAAGGCCAGGCGTGGTTATTGCATTTTCGGCTCAGCTAGGGGACACTCCCCTGTTTTCCAATGTAAGAGTGATAATTCACGCCTCCGCTGGCACTGGGAAAGGCTCATTGCTCTATTGCTCCACGTCTTCATCAATCGATTTTAATTTGGGTTACTCCAGTTCATAGGGAACGACGCTTTATATCGATTTAATTTTCGATTCCCTTGCCTTTCAATGACATTCAACAACATCAGTGCTCTGGAAATATTTCTGTTTCTTTTGCTGGCCATTGCCACGCATGCATGTTGCCGTTATTTTTTCTATGGCATTGCTTGTTTTTTGTCAGTGATTTATAGGAATTTTATAAACATACACTTCAGATATTATTGGTTAGTTACATGTTCCAGATGCCCTCTCCCAGTTTATTGCTTGTCTGGTACCTTGATAGCGTTTCTGAGGAGCATGACCGAGGAGGTTCTGTGCAGTGATCTTATGCGAGAGCAAACACGCTTGAGAGCTGAGGCGGCGCCGAGGAGGCCCAATAGGTAAAGGAGGGGAACCGCGGCGGGCCTCCCCGCTGGCGCGTTTGCACCCGGCCAAGGCCGCGCTTTGAACCTTGTCCCTGAAATGTCCAGGCGCCGGTGCGTTCCGCTTTCTGTCAGTCCACTCAGGCCAGGCTTCCTCACTACACTGTCGCGATGGGCAGAGATGCGCGGTGCCACCTAAGATTTCCCTGCCACCGCTGCGTGCCACCAAGTCGGAATCGCTGCCCGTTCGGTAGAGACGCGCCCAGCCCGCCTTCCTGCCTCGCCTTAGGATCTGCTCTTTCCTCCGCACGGCCCCTGAGCATCCGCACTGCTCTTCCAAGCGCGCCTCTCACCTGTCCTGAGTGTGGCAACTCTCGAATGCAGGTCTTTGTGGGCCGGAGCAAATGTCCCCTTTCAGGACCCCGGGAGGAAACAAACGCATTTCAGTCCTCTGCTGAGGGACACTTTCCTCAAGATGCGTTGGTAACTGTCACATGCTGGATGACGGGCTTTGCAGACCTAATTCAGAGAAGATCAACTTCAAATCCCACGGATGCTACAGGCCTACCAAAGGCCCCTCTGCTGGGCCAGCCTTTCCCCCCGTTCCCTGGGCCTCAGCCCTCCCTGCCCGCCGAGGACCTTGTCCCCTCGCTCACCCCTTCTCTCGGGTCCCAGTGCCCCTGCTCTATTGCTTTCATTCCTTCAAACAAAGAAACCCGCCTTGGTGTCTCTCGCTGATAAAACACCACTAACAAGCAAAACAAAGCAAAGTCCCTTTTCTCCACAGCTTCCTGTGGGAACAGGCCCAGGCCCCTGCTTCCTTTCAGACCAACGCTTTTCCAAACAGCTCTATACACACAGTGCTCCCGGTCCCTCTCTACCAATCTTGCCACCAGGGCAGTTACCTCTCCACTCAAAGGGTTGCCGTCAAGGGGCCTTTCTGTCCCCGGCTCACTCAGCCTCCTTCCTGTCTCCTCATGAAGGCCATTCCTCCTCTCTTGGCCTATTTGACACCCTACCCTCTTCCTGGCTTTCCTGTCACAGTTTTTATTGCCTTCTTGACTTGTTTCACCTTGTGAGCTCTTTGCCTAAGTTGGGAACCTCCTCACAGAACAACAAAGAGCCCTTTCTTGTCTCCACTTTCGCCCTGAAGGTGGCCCGTCGTTACCCGAGCTTTGACGAGTATCTGCAGGGTGACAACTACGACATTCTAGTCTCTCCAGCCGAGATTTCTCCACTGGACGCACAGCACAGGTTTCAAACCTGGCTGCTGTGTATCTAAATTTGGGCGTCTCAAAGCCATTTCCACACGAGCAAAACTTCCAATTCTGAGACTTTTCCAGAAAACACTTTCTCCCTTATTCTTGCTCATCTCTTGTAAGGGCCTCTATTCCTCACACGGTCAGATCAGAAACGTGAAATACGCCCTCGATCTTTCTCTTTATCTCGCCCACAAAATCAAATTTCTTGACAACTCAATGTTTCTACAAAGCATGCCTGGAACCCACCCTTCTGATACTGCTGAGACTTCTTTTCACCGGCACTGTTGTATTTCGAGACTATAGCATCTTCGTTGGCCTTTCATGTTCAGTCCATTAGAATCCACTTTCTTCATAACGACCAGACAGGTGTTTTTTCCAACATAAGTAAAATCACATCTTTCCCTAGTTTAAAAACTACCAGTGGCTTCCCACTCACTTGAGAAGAAAACCCAAACTCCTCTCCTTGGCTTGACTCCACCTGCTCTTGCGCTCCCCTCTCTCCAATCTCATCTCACGATAGTCTCACTCTTGGCCACGTCCTTTCTGACTTCAGAGCCTTTGCATTTTCCAGACGCTCCTCTGGGCTTGTGGTTCCATTACCACATATTTTCAGATCCTTACGTGCTTGCTTCTATCTAATCCTTCAAGTTTCATCCAAGAGTTCAACCCAACGTGTGATTTTTTCCCCCCTATCACCCAGATTTCTCATGTTAATGAAAGTACCTTCCACAAGTCTGAAATGAATATGCTTGGATACTGCATTGTAGACACATAATAAATATTTGTTGAATGAATTAATGCAATAATTTACTGGGACTGAAAAAAGGAGATATACATGATAGTTATCAGCCTCACATTGGCACGATTTTCTTCACAAAGCTGAGACTTCTTTTCACCGGCACTGCTGTTGTTTGTTTAATTTTCAATATTTTGTTGCCTTTTTATTGAATCTATTGGCTGACACTGGTTAACAAAATTATGCAGGTTTCAGGTACAAAATCCCACAGCACATCATGCGTAGACTGTACTGTTTGTTCACCACCCCAAGTCAAATCTCCCACCCGACCTAGGGACCATCACTTGGAGCAGAGCTGTAAAGGGCTCTCCTCTGTTTTGTAGGACGTTGGACTAACTTCCCAATTAGTCTAAAGTTTGGATGAACTAAACTACATAATTAAAATCCTAATAAAAATGTTTAAATGATAAACAAAATCAAATTGCTTAAGCAGTAAACAAGCAAGGAAAGTAAACAAATTAGGGAAATTTTACTTGGCGATTTTTACACCTATTATAATCCTGCCAAATCTCCTTTGGCTCTCTCGAAACCAGATGGTGTGAAGATGGTCCTGGTGTTCACAAGCCAGGGGGACCCAGGTTTACTCTCCAGTGAAGAAGCGACCGAGTAACCACAGGGCTTCAGGTGTGTCTTCCCAAACTTGCCTCATCCCTTCCATTTCTTGCCTCAGAAGATTGTGTTAAAATATTTCCGAGCCTTTCTCTGCGGAAGGCTTTCCCTGGTCCCACTGGTTCCTTTGACACTCCCTGGGAAACCTCTGCAGGCCACCCGCACCAGGTCAACGCTCTTTCCCGGGGTCCCCTGCCTGTCCCTCCCAGGGACCCCGTCTTAGCACGTTGACTAGACTTCCTTTGTTTTCTGTTGTCCCCAATGTGTTTGTCAGTTTTCTGAGGGCAGAGACAGGCTACATTTTTCTTTTTAATTTTTTAAATCCTTGGTGGGAAGGATAGCGCCTGGTATATGGGAAGCACTGGATGCGTATGTAAATAAATGAATATGTTAAAATGTCTGAATAAAAACAAGTAACCAACAAAGGCTGCTCCTGTAGAATGATGGCTCTGACTCTGAGAGAACAAAAGCACATGGAAATGTCATTTGGCAGGACCTGTGCTCTTTGCGTACACCCTGTGTCACGCTCACTTTGCATTCTCCGCGTAATTTTTAAGAACATACGTTTTTGGCAGATATCCTGGTTTTACGACTTAAGTAACAAGTGTCTGCGAGTCCAGAGTCATTAGTATCTATTGTGTAAATCTATATTTAGTATCATAAAATGTAATGGGATCCCAAATTACTGATCATAAGAAATAGCTGATTTTTAAATACTGGGAGTAAAACACCCATGGTAAGTGCTTTAATTATTTTTTCCTTGAAACGGATGGTTTTATTGTATCTGACACTATTAAGAAAAATGAATTCTTTGGGGAGCTAAAAATCCGAAAAGGCTGCACATTTTAAGTGCTTTCTCTTTGGGTGAAGATTTATTTTATTTTAATGTGGGACCACTTAGTGAGTGAGAAGGTTGTAAAAGACTTTTGTGTGCACATTAAAATTTTATATGCTCTATGTTCTTAATATTTTACAATGTATATCATTATATATTTCCAGAAAAAGTTGAGGATCCCTCAGAATGGAAATAAGTACTTATACTAGCCATTTGTATGTACCTACTATGTGCTAGACACTCAGATGCCTATGTTATGTACATAAATAGGGGATCTGGAAGGGTGCAGTGGGAGGTGGGTGCTGCAGGGTGGGTGGTTTTCATATTGAATGAGAGACTCAAGAGTTTGAATAGGCTTTCTCACACCTGTTTAAATTCTTTCATTAATGTTCCTTACAGGGAAATAAACGGTATACATCTCAGTTTAAAGAAAGACCTATGCTCATGATAAGTATGCTTGATTAAACATATAATAGGACAATGGGACATAAATTTGGAAAGCAGTAGTCATAACACCTAGTCGCCTGGGCCTTCCTCTTGAGAGTCTGAAACTATGTGCCTGGGTAGCCCCAGGTACAATCTTGGCTCTAAAGATGTTGTCCCTTCAACTGGGAAACACTATAGCAAAACTCAAGTGCTCTTGGTCAGCAAGGAGTTTAATCTCCCCCTGGTTTATGGAAACTCTTATGAGGGAGAACTTCTTGCCACAGAAATCCTGGCAGGATGCGTAAAAGTAAGTTTCGGATCAGATTTAATATTTAATACAACAAATGACTGTACTATTTCCACTTTGTGGACCTGAGGCAAAGGATATATTTTCAAATACATCAAATATGATGTGTTTTGCAATAATTTCTCTTGCATTCAGAGTATATTTGGCCTTTTCTTGTATCTCTTGTGCTAATGAAATCCCAAGACGCAGCCTCTCTCAAATCTTCACCTGTGAATTTCTTTCCCAGTTTCAAAACAAATAGAGTTTCTCCTCCACAAATTTCTGTTTTCTTGTTACTCATTAAGAGTAACTATTGCCCGTAGCTATTGAAAAGTTTTTAAAAATTGGACAAAAGAATACATTTGTAAGCATGTGATTAAATTAAAATGCATGTTGGTATTAAAGGCATGCTCTGATAGATTACCAAATGCAGAGACAAAATTATTTTGTGTAGGACGTACGTATTTTGGAATAAAAGCTTAGGTTCAAAAACCGTTCTTACCCTGGCAGCTGGAAGACTTAGGACATTCTGCTTCTCTGAGACTCCATTTCCTAACCTGTGATATTTGTAAAATAAAGTGACGTCTACCTCAAATAGCTGCTGTAGATATAAAATGCATCAAGAGTTTTAAGCACCCGTTTCAGTGTCTGGCACACACCTTAGCAGGCTGGGACGTGGTACTGTGCCCTCCTCCCAGCCTAGACTGGGACCCTTATTGATACTGGCATTGAGAAAGGACCACAAAGTCAACATTTTATCCAACATAAACAATAGACCTGCGTGCTCCACAACTTTCGCAAGTGTGCAGAATCAGTTAAACAGAGCAACTCAGTAACCAGCCATACACAGGCGCGTTTCATACATTATCATCTATTGTTGTAGACATGCTGCCAATCCCCCATTATTGCTGCTGTATTATTTTTTTTTTCACATTAGAAACCAAACTGAATGATGTGGAACATCTTTATTAAAATTTTAGAATTTATTAGGATTTCTAGAAGAGCTTAGGCATGTTTTAAATGTGTGTGTGCGCGTGTTAGAGCCTTTTTCTTGAGTGTGTTTGAGAAAGTGCTCAGGGAAATATTCTACAATATTCATACAATATAGAGAACCTAATCTTTCTGTCTATCCCTCAATCTTAGGTCCCCTGTTGGGATCTAAATCTCAGGCTTTGCATGGTTCCAAAACTGAATACCTCAAGTACTCCGATGTTTTAGGAATCTTGGGCAAGAAATTAAACACACACGCACAGAGAATGCCTAAAACACAGGGGGCTTGGAAAGTGAGGTGCAATGCTGCCTTGTAGGTTTTCCTTTACTGTCCAGGGTGCATGTGGTGGGTGTGGGACTGGTCTGAAGATGAGTTCTCAACCAAAAATGACAAATGCGTGTTCATTTAATTTACTAATTATATTTCCAAAATCTGAACATTTTATTTAGCTATTGCGTTTTGATCTTTTAAAAACCTCTTCGTGCATTGTAATTACACGACGCCATAGAGCTAAGGGCTCTATTCCACAAACGCCCTTGCAGATAGATGGGCATGGCTGTATAGTTAAGTGTTGGCCAAGGCCAAATGGAAAGCAAGTGCCGTGGGTGACTAACTCATGTCCTTAAATAGGAAAGGTATTCCTCCTCTGAAGATTTCAACTACATGTTTTTATAACGGTGAGAGACGGATCAGTCGTCATGGACTCTGGAATAGAGCTTTTAAGGACTACAGAGAAACAAGATAGAAATAGCGTGGATCTTTTACAACAGAGCTGTGGTGCCAACTCTTTTCTACCAACCTAGACTTTCATATTAGAGATAGTTAAATATTTATCTTGTTTGAGCCACTATATTGTAGTGCCACCTTGTTATATAGCACTTTAACCTGTATCCTAATAAATATGCATCACAGTCCAGGACAACATGCATAGTTAATATCAGCTTTAGAATGTATAATATATAAAGCAATAGGAGCCCCATACTGTTGAAAAATGTACAAATATTATGAACAGGCAACTCATAGAAAAGAAAGCCTGAAGATTAACTACGCATGTGAAAAGTCATTCCACATCCCTACTAACAAGGATTGTACATTAAAGCAACAGTGATGGCTTTTCAGTAGTCAACTTTTCAATCAATATAATTTTTTTTACAATAACAAGTTTTTGCAAGGGAAATTGATACTTTCATACATCATTTGGGGATTGTAAATTGCTGTAACCACTTTGGGGAAGAACTTTGCACTATCTAGTAACATTGCAAATGCACATGTTCCACGCCTCAGTAATTTCCATTTTTAGTTAAACACGTCACTTACTGCATTGTTAGAGTCACAAAAAATCATAAACAAATCTGGAAATAACCTGAATGCCTATTACACATGAGCAGATATGAACGACATGGTCTGGTCATACTGGAGAGTAGACCAAACTCTCTCTCTCTTTCTCTCTCTCTCTCTCTCTCTCTCTCTCACACACACACACACACACTGAGAAACCATGATCCTGGGAGGTAAAGGCAAGCTCAGACGGAAAAGCAGGTACCACTTCTGGAAAATGTAGGCACACGAACAACATATGCTATATTATATGTACAGTGGAGGCTAGAAAGATGATCTTAAATCTATGGTATCTGTTGCCTCTAAGAAACAGAGGAAATAAAACTGGCTGTGAAAGAAAGAAGGAAAGTACCTCTGATTTTATTTTTTTAATTTAAGACATGACAAAATGTAAACAGCTAACAGTTCAGGGTATCTGGAAACATAAGGGCTTGTGATCGTATTATTTCTAGTTTTCTGACTTTTTTCTTTAAAAGTGGCACGAAAAGTTGTGATGAGTATTATAAGCCTCATTGTTAGAGGCCTCTACATTTTATTTTGGCAAAATAGATAAAACTTTGATTCACATGAAAATGAGAGGCTTTCCCCACTGGAGACTCGGCAGTCCATTTTACAATTTGACTCCCTCCTCTTGGAAGTGATTTTATTTTTCTCTGACTGCCCAGTACCACAGGACACAGTGACCCGCTACAATGATTTTGCACGTAGTGAGCCATCCCACTATTGTGCATAAGAAATTATACTTTGTACTATATTTTGCATAAGAAATTCCCCCAGAACAATTCACTTCAAAGTGTTAAATGAAGACATCCTGGGTGTGTATATGTGTGACTGTGAGGCAGTAGAAATGTTTGGGGTCAGGTCTTTGCATATTGGATGTTTGCTGTTCCAGTAGGCAAACAAAGCAGAGACCCAAGAAGTAATTAGAACACAAAGTATCATGAGCGCTAAACTCTGGTGAGCACCCGAAGTGAGGAGAGGTGTGAGGTAGGGAAGGCCTCAGGGAAGGTGAGCGATTTGAGGACAATGCTTTCCAAAGACAAGAGAATTGCCCATGACATTAAGGAGCATCCAGGAGAAACCAAGCAGATAAGAAAGACAGGAGTATAGGTTGAAAAGCAGTGGAGGTCTGTGTGTCTACTTGGGTCAAGGTCATTCAAGGTTATGCAAGCCAGGTTAAAACTAGAGGTCGGTTGCAGATCAAGGGCCCCTGCAGATTTCTGAGCTTGGGAGTGAAAATATAGTCACCCCTGGGGCTTGGGAGTCAAACTGAACACCTTTGGACACTGAAGAGTGATTATTTTTTGTGTCGATCCAGTTAGAATTGGAAACTTTGGGTTAGAGGGTCATTTTATGAATTGGAACAGAGTTCCAGTTCATTTTATGAATAGCCACAAGAGTCTAGCAAGCCAGAATTCCTCACTGAGAGCGGGTGCCAAGAAACACAGATGTCAGTAACTGCTGTTGCCACTCTGAATGTCACTGCAGCACCTTATTTTTTCCCCCTGATGATGGGTCTGGTTGAGGAGAAGTTGTACATTAGAGCTTCTGCCAACTGTAGACGTGAGCATGTGCCATTTGACTTCTTACAAGTCTACACAGAGCATCATCATTGCCACTGTTACTATAACAGACGAAGCCGAGACAGAGAACTTAAGCCACTTCCCAAGGTCATGGTAAATACCTGTTCGAGTCTGGATTAAAACTCAGGTTTGAGAGGCTTTGAATTCTGTGTTCTTTCAACTGCGGCTGCCTTCCAAAGAGCCAAGGGCTAAGGCACCAAATTGCACAGCTAAATGGGATTCCAGCCGCAGATTCCGGCTTCCAGCTCCTGTGGATATCTAAATACCACTTGAGAGCCTGCTCTGCTCTTTCCGCGAAGGAAGCCTCTAGACAGTGATTTAGCAGACGAAATGGGCACTATTTAGAGGGGGGAAAAAAAGCACAATTTGACCAAAGACAAGCATGGGTGTATCTGGAAATAGATGCTCTGCTCTACTACCTCCTCACTCCGCGTGGATATTTCCCTGGGAGCGCTCGGGGGGCTATTATATGCGGTACTTAGATTATCAGTAAGTGCTGGGTACAGTCTGTGGTGGGCGTCTCTCTGAGTTGCTGAGGCAAGAGATAAGCTTGAGGTTCATTCAGTTGTGAAATTGGTTAAAGGGGAGAAAACAAATCCCATCCCCCACCCCGTACATACATGCATAGCCAATGCCAACCTTCTTACTGGGGAAAAGCGATTTTCTTGATATTGAAATTAACTGTTTTGTTACTGCCGCCTGCTTCTCCCTGTGTCTGAGAAATGCTTAAATAACTTTAGGGGAGATGGAGATCTTTATAAAAACAAATGTTTAATGGAGTGCTAAAGTACATAAAAACAAATTAAAAATGATAATCAAGGATCCAAATAAAGTCTGTAGTTTAGCTAATAGCAATGCCCTGATGTTTATTTCATAGTTTCCACAAATGTACCATGTAAAACGTTAGCCTAAAACACAACAACAAATATAGACGGCTGCTGGACAAATGGAGCATGCCCTTCTTGAGACAGTCTTACTCGCATTGATTTTGGAGTCTTGGAACTCAGGTTTGGAGAAAGCGGCCAACGAGAACCGATGCCCTCTTCATCCAGGGGGTCTCCCCAGTCTCAGCTTACTTCCTGACATAGGCCGTGTGCCACGGGAAGCTGTGGAGCAACATGCAGGACGCCCAGCTTAGTGTCCTGCCGCCTCGTGGCTCCCCGAAACGACCTAGCCCCTTGGGGTCGCCCCAGTGGCCTTAACTCCCAGGGGCACAGAAAGACATTTACCCTTATTTTCCCAAACTCTCAAGGTTCTTGAATGAGATCAGCACTCTCAGTTTTATACTAATGCCCTGCAGTTAGGTGTGAATATCACTTGCTAGAAAATTGACTTTTTCTTTGTTCGAGTTATTAGTTTGAGTTGGGCTCTGTGCTTCCGAGGGACTGGCTTCTGAAGGCCTAAGCAGATAGTAATTAGGAGGGAGTAACCTGGGCTCAGGGGGGTTTTAAGCATATTTAAATACCTGAGTTTCCTCAGACAATGGCTTAGAAAGTTTCACAGAGTGACCACAGATTTGGGCTTTCCTGGAACAATCCTGGTTTCTCCCTGTCACCCTCATGCCCCCTCTCACCCTGAAAGTATTCCACTTAGATGATTAACTGTACTGTCACCTAGTGACAGACTGAGTAATGGCACTTTCTCATTTTACTCTGGGGACACAGTGACCCAAGAAGATTAAAAAGATACACATGAGGCCACACAGATATCATAAAACTCAAGCCAGGTCTTAGAATCAGCTCTTCAGTCTCTTAGGTCTCTTCACCGTGAACATCCATAGGTGACAGATATCAGCTTTTAGGTCCACATTCTGTGAAAACCCAAGCATGAGCTGTCCATCTGGGCTTGAAGGCCACTCAACCAAGAAACCCAGAACCCCTGGATCTCACCAGAAGGGGTCCATATGAGATTGGTGGCACCATGCAAGCATTTGAACCAGAGGCGTCATGGGAGCCTCTGAATTAGAAGCACGTGCCAAATGCTAACTTGTAACCGGCGCTTCTAAACAATTTTAAGAATATAAATTTTATTAAACTTGCAAGGAACTTCATCACATGGGAGCAGAGGGAATAGCTATTGAGCACAGTGAATGCGTTGGGAATTGCTTCTTCCAAGGCAGCTCTTTGCAGCCACAGAGCCCCCCCCCTCGCCCTCCTCTGCTGGGAGTGGTGGGAGCCCAGGAACATAATGCGCCACAAGGGTCCCCAGGCACAGAGCGTCAGTCCCGGGGCTGGGAGGGCTCCAGTCCTTATGCAGCGTCCACAGCAACGCTGCAGGATTAAACAGGACAAAGCTCCTCATGCACAGCAGCCGCGACGGCGGAGGGCCCTGGGCAGCTGGCCTTCAGGTGACCCTAATCACAATCGGCAAGAGAAAAGTGCGGGGCCTCTCATGCAACAGGGTGTCGCTGCTCTAACTTGTTTCCCGGCAGTACCCAGGGAGGGCCGCCTCCCCACCCAAGGCCTCGGGGTGCAGAAATGAACCCCCGCAAGTGCTCGGAGGGGCTGGCCAGCTCGGCTGTGAGGTTTCAGAGGGAGCGAGAGTCCCGGAGATGAATCCCCTGGGGGTCGGCTGGTCCTTTGGGGTTATTGTCCAGCTGGACGTTAGGAATTTGTTCAGTGCTGTATAAGAAACCATTTAAATCACTGATGCCAACAGGCTTCAGAAGGTTATGATTATTGGGGTCTTCAAGGGGTCTTGAGTGACTGGTAAACCATTTTCAGGCTCACATAATCAACACTGCTCACGTTATAAGGGTTTTATTTTATTTTATTTTTTTTAACTAGGAGAGAAGAGTAGCATTTTGTTTCTGGTTAATACCTACAGGTTTAAATTGAATTTCAACATGATTTAAATATACATTTAAATATACATTTAAATATACATTTAAATCATTAGTGACGAAGCAAATGATTGGAAATTCTAAAATCCTTTCTAGACTCCTTCGACTCAATTTCTGCTTTGGTCCAGGAACTCTCTTCATGTGTATGGTCAAGTCTCTCAGGCACGTGCACACTCATACCCAAACCCACTCTAGACCACAGAACTCTGGCTCCAAGTGCAAGGTGACTATCAGGTTAGGTTTCGGGTCTTTTTCTTTGTTTTCCCTTGCAACGTGGCTGAAAAACAGTGCCTACCTCGTCACTGTGGAGTTTACTGATGTTGATGACCAGGTGCAGAGATAAATGCTTCTTCAGCTACCGAATGTCTTGAAGGCCTCCAGATGCATATTTAGCAAGCGAAACACCATCCCGTGAGCTCTTTTGTGTTGGTGAATTCTGGCCCCTTTGATGGGTAGGTTTGACCGCCGGTGTTCTCGGGCATGCTACTTGAACTATCTGTTGGAAAAACGTGTCTTCAAAATTCCCATTCCTTCATGCACTGATCAAATAAAAAGAAATTGTAAAGGAAGGGTTACTTTAAAAATAACTAGTACAATAAAATGCAAAATACAAGCCCAATATTTTAATTATCACATTCAGCAGACATTAAAATGACTGTAAAATTACTATAGAGGTTTCTAAAAGTTTACTCTCAATTCCTGTGTTTATTGAATCAAAAACTGACTTTCTGCACTGACCATGCTTTGGGTAGCACTGCTCTAGGCATCTGCATCTTTTCTCCATGCTTTAGAACAGGGATTGGCAAACTTTTTCTGACAAGGTCCAGAGAGTAAAGAGTGTTGGCTTTGGAGGCCATATGATCTCTGTCCAACTACTCAGCATTGCAATTGTAGCGTGAAAGCAGCCATGGGTTGAATGTCAACCAATGAGCATGGCTGTATTACAGTAACGCTTTATAAAAACAAGCTATATGTTGGATTTGGCCTGTGGGCTATAGTTTGCTGACCCGTGTTTTAGATAGTCTGAACTATATTTTCCACATGCCCTGAATATTTTGTGTTTTCAAAAGATTTGTCTTTAGAATAGGGTGCTTACAGCTATCAGTGTACATTTTAAATACACATTTTGCTTTGGTTTTTATACCGTTGGGAAATGCTACCAATAAAAAGAAGCTCTAATATTGTAAGGATTAAAATATTGTGAAGGAAAAAATAAAGCACCATAACCAATTGGCAGAGGAAAGAACCCAAACTCGAATCTGTGTAGATGTAGCCTTTCTCTCCTAAGGCGGCTGGGGATTTTCAGGATTAGCTCCAGGGGACTTTCTGATTCTCCCCTGCAGACTCAGCTCAAATATCATAACCTCTTTCATTCTAGCTTTTCAGAATGTTTCCAAGTGGAACATTTTATGTGGGAGGGATTGTGGCCTTCTGTGAGGCCTTTCTGTTTCCTCTGGAAAGTGTCAACCATTTCGCTTCCCTGACAAACTCCTACCAGTTATCAAATTGAAAAGAGTTGTCTGTTCATATGTCTCCTCATCTGCAGAGACTGTGAGCTCTTCAGACAGATTCAAGTCTCTTCGAGGGCTCTGTGTCATTCCCAGAGCTCAGCATAGAGCTGGAGACACATGGAGTGAGGTTTTATACACACACACACATATTCATATATATATATATATATATGTGTGTGTATATATATATATATATATATAATGTAAATGGATATATTGTGCACATTCATTCAATCAATAATTAGTAAGCCTTTGCAGAGAGGATGGGATATGTTTTCTTGTTTATATATGAAATTACAGTTGACAAATAGACCATATGGGGGCTTAGGGGTGTCAACCCCCCACGCAATCAAAAACCCATGTATAACTTTTGACTCCCCCAAAACTTAACTACTAATGACCTACTATTGACTGTAAGCTATACTGCTGACATAAACAGTTGATGAGCTCATATTTTGTATATGTATTACATATTACATATTACATTCTTACCATGAAGCAAGCTAGAGGAAAGAGAACGCTATTAAGAAAATCGTAAAGAAGAGGAAGTACATTTACAGTCTTTGTTGGAAAAAGTCCATGTATGAGTGTGTTGCGCTGCCTAGTAGTCGGAGGAATTCAAAACGGGACAGTGTGATTTGCGGCAGATCGGCGGCGACGGTGATAAACAGCCTGTAAATGTGCTAAACGACAGACTCTTACTGCTACACAGAGTTAGATGGAACTCCTTCACTTAGGTCTAAGTCTTTTATGATCTTAGGTAAATCACTTAACTTCTCTGAAGCACAATTATTAGGATTAAATTGAAATAGGTAATTTTATTATTAATGAAATACCATGAGTAATACAAGCAGATATCGTCATTTGTAATAAAGGTGGTTAAACTGGTATTAATAAATATTAATAACAAAAGAGGATGGTTATATTTTTGGAGACATGAGGTGAGCGAAAGCCCAGCTGAACAGGAGTATTGCCGTCCATAAGAGCTTATGGTTCGGGGAAACGGAGCAGCGATGATGCGGAATGGGCCCCTCAAGCACACTGATTGTCCAGGCTGTCCCTGCTCTGGGTCACAGAAGCCTAAGCTTGACGTCCACTTGGTGCTGCATGATCATCTTCCAGCCTGTTTGTCTCGGGCAGGTTTCATCATTAATAGGATTCCTAAGAGCCTCGGCCGTGAACTCAGAGTGTGGCTTGTGCAAGAGAGTTTACAGCAGCCCCTGTGTCTCACTGTCCAGACAGTGACGCTGGCGAGGGGAGGAAGTCTCGGACCCCCAGGCCTAGCAGGACCAGTGCCTGCTCTGAGGGGAGTCCCTCCAGGAGGGTGGAGGTTTTCGTTTACTGGCTTATTGCTCTGTACACAGCACCTAGAGTAGAACCCAGCTCTCTATACTTTTTGAAGGAGTTAATCAGTAATTTAAACAAGAAATCCTATCCCACCCTCTCTGCGAGGGTTCAGTAATTATTGGTTGAATCACCGTGAACATTTACTACCGGAATAGCCTTCCATTTCTTAGTTCAGCTCTGAAACCTTCCTTTCCGCCCCTCACTTCTGTATTACTTTCTGAAGAAGGATCTGGCATGCCCGCTCGCATTCTAGCATCTTCCATGGCTCTTTATTACTATGCTGTGGCCCACAGGCTGCATCCTAGTATTCAGGGCCAGTTGCAGCTTCCCCCTCACGCCGTAAACCCATTCCTCTCCTAGATGCTTTAGCTCAATAGTACCGTGAACACCCCCCCAAGCATCTAATGTTTCCCTCATGTCCTGATCGCTGCTTAGGGGAGTCCCTCCACCTGCCATAATCTGGAAACTGCCTATGGCTTGAAGGCGGCTCCTGAGTCTCAAGCCTCGGCTCGGAATCGCCTCCCCATGAGTCTTCCCTGGGCCTGATGCTTGAAAGATTTTCTCCAAGGTTTCTTCCATACTTCGTCTGTATCCCTCTTTCAAAACTGCATCACCTTCCACTGTCTGTAACTGTAAAGTGCCGAAATGAGGAAAGAAGGGGTTGTCAGATTGGAGTTTCACGTCAAAAACCTCTCCCACCTCTCCTAACCCCCTATAATCCCCACCTCCTGCAGTAAATGTCCTATTGTCCGAATGGATTGGTCCCTTTACTCAAGGGGTGGAACCACAGGGTCCCCCTTTGAGCCTGCAGGGGCTCTGGCCAATTAGCCTCTAGGAAGATTTGAAGATTTGGGGAAGCCTTGTATGTTTGTAGGAATGATCCTTTGTGTGTTTCGGGGTGACTGTGCTCTCTCCCGTTTCTGACTCGCAGGCATTGCCTGTCGCCTCCCCAGTGCAGAAAAGCAACCAGCTGGGCTTTGCAGGAGGACTTTTTGAGACATTTTTGCGAGCTCCCTCTATGCAGCATGGTTTATTTCCAGGACGAGCCGGCGGAAGTCTTGTGATTAATCCTTAGTTTGTCCCAAAGGGCGAATGGGTGGGGGCTAATGTGGCAACGCTGACACAGACACAGTTAACTCACCAAACGGTCGCCTTTTGTGGGGGGGCCTGTGGAGTCCTTGTGGGACTGCGGTTCCTCTTTCTGGGGTTCCCTGTGCCTGAGCACTAGCGTCTGCGCACGCAGAGGGGGGTCCGGCTTTTCCTCAGGGTCGCACTGCCATTCTGGGGACCGAGTCGAAGTCGGCTCACCTCTCACTAAACGTTTCTACTTCTGTTTTCTGGGATTTTGTTCAGGAGTTTGGTAAAACAGGATGAGGGACCAGGTCTTGGGAAAAGTACACAAATCCTCCCATTGGTCAGGAAATACCCCTTTTTGAGACTCTTGGAATTCCTTGATGACAAGTGGCTTTGGAAGCAATAAGTGAAGTATATTTACAAAAGCCTCTGTTAATTTCTGTCATCGTACATGTTAGAATCGGTTCATTTGGATACTGAAAAAAATCAGTTGCTGATACATTATTATTAGTAGTAGTAGTTTTATTTATTTATTACTTGTAAACCGGGCATATTACCAAGAAGAGTTATACATATGTATAAATCAGTGATTTTGTTGCCAACCCCTGGGGACTTTTACTTTTAGAAACCGGGGCCGGCAATACGGAGGGGGGCATTTCAGGCAGCCTGGGAAGCTGAGCGCAGAGGAGGGGTGCCTGCTAACAATCCCGCCCTGGGAAGTGCGAAGTCTAGAGGGAAATCAAAGATCAAGGGCGGGCCAGATCTGAGACGAGAACAGATGGGCCGCGGCTACGCCTGCCGGAGGCGTGGGCAGGAAAACCACCCCGCTCCTGTGCTCCTTCCGCTCTAATCGGGAGCACGCACACCCGAGCCCACCGCGGGCTGGGCAGGGGCTGCTGAGAGGAAGGAGCGTGGCAGTGCCCTGTCCCAAACGGGCAGGGGGGCCACGGGCCTCCTCCCCGGGAACCACGGCCTGCATCTTGCCATCAGGGAGGAAAACTTACCGGGCAAGAAGGCCGTTGGTAAGAGTTCGCAGGCCCTGCTGACAGCTTGGCCCGTCCTCCAGGAGCCAGGCCGGGCTCGGGGAGCCTGAGTTGTTGGGATACCTTAGCACACGGCTATGCCACGCTACCCTTCGCCGCCACCGCTCGTGGCTGCGCCGTGATGCCATCCAGCCCTGCCTCGTGGCTGCGAAGCGAGCTCACTGGGAATGCAACTTCTTGGGCGCCGCCAAGCCACGGAAGCAGGGCCACTGGGGTGAGACGGGCAACCTGCCTCAGCGAGTCCTCTCGTGGTCCTGACGCAGGCGGAGAGGCTGGGGGGCGAGGGCCACCGTGACAGCGTTTAGAGGCACGAGCCCTCAGTGTAAACCTGGGGCACCCCTTCACTGCTGGTGGGACTTTGGGCAGATCGCTGACGCTCCACGTAGCCTGTATCTCAGGGCTGCTCAGAGAATCCAAGGAATTAAAGTCCCCGTGTAAATGCTCAAACAACTGCAAGGGCACAAACCGAGCAAACGGACCTCTGAGCAGCTGTCACTTACGAGAGAAAGAGCCGCTCCTGGGCGGCCACGCGCTCTGCCCTGGAGGAGAGCAGCAGGCCGTGCTCCTCCACTTCCCAGCCTGCCTTGCGGTTGAGTCAAGTTGAGGACTGGGACCTGGGAACTAGTTCTGGAGGGTGGCCCTTGAGTGGAGGGACGTGGTGACGCGGGTCACTGCCAGCCAGACGCAGTGGACCCAGGAGGCTGCCTCGTCTTTAATTTTCCCGCGATGGGCGTCCATCCTGTGCCCGAGACCGTGTGAGCCAGAAAGGAGTCTCTGCTGCGCGCGGCTACAGAGGCCCCGGGAGCAGTCCGTGCGGCAGCTTGCATAAATTCCCCGGGCCAGCCGCACGGACGGAAAAGCGGTGAGGAAGAGAGTAGGATTGACAGCGAGATGTCAGGGGGAGAGGCTGGGCAAAGAAAAAGAATAATATTCTTTATTTCCTCATGGCAGACACTGGGCCACGTGTTTAGCTCCCTGAGTCCTGGGAAGTAGACGGAGGTCTCTAAAAGGCTAACACCAAAGAAAGAATAGGTAATTTTCTAGGGGAAAATTGTCTAATCAATGGCTGTAAATATGATCAGTTTAGATATTCTTTGGCTGTAGTGTGCCAAGGGGATGGGGTGCTTGAGCTGGCTTCTCATAAAATAGCTACAGATTCTATTCTTTAAAGACAAGCTCTACTCCAAGCTTCCTAATGGGTGTCCTGCCTTTATTTGTATATTATCAACCATTTGATACATGATAATGACCTGACCCCTCTTTTTTTTCCTTTTAAGCTACATCTATCTTTGAACCTTCCTGTCAGTGCCTTCTTATTTTCAGTTCCAATCATACTGGACCACTAGTGTTTTAATTAATTTATCCTGCCCTTTCTGACATTCCTATATGTAGCCTCCTGAGCATTTGACTTTCAGGAACCAGGCTATGATACTCGTTTTTCCTTCAGGGAGTATGGTCTTCTTTGGTTCCCTCGTATTAAGTTGTTCACCTTGTGTGGTTTCTTCAGGTGTAGATTTAATGTAGTTCCATTCTCTGTAAGGATGAAGGGTTCTGGTCAACTAGGGGTATCTTTCTATTCAAAAATCTCTTTCTCTCTTATTTCCCCCCCAATTAACATGAACAAGAATGCTTTACTTCATAAATAGATCTAACAAAATCATCAACTCATTTGGAAGAAAGCAAAGCTATGCCTTACCTCCTATAAGAGACACATCCAATGTCTAATTGTTGAGCGTATTGCAGATGTCTCACAGTAGCATAACATCAGCGAGACTGTAGACTATGATTAATTAACAATATATACCATGAACCCTAAAATAACCACTAAAATAAGAAACCATAATTAGAGCTGATAAGCCAGCAAAAGTTATTAGATAAAATAACAATTCTATTAATACAAAAAAAGGCATAAAAAGAATAATAATAGAATTTTTAAAATTGGAAAAATGGAAAACAAATAGCAAGGTCATAGAGTTAAACCTAACAACATGAGTTGTCACATTACATGTAAATACCCCAAATGAAAAGCAGAAATTTTCATTTTTATTTAAAAAAAAATAACTCATCTGTATGCTGCATCCAAATAAACTATTTTCACTATATAGTCATTAATAGACAAAAAGTAAAAAAAAGAAAAAAAAAATTTAATCAAATAGTTTGCTCACATTTGTTAAAAAAAAGCTATAGTGGCTATATTAATATCAGACACAACACAATTCAGACAAAAGAATATTACCTGCAATAAAGAAAGTCATTTCTGATAAAAAAATCAATTCATCCAAAAGTTATAATATTTCCAAATTACTATGTACTAAAAACAGATCCTCCAAATGCATGAAGCAAATACTAATGTCAGTTTAAGGGGACACTGATAAAGCCAACTTATAGCTGGAAATTTTATTAACCCCCTCTTCGTAATTGACAGAACAAATAGATGCAGGATCGTCAAGGATATGCACTACTTGAAGGAAAATATCAACCAATTTACCAATTGACGTTTAGAGGACATGCCAACCAGCAACAGCAAAACACATTCTTTTCAATATTTCTTTACATGAAATATTTAGCAAAATAGACTATACCATTGGCCATAAACATGCCTCAATAAATTTAAAAGGATTCAAGTCAGACAATGTGTGTTCTTAAACCACAATGGATTTAAATTAGAAATCAATAATAGACAGTCATCTGGAGAATCTGTCTGCATTTGAAAGCTACACAAGACAGTTCTAAATAATTCAGTGACCAGGAAGAAAAGAGAAATTAGAACATATTTTGAACTGGATAAAAAAGTGAATCAATACATATCAAAAATTGTAGGATGTCTCTAAAGCAATACAGAGTGGGAAATTTACAGCACTAAAGACCTGTATTAGAAAAGATGTATGGTCTTAAATCAATGATCCTAGTGTCTATATTAGGAAAGTGAGCAAACAAGAAAAAATTAAACCCAAAGTAAGCAGAATAAAGGGACTAATAAAGACCAGAGTTGAATTTACTAACACATTAAAAGGAAAAATAATTAAAGATAATCAGTTAAATCAAAGTCTAATTCTTTCAGATCAATAACTTGATACAACTTTAGACAGGCTAATAAGGCAAAAAGAGAGAAGATACAAATAAGCAGCATCGAGAATGACAGTGATGTTGCTGCAAATTCTCTGAGATATTAAAAGGATGATATTAGAATATTATGAACACATTTATGTCAATAAATTTGGCAATTTTGATGAAATAAAAAAAATCCCTTGAAAGATGTAAACTAGCAAAGCTCACGGAAAAATGTAATAGATAACCCAAATAGACTGTTATCTATTAAACAAATCAAATTTATCGTTTAAAACTCTCTGCATAAGAAACCTTCAGGCCCAGATGTTTTCTTTTGTGAATTCTACCAAGTAATCAAGGAAGACATAAAATTAGTTACACACAAAGTGATCTGGAAAATTGAAAAGTGTGAATATTCCCAACTCACTGTGTGAGACCAGAATTATTCTGAAGCTAAAACAAGACGGAGACATTAAAAATAACAACAACAAATACTGGAGTATAATATCCCTTATGAATATTAATAGAAAAATACAAATGTAATTTTGTTTAATCATAACCAACAGTATATAAAATGAATAAAAGATCATGATTAGTTCTGGGGCTTACCCCAGAAATGCAATATTGGTTTAGCACCCGAAGATCTATCATTGTAATTCAACATATTGACAAACTAAGAGAGAAAACATGTAATCGTCTTCAATAGATGCAGAAAAACATTTGATAAAATTCAATATCCATTCCTGATAAAACCTCTCAGCAAACCAGGAACAGCAAGAAACATCCTCAACCCGATAAAGGGAATTTATGAGTAACCTAAAGCTACCATCATACTCAATGGTAAAATTAAAATAAAATGCTTTTCCTCAAAAGTCAAGAACAGCCATAGAAGGTTCTCTCATCACTTCTTTTCTCTCTCTGTTGCACTGGCCATGGCAACAGTGAGAGAATGAAGTGGGCCATTGGGTAGAGCCGTCATCTCTGTAGCATTCAATGGAATCTACAAAAAGCTACTTAAACAAACATGTTAGTTTACAAATTTGTAAGGCTCATGATCAAGATACAAAAATAAATTGTATTTTCGTACATACTGGCATCAAATGACTAGAAATTAAAATAAAAGGATACCACTTAAAATAGTATAAAATAAAGTATACATAGGAAGACATTTCAAAAACCATGTGAAAGATTTTTCTAAGTGAAAACTATAAACTGTTGCTGAGAGAAAATAAAGTATCTAAATAAATGAAGAGACACACCATATTAAAGGGTAGAAAGACTCAATGTTGTTAAAATATTAATTATCCTCAAATTGATCTACAGATTCAATGAAACTGTATCATAAACCTAGCTCGATTTCTTGGGGATATTGCTAAGCTGATTATAAAATTCATATAAAAATGCAAAAGATGGAATAGACAAAACATTGAAAAATAAAAAGTTTGAGAGTTTAATACTTGCTATAAGGCTAAGCAAAATGATGAGGCATTGGCATAAAGATAGCCAAGTAGATCAATGAAACATAACACAGCAGTGCAAAAAGAAACAGACCCACACGTATACGAATAATTCATTTTTACAAAGGTCAACTGCAATTTAGTGGAAGAAGAGTAATCTTTTCAATGAAAGGTACTGAAACAATTGTAATCAAAAATCTGAAATTAAACTTTAAAATCAATAAGATTTTTAAATGTCTGCCCTTTAAAATATATCCTTAGGAGAATCAAAATATAAGCCGTAGCTTGAAAGAAAATATTTGCAAGTTACATATCTGACATAGGACATATATCTTGAATATATAAATACTTTTCAAAATAATAAGAGATCAATTCAATGTAAAAACATAGCTGAAAGATTTGAACAGGAACTTCCCCAAAGAAGATACAATAATGACAAATAAACATGAAAATATGACCAAATAATCCTTAGGGAAAAGCAAATTAGAATGAGAATGAAAAACCACTACAACCTATTTATAATAAATAAAATATTAATAAAGACTGAACACACCCAATGTTGGTAAAGGTGGATGGGAAGCAATTAGAACTTAATACACTGCTGATGGGGACACATCGTGATGAAAGCCGGGTTGACAATTAAATCACCCACATACTGTGATTTGGCCATTCCATCACTGGGTATTTATCCAAGAAAAGAGAAAGCATATGTCCATACAAAACTACATATAGTAACTTTATTTGTTATAAGCCAAAATAGGGACAGCACAAATGTCAGTCCCCAAGTGAATGGATTTTTTGTTTATTTTTAAATTGTGGTATACCTCTAGAATGGAATACTAACTAGCAACAAAACAGAATGAAAAAATGATATACTCTATAATGTGGGTGAATTATCGTGAGTGAAAGAAGTCAGAAAAAAGAATATGTTCTCCAGAAAGTTATTCTGTGAACTCCAGCAGATTCTAAAGTTTAGAAGGAGAGGTAGAAGTCGCAGACGAGTCAACGCAATACTGAAGGAGAAACAAAGGCAGAGGCCCAACTTTAAGACTTACTGTAAAACTAAAGCAGTCGAGATGGCGTTGTGTTAGTGAAAGAACAGAACAGACCAATGGAACAGAATAAAAAGCTCAGAAATAGATCCACATAAATATAGCCAACTGATCTTTGACAAAGGAGCAAAGGTGGTTTCTTCAACAAATGGTGCTGAAATAATTGAAAATCCACACCCTGGAAAATGAAGCTGGACACAGGCCTTGCACCCTACACAAATATTAACTTAAAATGGGTCACAGACCTAAATATAAAACAGAAAAATAAAATAAAAAACTCCTAGAAGGTAACGCAGGAGTAAAGCTAGATGACCTTAGTGTGGTGATGACTACTGAGCTGCAATCCTGAAGGCCTGATCCATGAAAGAAACCATAGATAAGCTGGACCTCATTAAAATTAAAATGTCTCCGATCTGTGAAAGATAATATCAAAAGATTTGGAAGACAAGCTACAGACGCGAGATGTTTGCAAAAGACACATCTAATAAAGGACCATCATTCAAAATATACGGAGAACCCTTAGAAGTCAACAATAAGAAAAAATCCCTATTTTAAAATGGGCCAAAGATGTTAACAGACACCTCACCAAAGACGATGCACAGATGGCAAATAAACATATTAAAAGATGCTCCTTATCATATGTCATCAGGGAAATGCAAATTAAAACAACGAGATGCCACTGCACACCTGTTAGAATGGCCTAAATATGGAACCCTGACAACACCAAATGCTGACACAAAATGTGTAGCTGGTAGGAATAAAAAATAATGCAGCCACTTTGGAAGACAACTTGGCAGTTTCTTATAAGAGGAAACCTACTCTTACCATATGACCTACCCATGGCACTCCTTGGTATGAACCCAAAGGAGCTGAAAACTTACCCCTCACAAAACTTGCATGTAAATGTTTAGAGCAGCTTCATTCATAATTTCCAAATCTTAGGAGCAACCAAGATGTCCTTCAGTAGGTAAGTTGATAAATATACTGTGGTATAGCCAGAAAATGGAATATTATTCAACTCGAAGAATAAAAAAAACTATCAAGCAATGAAAAGAAATGGGAAAAACTTCAACACATTTTACTAAGCGTAAGAAGCCGATATGAGAAGCCTGCATACGTATGATTCCAACTGTATTACGCTCTGCAAAAGGTAAAACTATGGAGACATTGAAAAGATCAGTGGTTGCTAGGTGTTTTTTGGGGGGCGGGGTGATAAAAAGACAGAGCGCAGAGGATGTTTTAGGGCAGTGAAAATACTCTGTATGATACCATAATGACAGATACACGGCATTATATATAGTTCCAACACCTAGATACACACCACCAAGAGTGAACACACGCACGCACACCCCCCCAATCATATCTGTTCCATCAAACAAATGCTTTGTAGGCCCAGCGTTAGGGGAATATTCAGGGAGTGGATTCAGGTCTAGGAGATGTTTTTCTGCTAATCTGCAAAGTGCCCTGCAGCTGAATAATCCTGAGAATCATTCAGAAGATGGGGGATGTTAAATAAAGACAGGGAGGCTGCTTCTTTAAAATGAACGTTAGGAAATAACAGCGGCCGATAAAATAATGTAGTGACACGTAAAAACGTCACGCAGCCTCCGCAGTCACCCCGCCGCCCCCCGCAGGCGAGGCTCGCTCCCCCGCATCAGGAGCCTCACAGGCGCCTGCAGGGGAATGCGATGCGCCCGGCCCTGGCTGTGCAAGCCTCCTGAATATAGATAATGCGGGAGCCCTGGTGGTGGGTTTTGGTTTTTTTTGGTTTTTTACATAAAGATGTTGGGTCAGGAGAGGAAAACTGTAAACAGGTTCCCGGTGCTAGGTACTGTGCATGCTCCAGACAGCAGGAAGCTGCGCTGCGTGCGTGGGTTTAAGCGGGGCTGTGCTCACCCACGCGGGCACACGCACTGCTTTAAATATGCTGGGTTTGGGTTTGGGTTGGTTCCTTTTTTCCTTTCTGTCTCTTTTTCTTGTCTGTTCCTCAGTGTCTCTGCAGAATCTGCAATGTGAGGGTTCTTTGTTCACGGCAGTTTGCACAAAGATCCCTGAAAATTAGCAAGGCGGCCTCCAACTCAGAGCCCCGCAGGCACAGGCCCCTGCCAGGTAGCCTTCCATCTCCTGTCCATCTCTTTACCTCCAGGCCGTGGCTGAAGGTCCCTCCCCAGGATCCCAAGGCCACCACCTTTCACAGGGACCACAGGTAATACGATTCTTTGATTCCGGACCTAGTGCTGGGTCATTTACTCCTGTAAGGTGCATATGATGGATTATGTTATAATTCACTTCCTTTAAAAGATAGAATATACACGTCGAATTTATTGGATAAGATATTGCTACTGGGTTAATAAAAACAGAATTCTGTGATGATAATAAGGATGGTAACCACGAGCTTTCCAGTAAAGCCAGCGTGCAGCGAACCCTTTAAGAATATAATGTTAAACAAATCTAATTTAATAGAGTGCTGAATTGACAAATACTGGTCTCTTTTTCCCGGCTCCCGGGATCGCCTCTGAGAAGAACTCCCTTAGAGGATTGCTTATCGGCTCCTTCACGGCTGAGATAACTGAAGTCTTTGCTGCATGGACACATAAAGTTAGACCTGCTGAGCAGGAGCTTCCAACGTTTTCTCTCTCTTCTTGGAATAACTCTAGTTTCCCAAGCAAGCTCTATGAAGTGCCATCAGTCAGTGGTATTTACATGACCATTACTTAGTAACTCATGATTTTAAAGTTGGGGCTAGCAGTGCCCTTTAACCAGTAAAAGGCACATTCTTCCACCCTGGGAGATCAGAAACTCAGCTCTTAGGAATCCCATGGCCTGTGGCCTGTCCAAAGATCCTGAAAACTGCCCCCTCCCATGGAACCGTACCTTCTCATTGTTGCAAAGACCTCCTGGGATGGGCCGTAGGCACCTACTTACCTTTCCAGTCAGAAGAATCAGAAAGCTTATTTTACTCTCTTAGATTCAATCAAACGCACCTTGGATGCCAACGCCAAGGCGATGGATACTCTTTATAAAAGCCATGGTCTAAATTTTGAATTGCCTCAAATGGTAAATTGGGAAAAATAGTAAAGTTTCTCCATTTTAAAGCTTCTAATTGGTATTTATTTTTGGAGGAAAGTGGGGGAGGGAATAAAGATGCTTTCGCAACAGGTCGCATCTTGCGTGTCAGCAGGCACAGAAGTGCCATGTGCAAGAGCGTGAAACCAGGCAGAGCTGCCCTGCTCTGCACAGACATACATATGTGTGAAGTGCCACCTCCTGTGGGTTTGAGCAGCTGAACAGACTAGGTGGCAGTTAAGGAAATGTTTATCGATTTTGACTATTCTGTCCCAGAAAATGCGCTCTACACACTGCCCATGTCTGAGCCCCTATGAAGAGCAGCGATTCAGTAATTCCTCTCTGAATGTGGCCTGTGAAATACTTTTATTTATTTATGCATACATTTAAATTACATTTTAATTCTGCCAGGTCATTAAACTATGCAGCCCGAAATGAGAGTCGCTGAGCCCGTCTGCCCCGTTACTGGTTTCAATGAGCATCACTATGTATTTTGTAGGCACCATTTTTATCATTTTGTTCCTTTTCTCACTTTATTTGAGTATTTTTAGCTGTTTCTTTTTTTGAGAAGGGAATGTAAATGCAATACTTCAATTTTTTTTTTTCATGTTGGATAATTTTATTTTTTATTTGCCATTAAGTACAAATAAAAATTTGGCTACATATACAATTGTTTGGTAAAAACTTCTTTCCCCTCTCCTCGGGCACTGACTGTCACTGAGGAGAAACACAGTATATCTAAGAAGCTGATCCCTTTTTATGAGCAACTCCTTTGCTTTGTAAATACATCCCCTTGAATGTCTTTGTGAATAGGAATTAGATAACTTCAAAAAGTTCGTTGGTAGAATAACTTTGCTTCTACTTTAACTCTGCCGATGATGGCAGGTTAATTTTGTCTTCATATTCGTTACCGTTTTTTAAACTGTGAAATGTTCTCATGTGTCTGACAGGCTTTTTTTCAGATGGGATTGTCAGAAGTTGTGGGAGGTCCTATCACATCATTTCAGCCCCAGTGGAGGGGCAGATGTTTAGACCAACTGCAGCATTTCTTTATGAGCTCAAGGTGCTCACTGAGGGCAGGGAATGAGCTGCAGCGGGAGGCTGCCTGACCAGAGAGTCACTGCTGTGCCCAAGAGATTGTATCCTTGGGGACCAGGGCGACTGAGTTGCTATTTTTGAGGCTGCCTCCAGTTTGCACCTGTGGCCTCAGGAGATGTCAGGGTTCTGAGGAGCATAGTGCCCCTCTGTTTGGAAAACACCTTAATGGACATTTTGCTAGACAGTCCGGTTTCTCTTGGTGGGAGAAACTCTGACAAAGGAAGGGGAGTAGCTCCTTTAGCAGAGTAGCAGGAGTTAGGGTTGTTCTCTGGGAAACCAAGAGGAGGCAAGGGCCCTGGAAAAAGGAATGGGCTTGGAGAGAAGACGGAGTCATCTGTCTGGGTGGAGGAGGGGGTTCCATATAGTCATGCCCAATGTGTAATTCTAAGTGGCTCGCCGCCCCTGCTGTGCTTTAGAGCTCTCTGGGTATGCCCAAGTCTTTGGAAACAGGCACTTGCAAACGATGGTGCGTTAGTGGTGCTTTGGGAAAGCAGGAGGAAGGGCTGTGTCTGGGGTTGGACGGGCCATTCAGAGGGCCTGCGGAGGGAGAGCCCACCAGGGAGACCAAGTGTTCCCCAACCCAGGTCTCTTTCCAAGGATTGGGAAGGATACTGAAAAAGACTGAAGTCATTTTTATTTCTATCAAAGAGAAAGTTCTGAGACATTGGGGACAAAAGATGATGCTGGCTTTCCCAAGTGGAAATGACTCAATTCTAACTTTTAAAAAAATATTTCAATTATGGTTAATATTCAATATTGTTGATATTACTTTTAGGCGCACAGTACAGTGGTTAGACACTTCTAGAATTTACAAAGTGGCTCCCCATGCTAAGTCTAGTACCCACTCGGCACCGTACATAATTATAATATTATTGACTATATCCCTGATGCTTCGTTTTACATCCCTGTGACTATTTTGTGACTACTGATTTATCCTTCTTGATCAACACTTAAACTTTTCTAAGTTCTCTAATTCAACAACTACCATGATGCTCCTACTTCACCTCGGATGTTGTTAGGGCCAAGGGTAAGCTGAGGTGGAGTCTTCAGAAACTGTACCCGAAGACCCAAGACTCAAGACTATATTTCAGCTATTAATTCTCAAATCTCTTTGTTGCTGTGAGCCCTGATTTAGGTGGCCTATGTGAGGTTCCTCTGGGAATTCCACTCTCCCCACACAGGCTTTTTATTCAAATGTTTTAGGTTTTGCAATGTGTATCAGAAAGTTCTCTGTGGTAAGCTATAATATGTCTTGTAGGAATTTCTTATCCATTCTACAGATGGAACTGTCCCATACTGATAATTTTATGTTATGTTATGCTTTATTTTATATTCCTGCGAATCTGAGAGGGCAGTTTGTGCCTTGTGCATTTACATTACTTCTTCATGTTTTCATGAGGGATATTGCAAAACTCTTATTTGTTGAGTTGTTTTTAAAAAACGACTTTCTCTTAAATGTGAACAGGAAACGTTAACAACTGTTGTGCATTTTAATTAGCTCATCATGCCTAACACCTTGGAATAGAAATGTGAAGTGTTGAGGTACTGATGCATTTATTCTGGGATAGATCGGCGAATGCTTTTGTTTTCTGTTGCTGCTGTAACAATGACCACGCACTTAGCATCTTCTCCTATTGTTCTGGGGGTCAGAGGACTCAGGTGGGTCAGCAAGGCTGTGTTCCTTCCAACGTCTCTAAAAGAGATTCCACTGCCTTGCCTGTTCTAGCTTCTGGGTCCTCCTTGCATTTCTTAGCTTGCAGCCCCTCCCTCCACCTTCAAAGGGAGTAGCATAGAACCTTCCAATAGTTATCTCTTTCTTTGTTTTTCTTTTTTTAATTTCTCTCTTTTGGCCTCTGCTTTTGGCCTCACATCTCTCTGACTGTGGCCCTCTTATCTTCTTCTCATCGTAAGAACCCTATGATGATGCTGTGCCCACCTGGGTCACACAAAATAATCTTCCTATCTCTAGAGCCTAATTTGCTCACATCTGCACAGGCCCTTTTGCCGTGTAGGGTAACATATGCATGGGTTCCAGGTGTTAGCATGTGGACTTCTTTGGGGGGTTATTATTCTGTCCACCAGAGTGGAAAAAAAGGTCACCGCCTGTATGCAAATGTTAGGACAATTGTTGAAGCTTGCAGTGATCAGAGAATCCTATCTGGTATTAAATTATTGGCCTTAAAAACTGCTCCACAGAGCAACTCCTGCCCCAGAGAACCAGCTGATGCCATGAAAGAAGATACGGTTGCCACAAATGACATAACCTCAGGAGATAAGGAATCGTTTTGTCAAAAATACTGTTCTTTTTCTTACTTCCAGCCTCAAAGATCCAGCTTTTTCTACATAGAATATTTTACATCTCCATTTTTCTACCCATGCTTTAGATCTTAAAGTTAATTAAAGTTGAAGTGTTGTCAGATGGAGTTTTGCAGGCCTAATGATTTTGGACAATACTTTGTATGTCAGTACCTCATATTCTCTGGAGTTGCTAGCTGAGTAATTTTAGATGACTAATAACGTCATAATTAGATAAATAATTGATATGGTTCAATTATCTTCTACTTTACAACTTTATTAATATTCGTGTTTGAGCTGGAGATGCCTTCCTGCCCTTTGCCTGCCTGGAAGAAAGCGTAGTCCTCTAGGGATTTGGCGAAATGTGTGGGAGAACCCTGCTCAAAGTCCAGGGTATGGAAATTAACCATCTTTTTCCAAGGCGCCCTGTGCCAGCTGTTGTTTTAAATTCTTAATGAGATGGTCAGTATTTGCTACACGAGGGTGAAACCAAATGAATGGGCTTGGTGTCCATGTCATTTAAAATCAATTTATTGTCTAAGAATTCTGAACCCAAGTAGTTTAATATTCTCAGTGAATTAGCTTCATGGTGATAGCACAAGTGTATTCAAATGAAGTATATGCAGATGATGTATTATAGACTTGTACACTGGAAACCTATATAATTTTATTAACCGATGTCACTCCAATAAATTCAATCAAGTTTAAAGTAATGTAGATTTCAAGAAGAAATGAAGTAGCCATCTACTCTGTTGATTCAAATTATATTAGCCCAGAGAGATCTAATTAGATGATCCCTGGTTTGGATTATAGAGCTCTAAGTGACCTTATGATATTTCTCTAGAACTTTAAGCTGTTCTTAGCAGATGTTTTTAAGCGATCAGATACCTGCCGTGGTTCCACATACACGATATGTTTGCTGTCAGTGCCTTCTTTGTGTTTTACATGGATTGGTAACTATGTTAGCTTGAGCAAAGATTGCAATTTGAAAAATAAAGTGGTATAGACAATGTCCAGGAAACAGGACAGATTAACAGGGAGGAGTTTTTCACCAAGCTATTGTGGTCTCTTTTATTTATTACTAAAAATAGCATTTCTGGAACTGACATTCAATTTTGAGGATAGAGAAAAATGGTGGATATTATTTCTGGTGTCTGAACGTTTCTTATAGATGTCAGTTTAACGAACAAATAAATGGGGAGATCAATACTCCCTGATTAGGAACAAGTTGGCCTGTACCGGGAGACATGGACATGCTAACAATAGGCTTGTTAACAAAGGCCACTGATCAGAGGGCTGGGATGCTCAATTGGCTGGAGACATTTAAGAGCATTTGAAGCAAAGACTCTCCCTGACTACTCACTCTGGTGCCATTTTAACTTATAATCAATCAGATGATTTCTGATTAGTAAGAAACTTAAGAACTCTTTACTGCCATAAGAGCAAAGATAGCTAATTGGTCTTCAATAAATAGCTTATTAATATCTTAGGTAGGTGGAATGAGGCAGGGACCAACTGATTCTAGCCATGGAAGCTGGCTACCCAGTGAAGATAGATAACAACAGAGGCTGCATTCTTGCTGGACATGGGGGATGGCTAGAAGCTGACCCCACCTAGAATGCCTGAAACTTCCTGCCTCTCCACTCTCTATCCTTATGACAGAATTTCCCTGATTTTCACCTGTAGGAACACCTAAGAGTTTGAAAGTATTCATCTTTTCAAGTTGGTTAATAATCAGATCATCAGAACATGTAAATGTGGTTCTTGGTACATTTCCTTCTGGCCTGGAGGGAGGGGTGGTGGCGATGTCGAGTGTCAAGTTCCACATGGTCGGGTTGCATGGCATGGAAATCAGTGGTTATCACCAGGATCCCAAGCAGGAAGGAAGGGATAAGGGCGTGTCTGAGAGGCGCTGTGGTAGCCACCCCACCTCATCTTCATCACCTCCAGCCTTCCCCTCCGCACAGGCCCCTTTCCAGTGACCTTTCATGTAGGCTGAACTTGAGACTTGGAGAGGGACTTAATCTCCCCAATCTGTCTGTATGGAGGAACAATAATCCCACATTCATTGTTTTTTAAAAAAATATTTTTATTGATTTTTAGAGAGATAGAAAGGCGGGGAGAGAGAGAGAGAGAAACATCGATGTGAGAGCAAAACATTGTTTGGCTGCCTCTTGCACGCAATCGAGCCTGCCACCAGGGCATGTACCCCGACCAGGAATGGAACTGGCAAACTTTCTGACTTAGGAAAACACTCAACCAACTGAGCCACGCCAGCCAGGGCCCACTTTCATTCTTAAAGGAGTTAGTAGTTGTGATGATTAAATAAGGCGATACTCTAAAACGCTGTGTGGTCAGAACTGGGCAGTTGAGACATTACCCGTTTTTAAAGCTGATTATATATAACACTATCCTACTTGCCATAAGAAGCAAAATGCTCATTTTTCCTCAAGGAAGTAATTTTAAAACTGCCCAAATCCAGTCCAGATTGCGTATTCAATCATTAGAAATACAGGACTAATCCCGTAATAGAAATGTGTCCCTCTTGGTAGCAAAACTGGAAGTGTGAAACTCTCCCTCCCACAGGCAGAGGCTGGGGAAGAAAACGGCACCCTGCGAAGTCATAAGCTGTAATTTTGAAGTTTAAATTAAATCTTTTGGCATCAAAAAGGAGGCCTTGAACTAAGTTTGAGGTGGATGCTGTAGAGAACCGAACTGAGTAGCTTTGCTGACAAAAATGGAAGTGTTCTGGGTTGGTTCTGCTCTTCTTTGTTTCCCTTCTTTGAAGGGGATGGAGGAGAGGGAGCTGGAAGGGAAAAGGGGAGAGAAGAAACAGGAGAAACCAGGCAGGTAACTTAGCCGTGTGATAAATAAAAATGCTCATGAGGGCGGGAGAGGTTTATTGTTTCATGTGAAGTCTCTGGAGTTGTTATCTCAATATCAGCCTGCTTTGTCTTCCCGGGACACAATAGTTTCCCTGCCCTAGAGAATGACATTTTATTTGTGTGTGGGCACGCATAAGAGCATGAGGGAGATGGCTGGGGGGGGTGATAGAGAGAGAGAGATGGGTGATGGATAGATGATCGATAGACGGATAGATGATAGGTAATAAATAACAGATTTTAAAAGTTACTCACTGTGATAGGTGCTATTAGAATTTACTTGTGGAAGTTTGGTAGAGGCTGCCAGAGGACACCCTTCTTCCGCTGGGTGATCTGGACAGGCCTGTCTGAGAACCAAGGGCCAGGTCTGCACAGAGCCAAGGGAAGGAAGCCCTGGGACGAGGCAAGAGCGAGCACAGAGCTCCCTAGGCGGGTCAGAGGGGCTGTGTGTTTTAGAAATAGTAGGGGGCAGCTTGAAGCAGGAAATTAGTATAGCCAGATGAGGTTGCCTTGACCTGCTTATGTGTTTAAAAAAACCCCAAAACTCCGACCACTATGTGGAAAACGGAATGGAGAAGGACAGTCAGCCCCACTGCTGTGGAGATGAATCTCAGATTAGAGCACGGTTCAAAGTCAGCGTTCAGGTGTCTAAGAGCGTATGTTTTATTAGTCACAAAGAAGCATTCGATTTCTTTCTTGTTCTTGTTTTGTTTTTTTAACCTTAAATAGTTTATTGTCCCAAGAATGTGGTTTTAGAGCCTCCTGATAGGGATCTGTAACTTAGTACTCTAAAATCAAGACAATTTCAGAAATGAGATGATTATGAAAAATAGTTTTATACCAGAAATAATCCCTTACTTATGTGGCCAAATGATTTTTGACAAGGGCATCAGGACAATTCAATGAAGAAAAAATAGCTTTTTCAACAAATTATACTGGATCAACTAGATAGCCACATGCAAAAGAAAAAAGAAAAGGAAATTGTATTCATATCATTATACAACAATTAATTAGAAATGGGTCATGACCTAAATGGAAGAGTTAAGTCTATGACACTCTTAGGGAAAAAAACATAGGTGTGAATCTTTGTGATTTTAGTCAATTAATTTTTTGAATGAATGATCAAATGAAAAAATAAAAGCTTTATAAACAATTATTTAGCTTGACAGTGGTTTCCGAACCAAAACAAATTTACAGTGTGCTTTCTCAGAAAAATCTAAAATAGGTTCGTGGCAAGTGGGGATTATGAAAAGATCGTATCCCTGGGAGCAACCCACACTATGAACCGTCAGAACTGATGGAGAGAGTCAGTCATCTCTGATTGTGTTTGGCGTGGGACCATCTCTGCTAAGCAGTGTGGATCTTGCTGCTTGAATAAAATTGTAGTTTTATGATACCTTCGTCTTAAGCTTCCAGGCTTCTCTCTGCTAATCTCAAATGCAAAATGTATCTGGATCCCAGCCTCAGAGAGGTTAAAGCTTCCAGCGCGGGGCCACTATTTTGTCACGCTGCCATCTGGAATTGTTTTACGTATCTCGGTGCGAAGTAAAAATGTAAAGGGATTAGCATTTAGGTGATAAACTGTAGACTTCCAGGCAAACATTTTAACTGATTTACATCTGTTTCCCCTCCGGGATAGCTCTATTTATTCGCTGCATCTATTCTCCAGCTGATCGGTGGGAGCTGGGGGAACCCGCCTTAGCTGCGTGCAAACTGACCGCGCAGCGGGAAGCCCAGCCGCAGGCCCAGGGAGTGAGGCCCGTTACGAGGATCGGTGTAGAAACACTGAGCTAGCTGTTCACGGAGCACGCCGAGAACCTTCCAGAGTAACTGATTGGCCAAGTCACATGGTGGCGTCAGGACATATACTCAAAGAGCTCTGAGCACTCCCGGAATGTTCAATAATTGATCAAAAGTAGCCTTATCAGAGATGGTTCAGAAATCAATCGTCGCTTCATTGCTAGGGTACATAGAGACAGCGCCATTTAAAGCAGTTGTCTTGCAAAAATTTTAAGAGGGGAAAAAAATCCAGAATTGAAATCAGTTCTGTGAGTTGCTGACAAACAAAAATGAGGTACAAATCAAGAAAAATCATTTCCTTACTTTCAAGGGAAACAGGATTTAAACCACCTTACTTGGGGTCATTGTGTTTTTTAGGATTTTACATCTCAGAAAAAGGAAAAATATGAGAACTGAGATATCTAATTTCCCAGTTATCCATACGAAGGTAAGAAAAAAACCATAATGCAGCTGAGGAATAGGGGTTTGTATAAAAATCTTTGACAAGTTTGAGAAAAACTTATGAGTCTCCATTTCACTCTTCTGTCAAAGGAGTTAAGAACTCCCTGAGGAGCCAGAAAGAAGGTGTTTGAATCTGAGTTCTTGGTTCCATTACCATTTCTGTTGGGGGCTGTACAAGATAACTTAAACTTTTATACCCCTTTGTGTAAAGGATATTAATAATTGTCTTCAGAATTATCAAAAGGATTAAGTGAGGCACTGTATTTTTATCCAGTACTTAGATGTGTTCAAAAATAGTTATAATACTAATAACAACGAACAATATGTCATTTACTTCATAGACATAAGAATGAATCGTTATAGAAAAAGGCGAACAGGAAAGTAATAGAGAAACGCATAAGTGTGTCTGTACAAAACCACATGGAAAATCTTGTTTGGAGATGTTTGTCAGGACAAAGTCAGGATAATATAATTTTGGCAGTAATAACTCAGGGGTAACTTTATTGCTAAAATGCCCGGGATCTTTGCCAGGAGTGGGGACAGGACAGTAGAGGAAATGCTTCTGTAGGGTCTGGAACACAGGCCCCCTCTCTAAGGAGGGGACAGGTAGATTTCATGCGTACAGAGGACTGTGGCATTGTATCAGAGAGGAGCACGTGCATCCTGCTCCTGTTACTGCCCCGGGTTATGAACACACGTCCATCAGGCTGCGGGGGCCTGTGGAGCAGTGAATGTTCGGATCGGTCCCTCATCCTGTTTTAAAGGGTAAAAATACATCTTTTGCAACTAGAGTTCTGGGTGTTCATTAGTCTCTACCAATTAAATGCACTCACATAATTGTAGAATAAGTAAAGTCTACTTTAGCCAGGATGCAGAGTTTGACACGGATCAGCGGGTTCCTCCCAGGGGAAGGCAGAGAGGGAGGCGCGACTGCGGGCCTCTGCAGGGTTCCCTCCATCGACCTCCTGCCTGTCCGGCCGGTGTGACAGAGCTAGCCTTGCACGCGGGACGGGGCTGGTGGCAGGTGACGGTTAACGTCTGCAGGCTGCTCTGCTCACAGGCCTCCTCTTCCTCCCGCGCTGTGCGCCTGCCTCGGCCTGCGCCCTGGAGCTAACCGCGGCCCTGCCTTGGCTCCCTCTTTACGTGCCGCCAGCTCTTTAACGCTGTACTCGGGACATGCAATGCGCCCATGTTCTTTGCAGGGTTCTTAAAATAGTAGAAAGTAACACAAATCTATTTAGCACTGTTTTTCCTGAATTGAGAGATACAGCCGAACTAATTTTCAGTAAAGTCAAAACAGAATCCATCAAGGAAAACACGCTTTGGAGCGGTGTTTCTCACCAAGCTGCAGATCGCAGGCACCTCTCTCCCCCTTCGCCCCCCTCCTTTTCTGCACAGCCTCATGGCCAGCTCGGCACACCCCCGGGCTCCTTCAGACTTGGACACAAGCGCTTATTCCGTTCTCGTAATGAGATTTAATCAAGCAAAGCCAAAACCGTTGCTGTAAGTTAAACACTCCCCAGGGAGGGGCAGCCAGGGACTGGGGGAGTAATGAACCTCTATTTAATTTTCAGATTTTGTTAATAACAGTTTGACTTATACTGGTTGGAGCTAATTAGTTGCTACAGCTTCTCCATTAGTGGCCTGTAACGTGGGGCTTACCTTGCGCATGTTAAGCGATTTTCTCAGTGAGGGTCATTTTTGAGAAAACAGAAGGAAACTAAGTGTCTTCAATGTGAAAGATTATTGTATTTTGATAGGGTTTCTTTTCATATGTAGCTTCAGGAATGTTTAGGAATCTCGCTCTGACAACTTCGGAAGCGTGGACTAAGATCAAATGATTGGGGCTTATTTTGAGATCAGCCCAATTAGATGTGAGGCATTAAAGAATGGAGCTCACATGTATGTCATGGAAAGCGGCTCGGACATGGTACGGATTCTCCAATTTGGTAGAGTGTGAAAAGGCGGGGGCTGCTGGTATTGAGCAATAAGTTGGGGGCTTCTTGAGAATGAAAGGTATTCACTATGTCCCTAGGTTTGTAATGCCTGGCATTGTTCCGAAAGCAGGCTGCCTCCACTGCTCGTATTCTCTCCCCCAACAGCATTCTTAAAAAACTAAAAAAATACAGAAGGATCTTAATTAGAACACAGCATTTTAAAAACATCAGAAAAGGGACCACACAATACTGGGGTAGAGAGTAAAAAACAATGGCCCTAACCCAGGCTCTGGTGGCTTTAAAAGAAGTCATTTGTGGGAATTATGAAACATGGGATATTTTATATCCCAGTGTGACATTCTAAACCCCAATGTGACTACATTCCAAGTTGGATTTGGGGGTCAATGTCATCTAAACTAGGAGTGGTGGACAAAAGAGCTGCCTAGTATATGCTGTGGATTATTGGATGTGAGTATATTGTCACTCAACCCAATATTCCTCTTTTGGCCCAGGCTGGTCTTGGAAAGTCCTCAGACCTCTGGGCTGATTATTGTATTTTCTATGTGGTCCTTGCACATGTCTTTAATTTCTGTGTCTTATCTCAATTTCTAAAATAAAGATTTGGAATTTGGTCTTCATGGTATTTGGGATTCTACAATGAGTAGAATTAATGTGCTGTTAGAATCTATTAGCGAGATAGTTTGAATTCCTAATAGGAAAGGGTAAGGCTATTTCAGGTCCTGGGCATTTGATGGGGCAGGAATAAGTGAGGAATGAAAGGTGGGAAGGGGCTTAGGTTGGTGCTGATTTAGAAAGAGCAAAACCAGATTCGCAATTCTATTGACTAAGCTTAGTCATATTTCTGTATCGAGTCTTAAACCACTCACACAGCATAAGCAGGTAAAGGTGAATGAAGTTGATTCCAATGTTGAACTCTTGCCTAATGTATCCATACCTGAAGTCTATAAAGCCTTTATTTTCACACATTGTCACATTTTAAAATTCAAGATATATTTATCTACATCACAAATTTGCAATTAAGCAATGTGTACCCAAGGTTGTAACCGCTCCATCCTTGTGCCAGAATGGAAATGCTTTAACAAACAGAATGAAAAACTAATTTGGCAACAGATATACAATGAGATGCACTTTTATTTCTGGCTATTCATTTAACATTAATATAATACGTTAATTCTTCAAATGACACTGAAATCCCTATGTGTGGCTATCAGTGTATCAGTTCAATGCTTACCCCTCTAATCAGTGGTCTGCCTTAAAAATAGTCCTCTGGGGCCTGGCCAGTGTGGCTCAGCAGTTGAGCATCGACCTAGGAACCAGGAGGTCATGGTTCAATTCCCGTCAGGGCTCATGCCCGGGTTGTGGGCTCGATCCCCAATTGGGGGCGTGCAGGAGGCAGCCGATCAATGACTCTCTCATCATGAATCTTTCTCTCTCTCCCTCTCCCTTCCTCTCTCTGAAATCAATGAAGACATATTTTTCTTAAAAAAAAATAGTCTCTGGGGAGACTGGTGCCTTATAGGTTTAGTCTGAGAACCCTCTTTGGATTCAAACAGACCCAGCACACTGTTTTAGGCACTGAGGATACAAAACCTATAATCTCGAAGATTCCATGAGCACTTATGTTAGTATTAAAGGGTGTGTATTGCATATGTAAATGCTCCAGTGACTTCATGTTAATCATATTAAACTCTACTGTTCAAGAGAAAGTTTTGGAACCTAGAACAGAAAAAGTTCTTGTTTTACATTGCATTACCCTCGTTTTTAATAATCATGCCCCGCTTGTCTTTATCCATACCAACCACTCTAAACCTACTTTTGCCCCCGTATATGTATCGTTACTTAAATTCTGCTCTGTCAAGCACTGTCAAGCATGTGTTAGTTCATTCAACTTTTTTTTTCTCACCCGAGAAGATATTTTTTCCATTGCTTTTCAGAGAGTGGAAGGGAGAGAGAGAAACATTGATGTGAGGGAGACACATCGATTGGTTGCCTCCCACACACACCCTGAGCTAGGCCGGGGATCGAGCCAGCAACCAAGGTACTTGCCCTGGGCCAGAATCGGACCCAGGACCCTTCAGTTGGAGGTCTGATGCTCTAACCTTACTGAGTGTACCAGCTAGGAAAGTTCACTTAATTCTTATAAAAATCTTATAAAATACATAATCATATTGCCTTAAATGTATGGATTAAACATGCATAGGCTAAACAACTCTGTTACAGACACACAGCTATTAACTGGCCTTCAGAATTCATTTAGCTGGACATGGGTTTCCACTTGCTGTGTCGTCATGGTTCATCCACGATACGCAGGTCTCTATCTGATTGAAGAGTAATTAATTTTTCTGAAGGCAAACTGTTTTTCCTGGTAGTACACGTTTCCCTTTAAACGTGATAAATTTCAGGACCTAATAGTATTGAATTGCCATTTGGTTATGCTTTTCACGTTTCAATTCGCTTTTTAATGCGTTCTCATTTGATTTTCACAGCAACACTGAAACACGGTTTAATAGGAATTATGATCCCCATTTTACAAATGACGGAAAGGAGGTTCATATAGCGGTTCTGCAGCTAACCCCTGGGCCCACGTTTACTATGAAGCTCACTCAATTGGCTTCAAGGCCAATTGTATTATCCACAGTGTTGTGTCTACCTACATTTCTAATGTTTCATTAAGACTGTAAATAATTCATACAAGTAAACTTTATTAATAATGATTTCTCCGAGCTATCGGATTGAGATACACCATGAAGTTCTCTATTTTTATCTCACACAAATTGTTGGACTCAGGCCCGTGCTCACCAATTTCATTGTCCATCACTACAAGGCTGCCCTAGATCTCAGGAGCTAGAAATGTCCCATTCCTTCAACAACCCAAGGGTAAAAGGCCCTAAAGGACATGCTGCCCAAACAATTAGAAATGAAGACCTAAGGTATGCTGATTGGACACACACTAAAAGGGGGTGACAGACTCAATGTGTTAGGAAAACAGAGACAAGAATTGAATTCGTTTCACGCAGCTCTGCTGAAATTCACAACTCCAGAGAGTTCAATGGGGCTCCCTTGGGCGGTCAATAAAGGTTGCACAGAAACATGCACTGGCGGACAGGTGGCTCTGAACCCAACCTTACCTGAACCTGATCAATAATTATAGAAACTCCAGCCTATCTGGGAGTAGACACCCCCCGCCACCCCTGGGAAAGAATAACTGAACAGAAGGCTTGGGTTTCTGAGATGTAATTTCGGAGCAGATTCAGTACTTTAAAGTGCATGCATGGTTCAAAAGAGTCTGAGAGAAAATGTCCTTTTAATAATGGGAGATTGTGAGAAGCAAGTAAGTAGAGCTGGGGCTTTTGCAATATTTACCTTGAGGGTAAACTGCAAAAATATCTCTGACTACACGGTGTTTGGGGCTGAGCTTTCAAGCTTCCTGGGCAGCTGTAGGCTTCCCCCAAGGCTAGGACAGTCTCCCCAGTATATTGGAATATACCCCTTTGATTTCACTAATAAAATATAATGAGTCTCCAAATGCTCCTCTTCAGCCCCTGTGTGTTTAAATGCCTTTTGCTGTGCTGAGTCTCAGGGCTCTGCCCACTGAGGCTGGGGTCTTATTTCCAGCCAGTCATTATAAAAACCTGTTTGATTTTCCTTTATTGTCATAGAATTTGTCAACACATTTTAATTATTTTAGATTCTTTTTAAAGTATTGCCATATCAAAAATGTATGAGCATGGCTTAAAATGATGAAACTGGTCTATCTACAAACTATCGCTGTAACTTTTACTAAAACAGAGCACCAGGCTTTCTTTCAGTAAAAGGGATCGTGCTTTCAGGTTGGGTTTTGGAGTTTGTCCAAACATCTTGCCGCACATTTCCCAAGCCCTTTCGTTAACATATGGACGGGGAGGACTGGTCATCCCGAAACTGTTCTTACGTAGGTGCTGGGAGCCCGGGGAGCAACTACGTTTACATAAAGTAAATGAATGAAGTAAGCAAGAGGCTGGTTAGTCCACGAAGATTCTTAAAGATCTGGCCCTCAGGAAGGCTTTGAATTCTGCTCATGCATTCAGGCCACCAAAGGCTATGCCATTAGGAGAAGTCACTGTCTTTGGTTTTCATAAGGCACATCATTAAGAAATTAGCCACATGCTGCTGGTAGCAAACTTAAGCCCAGAGAGAGCAGAAGAGCTCCCCAGGTTCCTACAGGGAAAGGTCGCTGAGCCTCTGGGCTCTTATAGGCTGGGCTGTCCCTCCCTCCGTTTTCATTTTATAAGTCTTCCAGAATGATCTCGTTATTTGAGTTTCTGCATGTTGGATTTTAGAACCAATGTTTTACCACGTCGAAACCAGGTTCCCACTGGTGTTACGGCCCCTGCAGCGTCTTCACAGAGCAGCAATGCGGGAGCGGCTGCCCCGGCCCTCTCTCTGCTCCAGCGGCAGGATGACTGCGTGCAGGCTCCTTGCAAACACGAGAAAACCGCCCTTTCATCTGGACGGTGCCCGAGAACACGGGGTTTTTGTGACGGGGTTTGTGATTTTGGTCGGGTGAATGAACACACGGGGAGACCTAGAGGACGGGCCGCTCTTAGGCCTCCTTGCAGAACGTCCCCAAAGCCCGAGCTCCTGCCTCACAGGGGACAGTGGACGTGTGCAGCGCTGTGGCACCAAAGCTTCATGTGGAAGGACCTTGAACCTGCCGTCTCCACCCGGCTTTCCAAGGCTGGGTGGCTGGGTACAAACAGGGCCTGCGGCTGGGCAAGCGCGGCAGGACTTTCGGCTCAGGGGTCCCCAGGCAAACGCTCCCCCGGAGGGGAAATGGAGGCCCTGCCTCGGGCAGGTGCGTGATGTGGTTCAGCAGCGGAAAGCAGCCGCTTCCCCGGGGAGAGGCTCGGAAATGGGCAGTCGGGGGGGGGGGGGGGGGAAGGGGATCAAGCCGAGAGGGAAGCAGCAGGGGCTTCCCCGCCAGCTCCTCCTGGGGCTCGGGGTGCAGAAGAGGTCGGGGGGCAGGCAGGTCACAGGCTGCTGAGCGGGGCAGACCCTTCAGGACACCCGGGGGGAAGGGCCCCCGCCGCCCCCCGCAGAAGGGCGAGGTGAGGTTCCCAGGACCCGGCCCCTGGCTCAAAGGGCAGGGAGGGCCTTCAGGCACTTGGCACAGGCCGGGCTGCCCACCTGCTGTGCTGCCCCCTGAAACTAATGCGAAATAACGGTGAGTGCCGGCTGCGATGTACAAATGACGTAAGAAAGCGTTTTGATTTAGAAAACTACGGCGGGCACGTGGGGTCCCCATTTCCTTGCCCGCTGTAAGGGGGTGCCGGTGCTGCGGCTCGCCCCCCCCACGGCCCCGCCGGTTTCCCCTGCGCCCCTCCCTCTCCCTCTCCCTTCCTGCCTTTTCCGTCACTGCTCTGAAACAGGCCTCCGGGAATTCCTGACAAAGCTTTTCGAGCGCGTTGTGCGGGTACAACTTACCCCGTGTGCGTGTTTCCAACAAACTGCCCGGGGTTGCAGCGAGCGGCTGCTCAGACCGGGCTCCTTGCAGGGTGCGGGGGAGAATGTCACGGATTTGAGGATAGTCGGGCTGGTTGTGTTTGCTCACAGGGGGGGCCTGGATGTCTTCTTCATGACGAAACCGTCCTAAAAATCATTAGAAAACATATTTAAAAACTTAATTTAACATGGTGCTTGCCCTCGTAGACTGCCTCTTCTAAAGATATTTTGTTTCATTTAATTTTATTTGGTTATATCAGTAAGATTCATCTCCAAAACAAAGCTCCTTTAAGGAAAAGCCAGATTGGGAAGAATAAACCGTGAGGCCAATGTGAATATTGTTTATTCTTGTTATTACAGATCTTCCCAAAGGTTGCCCATCAAAAGGGTTGAAGATGCTTGAAATCCTGATCTTGCAGCCCCTGGAGGGTGCCACAGCCTGGAGGCAGCCACAGCCCCCGGCTTGTCACCTGTGGCATCAAACAGCCCCATCCAATTACCCGTCTCCTGTGCAAATGTTATCATATTTCATGTTAGTGATATCATTAAGGCCCATGCTACCTTGTAAACTGCACTAATTTGATGTTAACAGGCATGCAAAGGAGTAAACAAACAAAATCACGGGGGGGTCTTTCTATTCCCAGAAGACAGGAGCCATCCTGGCTTGAGCTGCTAGTTTTGTCAGAGTATCCGGAAGCTGTATCTAGAGTGTTGTCAAGCGTTGGACTCCGTGATAGCAGCCCTTGTACAACTTTATTTTCCCCCGAAAGATGATCTCTTTGTGAATTATTCTTATTGATAATATGTAGATCATTCATTCAGTTTAAGTGCCGCAAATTATACAGCCGTCTTTCTCCATTTTATTCCACTTATTGATGGTCCCTTAGCCTTACATTCCTCACTATAAATGACACTTCAAATATCTGTAGGCAAGCATGCGGGAATACCTCAGGGGAAGGGGTTAGTGTGGCTGGCGTAGAGTCCTAGGGTATGTTCAGAAATGGGCACATTCAGTGTGTTCCCGAGGCCTGGAGGACACACCGGCAACTGACACTAGGGGGCCAGGGACGCCGCACATCCTACAGGGAGCACCTGGCAACCTAAAGAACCAGCCATCCAAGATACCAGGCGCCCCTGCGGACGAGCAGTGCTCCAGGGCCTGTGCTTAGAAGTGAAATGCTGGATTTAGTGGATTCGTGCTCCACTTCTATCCCAGGCTTCTCCTTGTTTGCCTGACAGTCCTCCCGGACCTGGGAAGTCAGGAGCCCCCGTCTGTCTGCAGGGGCACCTTTATTTTAGATCTCCCAGTCCGATGTCCATCCGCATGGGGCCTTGGAAGAGGTGACCTTGACGCTGGACTGCTCTGCTCACAAGAGGTCACAGAGACCTTTTAAATTTTTCCAGCAGCAGACAAGGTCCCACCGTCAAGGTTCAAGACACAGGGCACACCCTTTCCCTGCGAACTCCGGGATGCGCTGCGGCCCTGGGACTGACAGCGTCCTGACTCTGGGGTGACAGCTCCTGGTGGGACGTGGGGCGCTCCACCCCGATTCCTCAGCGTCCCTATTAGGGCAGGGAGAGCAGCATCCGGGGTGGCCAGAAAGAAGGGCTGCTGCTCAAAGGCCCTGTGGGGGCCTATTTCTTGAGCCTTTCTGATTACATTAGATGCCCCTACTGTCCTATTTTGAATAGCTTTCTGCTTCAAATCCCTACATTTTATTTCATTATATCCATCTGAAGCGTGAATGAAGCGGTAGATATTAGGAATTAGGTGTTTTTGTTTTTACTTGATTTTTCCATGCTGCCCTTCCAAATATACTTGACCCTTAAACAACACAAGGGTTAGGTGTCTGACCTCTAGCATAGTCAAAAAGCCATGTAACGTTCTTGACTTTCCAAGAACTTAACTACTAATAGCCTACTATTGACTAGAAGCCTCACTGATAACAAAGTAACACATATTTTGTATGTTATATGTATTATATACTGTATTCTTACAGTAAAGTAAGCTAGAGAAAGTAAAATGTTCCTATGGAAATCATAATAACAATAGCTAACTGTTGTCTCTGTTTGGGTGTCCTGATTATTTGCAAATTGAGTATGTTTACTGTTTTCTTTTTTGTGCTTTCTGTCGCTGTGGTTTTTGACTACTTTAAGTGCTTCATATATGTGGAACCATATTTGTATTGTGTGTGTGTGTGTGTGTGTGACTAGCTTATTTCACTCTGCGTGATGCAGCAAATGTCAGAATTTCCTTCCTTTTCAAGTCTAAATAATATTCCCTTGTTTGTAGAGATAGCCATGGATATAGATATTAAATATAGATGTAGCTGTAGCTGTAGATTTGCACATATCTCGCATTTTTATTCATTCCTCTGCCAGTAGGAACTTGGGTTGCTTCGCGTTTTGGCTGTTAGGGATAATGCTGCTATGAACACTGCTGTACACATATCTCCTTGAGATCCTACTTTCACTTCTTTGGGGTAGTTACTTAGAAATGGAATTATATGGTGATTCCATTTTTAATTTTTTGAGGAACTGTCCCACTGTCTTCCATCGCAGCTGCAGCATCTCACCGGCCCACCCACAGTGCACAAGGGTCCCAGTCCCCCCACATCTCCACCAAACCCACCACTTTCTGTTCATTTGTTTTCTATAGGAGACGTCCCGATGGGTGTTGGGTGGTATCTCATTGTAGTTTGGACTCACATCTCCTTGATCATTAGAAATATAAGTAATTTTTATGCTTATTTGGCATGAGGCTTGAGGCTTAATAGGCCTGGTGCCTGTTAAAGACATCACTGACCGTGTCGTTAGGACGTGAACTCGTAGTAAAGGAACGTTAGCAGCCACCCTGATGACGGGGCGGGCGCCGTAGCTATGACTTTCCCAGGAATCCTCAGACACGGGGAGGCTGTTTCTGGCTGTCTGCTCGTTTCGAGAAGGCTGGGGGGACTTATTCGGATCCCTCCTGAGCACATTCAGAATGAATGAGCGCCTGAGCATGCGCGCCCCGCCAGTGTCACGCTGTAGGGAGCGCAGAGGAAATCCGCTCCGCACAGGCCAAAGCTGATGTTCCGCGTGCGCGCGATAAGAAGGGGAAGGGGCTCTTCCTGTGGGATATGTCAGGGTGATAACATGCCCCATTAGGACAATTTGTTTTATGTTTCTTAAAATAGATATGGCTAAGGAAATGACAGATGGAGGTCAGGAAAAAATTCATGAAGACCTTCAACTAATACCCATAAATCAATGACTTGGTCCCAGAGAGTTGGCTAAAAATACATTTCTCTTTCAGATGAAGGAGATTAGGTTGTGAAAAGAAGGAGGCGTTGACCGAAAGGACACTGTCATTAACACGAGTCGGCGGTGTTATGAGGAACACGGGGATGTGATGATTTTTATCTTTCTACTCTTCTACTTTTCCAGCAACACACAGATCTCTCTCTCCCTCTCCCTCTCTCTCTCTGTCTCATAGGGATTTCCATTTTGAAGGTAAAGCCATGAGAGTGTATGGTCAGAAAAACAATTAAATTCAGGTAATTGTTTGACCCCCTAGGAAGGGAAATAGTTAAAGAAAAAAATAACTTAGATAAAAATGTACCAGGAATTTTTAAGGGGGAAGAATCAGATGAAATATCCAAAAGAGATTATGTTGAAACAATACCAAGGCCGGAAAAAAACAGACTTCAGATGCTGCTTTTTGTTCTCTGAAACCCATACGAGCATCAACTCTCAAAAGAGATCAGGGTGGGAGCTGACAGTCGGGCTGAGAATGCAGTCATTAAATTTCAATGTGGAATACTGACTTCTTTAAAAAAAAAAATAATAATTCCTTTTGAAGTATAACTGTAACCTTTTAAACTTATAATCAGCTACAACTTAAATTATAATGAAGGTACTTAACGTGTCAGGAAACAAGGAGAGTAGTTCAGCCGGCGAGGCAGCGCTGAGAATTTCAGCGGTGTTTGCACTCTTGCTTCTAGTTTTTTATTGCATTTCATCAGCATCACAGGAAAAAAAAAATCCTTTAAAGAAATACATCCCCCGCAGCTTATCACTCATGTCAGAGGAAACTCGTTTAACGCTTTTGTTGGCCGTGCTATTGGAAATCAGCCTTGATTGAGGGAAGCGCAGTTGTACACCGAAGTCCACAGACAGACACGTCCGCTTGGTTTGTTCCCTGGCCTCCCCGCGAGAATGTAAATGTGCTTTTCCAGGCCTCCTTTCAAGCTACCAAGTGACAGAGTGGGGAGGGGACAGGGGGAAAAATCAATTGAGCTAACCTAGCACAGAAGTCTACAGATTAATTATGTTTTCAGAAGCCGAAAACAATGTTTTTTTGTTGACAACTTGAAAGATTGGTGCCTGAAACACTTCTAAATAGTATGTAAACAAATGGGGCCTAATCAACTGTGGAGAAGGCAGTCACCAAACCTCAAAAGGGTGCAGAGGGAGGTTGTGACTTTCCTTTCAAATAAATAAATTGGGCTCAGAAGACAAGAGTCCTTTCACAGCTGCAAATAGCATTTGTACACTGCCTATGGGATGGTGACAGATCTGCATTGTGATTTCAAATGCCAACTAGATATCAATATACCTAATCTTTCCATTGTGACTCTGGCCCTAGAAATTCAAGAGTAGTTAAGTAGGCAGGTTGTGCTCTCAATCTACCCCTAGCGCTTCATAACAGAGACCTGGCCTCTGAGACTTAAAAAGCTGTGGGCCATCGTCATCATTTTAGGACGGGAGGATTCCCTTGATACATTAAGTTCGATTTAGTACCTAATTGTGATACAGCCATTAATTCAGTTAATCCAAAAAAAAAAAAAAATTAACATGTGTTAGTTTGGATCTTGACCCAACCCTGATTTAAATACTGAGAAATGTACTTGTTTATTAGCTACTCGGTGTTGACTGAGAACCCAAGGATAGTTAGCAATGTGTTTTAGATAAAAAGGAAGGTAAAGTTGAGTTATGAAGGGTTCAGCGGAGACCTAACTACATGGAACTTCGGAGAAGAGCAGAATAACTTCACAGATGCCTTTGAGCTTTACCTAGAGCATGCAGGCATTCAAGACTTTTTTAGTAATTAAAATAAATAGCGCAATATGAATAGAGGCCGCACCCAGGGAAGGCAAAATAATCTGGGTGGTTTGGAATGGCAGCCATGCACCAACCGACAGCAATAAGTTAAGCAACGGGAGGGGATGGTCACGAGAGGGGGCTGGATGATTGGCTTGACGTCTAGTTTCCGCAGTTTTCGATAAGATCGGTGGTTTTGCAGGGTGACACACAGATCTTGTGGAGACACACTAAATACGGGCAAGACAACTTTCTGATATGATTTTTATTTTTCTGAAACGAGAAATTAGAAGATAGCGTTTGCCAAGGCATTGGGAGTATGGGAGACGTCGAGGACACTTCCCTGCTTTTAGCTGACAGTCAAATAGATGCGGTTATATCACTGCGAAGTCTAATTGGCTGAAATCTGCAGCAGACCATTACAAATAACAGATTATTCAATAGGACTCTTGCTTTTGCCCGATGTTTTAGATAAATTTTTATTTCTTTTATTAAAAGTGTATCAACTATACTTAAGTTTAAAAAGATGGCCATTACCCGAAGTCCATTGCTGAACATAAATAAACGAAATTATGTCGTTTGTTGCACGAATCTACGATTACGTATAACACCCATGCTGTGCGATCTCAGGCTTCATGTTATGGATGACTGTACTTCCTAAGCTTCGTAACGGTTCAGTCCGCACAGTGTTTCAGCTCAAACATTTGACTATGGTTGTCCTCCTGCATTTACCATTTTTGCTTTGGTTGGTTGACAGCCATATTGCACTTGTTGACCAAGGGTCTCAGTGTAGGTACTTGTTAATCTTTTGGCCTGACCATCCTCTCACCTCTCCTCTGTAACGAGTGAACACATTGCAGAGGAAATTCACTGCGAAGCACTTGCCCATTAAGTTGTATTGATTAATATAAAAGTGCACTGTGCAACCCAACAAGATACAGATGTGAAGCTTTCCTTTATAGATAGACTACATGGATATGTGTACACACACACACATACGTAACGTTTCAATGTGAAGGTTGATATCCTATAAAAAAATGTTCCTTCTCACAGGAAGCCAAGTTACAGTACTTGGCTAAGCAAAAGCATTAAATTACTCCCATCTTATGCTTTGCCATCTGGTGTGCTTGTACTTTTTTTGTGAATCACAGAAAAAGCAATTCAAAGCCAGACATTAAATAGACTCATAAGTAATCATGGACATATTAAGCACTTTCTGAAGACAGGTTTGAACACGTACATTCCAACAGGATTTTCTTCGGTTGATAGCCACGAGCTTTTTAATTGAGACAAATATTTTATAATACTATTGTAAAATAATTTGGCAAACTGTTCCTACGTACATCTGCTTGAATGTACTTATAACATGCTCCATGACAAAAATAGTTCTGTTCTGTGATTCGTACTCCTCCCCTTTTCTTTGATATTTTCCCACGTTTTGTTAATGGGGAAGGAATCCTCATAATGAAGGGAGCCTTTCTCCCGCAAACGCCCAGATTGTGTTGCTTCCAGATCTCGGGATTCTGCAGATTTGCAGGAATGGTGAATGGAGCAAACCTGCTTTATTCATGGATTGGGTTTCATGTCAATGGGACCACTCAGATGCATTACCATTAGCTTTGTGAAAGCAAGACAATCATGTCACAGGAGCACCGGTTCCATCTCTTTACAGTTTTACTCTTGAGTAGTATATCTTTATAGTGAACCAAAACAGATGCCCCCGAGCATGGCTGTTCTGGAGGAGTTCAAAATTCTGCATGGAAATTCTGGGTACCTCTGGTCACACTAACTTACACATGGCCTTAGAACTGGACACAATACTCCAAATATGGCCAAGCCGGGAGATCTGAGGAGTTTCTGCTTGATTTTCCTAATGAAAATGTGACCGTAATTGGCAGGCTGCATTGGTCTTGTCAAGAGAAACTGCAAACTGTTGCCTAAAATTGATCTTAACTCAAGCAGATCATAAATATTTATTAAATCTTTTTTGTCTTCTCATTTATACCTAGACACTTATATTTAACCCTATTATATCCCATTCTATTAGTTGTTTCTCATATTAACTAATAGAAAAATTTTCTTGAAACAACCACTTACTTTTTATGACCATAAAAATAAAACACCTTTTAATACAGAGAAAGTGATAAAGATATGACAAAATAGATAAATATTAGACAAAAATAGGACAGGATATATATTAAACTGCCTAAGGCATCACCATCACAATTGTGTGTGTAACAGTTTTTTATGCTGCTTTTTTCAGGGGTGGGTGTGTGTAGATATATAAATTTCTTGAGTGAGTGGGGAAAAGGAGAGATCCTGGGAAGGTCCTACTGTGTGTTATCATGACCTATCCTATATCTGCCTTAACTGTGGGGTTGAAACTGTTATGTAAGGGTAGGTGGTACATAGCAGCATCAGACTAGTCCACAAATTTATACCTGAGGTGTGTGGGATACAAAGGAGCTATGATGGACCTGACCTGTATTTCACCTTCCCTGTTTCTTTCACATTTTTGTAACAAATGGGGCAATGAAAGTCTAAAATTTTAGTAGGATATTACCATTACATGAAAAAATTTATGTGAGAGATTCATCCAGAGGTAACTATAAAACTACACCTTTAATGGGATATGGTCAAAATTGTTGTTATTTTTCTGAGATAACAAAATACTCTGTTGAGACTTCTTGTGGTCATTGTGAAGGTTTATTTAGTGAGACCTATAAGCAGTTGACTGCCCTGGGCCAGGCGCAGTGTTAGACGCCACAGTTTATTTAGACAAATCAAAGAATGTCCCTTTTTTTCTGAAGGTCTTCCTCTCTAAAGGGGAATAAGGCAAAGTGAGTAGTGATGGGCATATAAATGCCCAGAGGCCTCCGTGAAAAGCCCTGGGACGCTGTGAATTTTATCTTTAGTCTAGCCTTTCCTCTTCCACTTTAACCTCCCCCCTCTCCCCGAGACACCTGTCTAAAGTGGGACCTAACAGGACAGTGGGGGGGCACACAACGGACAGAGAAATCTAGTTACACAGGGGTAGACTCTCTCCTAGACCCTGTCTTCAAAGAAAACGAAATTCCCTTTGGGCAAGGCCAATCTAAGAAGCTGGCAGCTGATTTTCCAGGGCTCTGCTCCGGCCCTCGCTTACTGCAGCACGTTCCTCTCCTCCTCGCGCCCGCAGGGACAGAGAGACCTGCTGGGCACGAAACCAGCCTGCTCCCTAATAAGCCGAGGCCCCCCGTCAACGCTGCGCAGCGCTGCTTTCTCAGCGAGAGTGCGTGTTGCGCAGACACCCGTGTCCGCAGGTCTAAGCCGTAGGGGAGCCAGGACCACCGACCAGATCGGAGTGTCCGGCTCTGCAAGTCCGGAGGGCCCACGGGCCTTGGGCCTCCATCAGAAAACTCCCAGGACTGTTGTTCACAAGCCCCGCTTTCTAGTTTCCATAACAATGAGAACTGGGGGTCCCTGCTTGCAACCAACAAATGGGCAGAAATCTTCCAGAACTGGAGCCGTTATGTGCGCATCGGGAAGGACCAAAGGCAGGAAGATGCTGCGGGTGGCCATAGTTTCAACCGTGGCACCAACAGCAGTGAGGGAGAGGAAGGGGAGGCAGGAGAGAGGGGGGTGGGCACCTACCAGGCTGCATCAGAGGGGGAAGGAAGCCCAGCTCCGCACTGAGACGCCAAAGGGCCGCACGCTACACTCACGGCTGTGGCCGCCACAGTACTTTCCCGCATCCACAGCGCTTCTGACTAGTTCAGAGGTTCACACCAGACGTCCACTCACGAAGACGGGAAACTCTAATGCTTCGGGGGAGAGGTGCTGTGGGGAGCACACGTTCAAGCAGACCTTCCTCGCCTTCTAGAAGGCCTCAGCCAGCAGGGCCGCATCCAGGCCATGGTCACAGATGAGAAGCCCCAGGACCAAACCCTACAACCAAAGCCCTGCTCAGCAGTTAAGAAACACTGAAGGAAACAGGATTAGGTGAAGAAAACCGAGAGCGGCCAGGAAAGCCGAAATGAGGGGTGGCACTCAACTCAGGGAAGGAACATTTTTTAAAACATTGAGCGATTAAAAATACCAAATAGCAGGTAAGCCTCAGAAGGAAGAAGTGGTCTTGACAACAAGAGTCTCCACATGATCAGAGCAAAAGGGAGGCGTCCTGAGAGCAGAGTAGGATCAAACCGGGCAGTTGTGAGTCGAAGAGCGAACGGAAGATGGGAAAATTAGAGACAGTAAGTGTAGACAATTTAGTCCAAGATTTCTTCACGGCGTTTGGTTTAGGATGAGAGACTTGAGGGTGTTAAAATAACTTTGGGATGCAATCATTAAGCAGTAGCGAATAATTCTTTGGTCAAGGATGTCACACCTTTCTATCCTAATTCTCTAGGTCTTCCATGTTCAAGCAGCCTGACTTTGGACATTTCTCTACCTCTTTTCACCTGTAAAGGTGTTCCTGTCTTCTCCCAACCAGCGTGACCGAATTGTTTTCTTTGAAGACATTGTGGAAAGAAGCAAAAATCAATGTAGTAATGTCTCTTGGGAAGTATAAGGTTATAGATTCCAGAACTTGGGTGAATGAATTAATCTTTCAAGGGAGGAAGGTCTCTCTTACAGTGTGGTGAGGGTAAAAGACAAAAATATTTACCTGTATTGGTTTGGCGTTGAAAGAGTTCCAGTTTTAATGGCGTTTATTTTCTTTGAAATAAGACATAACATGACAGCTCCAAATAGGTTACAGAGTTGGTGAGCAGAAGGCTTGAGGGAGCTGGCCAAGATCTGAAATAGCTAAAAGTGGTAAAAGTTTACTGAGAAAACAGGATTGTCAGACAGCCTTGAGTGCCCATCTGATGCAGGAGAAAATATATTTAAAGGAACAGTATTCTTTGAAACTCTGATTTTTCTCTGAATAGCATACCCAGCCTGACCCTGGATTAGGGAAGGATGACAGTGGGTGTGGTCGAGAATTAGTGTTGTGTGAGGTGGGTGGGAGGGAATATCGACCAGGGAAAGGATGTTAGACAGGGGCTGAGAAGGGGGTGGGTGGGGTAGAATATGTTATAGATACATGTGAAAAAGTAGACACAGTAGAAGAATGGAGATCTTGGTCCAAGAAAAACAAGTTGGGATAAAACTAATTGCAGAGCTAGGAGGGTAGAAAGTTGTAGTAAAAAAAGAAACAGGATGTTTATGCTTTATAAGTGGAGCTTTTCTGGATTTGAAGGACCAGGGGTGTACCGGTGGGAAGAGCACACAGCAGTTTGGAGTTAAAGGTAATGACTCATTTTATGCTTGCTGCTCTTGCATAATCCTTAAGGCTTCCTATTTCATTTTTTCTTAATCAAATACTTAATGATTTATTTGTTAATAAAGGTATGTACACTAAACCTGAAAGCGTAAAACATAAAGGCTACATTAGTAAACCTTAGACATGCAGAATGAGCGGCTCCTTTTGCACCTAGATCTGAGTGTTTATAACCAACAACCCTTGCGTACATATACCCTGGGTTGCATGGTTTGTGACCTCACCCTGCCACCAGCCCTCCCGAGAAGGGATGGATTCTACTCAGCCTGGCTGATGTGTCCTAAAGGCCACACTATAGAGCCTCTCCGCATGGGGACCAGTCTTTGGTTGGCGTACTGATCCCTTCAGCTCTCTGTTTCTTACTTAGATATGCACACGTGGGCCAGTCTTGCGTGCGTGTGTGTGTGTGTGTGTGTGTGTGTGTGCATTTGAAGTTTACAAAGAGGGTGTCCTGTTAGCAGCTGGCACAGAAAGCGCTGTGCAGACGGGCCCCTCAGCTCTAGGCTAAAGCTGCAGGTCCGCTGCTGCTCCAGCCCTCACTGGCTTAGGTGTGAGCGTCCCATGCAGAGAACAAAACGCTGGGGCCCTAAATCAAAGTGGTTATTTACACTATTCGGCTTCAAATCAGATTCACATTTAAGTACAATTCAAGAAGTCGCCATCTGAGAGGTCTTTGAGAATCCTGTTTTCTGACCCGGTCACTCCTGAAGAAAATTGAGGCATACTTTCTGGATAATTTAGAAAGAAGTCACGACCTTTCTGGCTAGGTTTAAAATGAACGTTTTTACATTATCAAATTTTTGAATTGATCTCTCTGAGTTCACTGGTTTCTAGAACTTGCCTCAAGCAAATGTCTGAAATCTTCCAGCAGCCAGGGAACCCGCCCCTGAAAGGTACTCCAAGTATCCGATCATTGTTTTTCAAATTTAGGAAAAAAACAGTAGCATCCACTCAATCTTGAAATCAAGGGTTGAAAAGGGCCTGGCATACAGGTTGGACCCCCAAAGTCAACTTTATATTTTATTACCGAGCCATAAAAAGTTCTGTCTTGTGGATAAATGATGGCCATTCTCAAGGACTTCTCTTACCATGGTGCCTGGGTTACAAGAAGGACATTTTTACTTACTTAGCACTAAAATGACTACCAATTTATTTTTTATCTGGAAAGAGTATTTTAAGAGTCTCTGAAAGACAGATAAACTAAGAATCAGAAAATGAAAGGGTATTTAACATTTTAATACGACATCTTTCACACAAACTTTTTCTCCTTACATGAAAAGTGTAATAAGTTACATTAAAATGCTCTACACTTATTATATAAAAAAGCAGACCTTTCTCATTTAATAGAAAGTGGGCAAGATTTAAAATATGAGGGATAGGGGCAAAGGATGAGACGTGTATCCAATTCAAATCACATTAAAACCTAACTATAAAATATAAACAGCAGTTTAAGTTTTCTAAAAAGAAGTCCATATTCAATACTCCCCTTCAAAGTAGGTAAATCAGGCTAAAGGGAAGAAATATACGTGGACTGAGACACTTCCTTGCTTTGACAGATGTAAAAAATATATATATATTTCATGTGTGTCTAAATGTTTAGGGTTGTCTTGTTAGAAATGTATAACTTTACTTTTGTGAACAGGTCAACAGAAGGAAACAAGTTGGCACAATCATTTGTGGGTTATTTCCCTCCTGGGTAGGGCTTGCTTCTGTCTTTTTTAAGCTTTATTGAGATATAATTGATATATAAAAAGTTGCATGTTTAATGTGTACATCTTTTGCTGTTTGGACATAAGCATACATTCATGATACATACCGTCACCACAATCAGGTATTAAACATACCTATGACCTCCAACAATTTCCTTGTGTTCCTGTGTGTGTGTGTGTGTGCGTGCGTGTGTGTGTGTAACACTGAACATGAGCTCTATCCTCAATATATTGTTAGGTGCACACTGTTGTGTTTTTAACTGGATGGATGTGCTACGTTGTACAGCTGATCTCTAGAACTTACCCATCCCGCATACTCTTTTAAGGCCTCTTGGCCCATCTAAACTGTGCCATGACATGTCCTATATCACCACGTATGCCACGACCTTGGGAAATCACACAAGATCAATGACACTGAGGGGAAAACTCGAGTCCATGCTTTTTTCTTTGTCTTGTGTTTCCTCCCACCCAAACTCGCGGACACCTTCTTGGCTGATATAAAGGTGCTACTAGAAGCTGATGGCTGAAGATGGTGTTCAGCTTCTTGGGATGGGGAGGCTTTGGTGATTTTTATCATTATTTTCTTTATCATATGATTCTTGGGAATCATTCACTGTCTTTTTTTTTTTACCTTTTTTTTTGGTTTTACAATCAGGAACATGAAAGCCTTCATATATTTCTGTCGAGTTTCCCAGTTTTGCTTTATCAGACACATTCCCCTTCTCTTTCTCTTTCTCTTCAGGAGGCCACTTCTCAGAGGGGCTGGCACCTACTGCAATTCAGTAGGAAGGGAGGGTTCATTTCATCTCATAAACTACCAGTAGTTAGCTAAGAAAATTTCAGGACCTTCAAATGGTTCTCTGTCCCTCTGCCCTGCCTGATACACAGTAACTCAATGTATCTCCTCCTCCGTGAGAGTTATTCTGCACTAAGGCTATAATCTAAACTGAGACTTGACGTCAAGTTCCAAGTGAATCAATCTGAAACCATGTCTAGATCCAACCCCCTGGCTGTGCACTTACACCGCTATTGAGATCCAGATTTGGTAGAGTCTCCATTCATGACTATTACTTTTTTTTTTTCCAACGCATATCAACTTTCTGGTGCTTTCTTTGTCATGCACCAGGTGACTCATCTGAATTTCCTTCTAGCCACTCTTCTTCCTCTGAATTCCCCGAGCGCTCTTGCATCCCAGGTCTCAGGAGCACTCAGGTGCCCTAGATCTTGAAAAAGGCTCCTGGAGGAGAAAACTTCAGGACCGCAGTCAGGGGTTCAGGATGCATAGCTGGCTGGGCTTCTCCTCCATCTTCCTTCCAGCCACACAGGTCACTGAGGTCCCCTAGCACCTTCATTGGCATTTGTACCTGTGCAACCAGGCTCTGCATGCTCCACCAACCCCTTTTATTTTCAAAATTATCCAGGCTGAGACACAGATTCTCTTTTCATTCTACATAAAGGTCATTGGAAGTTACAGAGCCAAGGAAAGAGGAGGGCCGGCTGCTCAAAGGACCATCCAAGTGGGTGCAGAATTTATGGCCCAACCATAAGGGAAAACAATTGACCTCAGTAAGAATTTCATAAATGAGTACACATCAATAAAACATAACATAATTAGGTGAAAGCCAAACACTCAAAGTTAAGTCTTCACACACTATAGCCAGTAAGTCAGCAAAATGTCTGGAGGCCTAACATTCAACAAGCATCAAATATTCCCAAAGGCGATGGGTTCTATGTGATGCTACACTGATTTAATTACTTTCAGAAGTCCAAGTCTGATTCCTTCCAAAATGTGGCATCTATTGCGAGCTTAATGATTTTAAATTGAAGCTGGAGAACAGAGCCATTACAAAATAAAAGTAATCAACAAACTCGTACAGATCTCCTAAAGCAATGATTCACACAGGATTTCACACGAAACCCCCATTAATGCTAATGAAATTGGGTAGGTTACAGGCTGAAACTCGCCCGTACATTGATAGGTGAATAGTTCCCCGAGGTACTTACTTAGATGAGGGAACTTAATTTTCTCTCCACTAATCCTCTCTGGATGAAAAATAAGAATTCATGCTTCACAAGTTAAATTTCTTTTTAAAGTAGATGGCACAAATTCAGAATCATTGAAGTGGATTAATCAAAAACCACATTAGGGCATTGACTAGCTCATTTTTGAGCAGTCAAATCTCCTTCCATTCAGATGGATACCAGTTGGCCAAAGTCTTGGAAAATCAGTCTTATTGGTGGCTCTAAAAGGAACCCATTAAATTCATTCAATCTCGCTTCTTCAAGATTCTAGTAAAAGGAACTGTGCAATCATGTGAGGAAGCTAGTTGAGAAGAAATAGAAATTCCTGATGGCCTTAGTATGAATTAAAGAGTTTGGTCACTGATTTGATTAGCTGCGTAGCGAAGGAAAGATTATGAAATGTTGATTTAGAAACAATATAAGATCATTGAAGGACTTATACAAAGTGATAGTCCAGGTATAATTAAGTTTGGGGGGCAAAAGTTTGGGGTGTATGTGTGTGTGTTTTCTGATTCAAAGGAAAGTAGCACCTTTCACTAGCATGCCAGTGTTTTTGCTTGATAATAGTCATTATAATGTGAACTTGACTGTGTACAATTCTTGACTGGTAACAATTAGTTACAATTCTAGCAAATGGTTAAAAATGGTTATAATTTTAGTGTCAAATAAATATTCTATTCATCTTCTAATTTATTACAACTTCCAAGTATATAGACAGGATTGTGGTTACTGTCTTATTTTACAATTGACAAAGGAAGGCTCAATTTAGTAAGTTACCTTATAGAAAAAAAAGTGGTAGGCCCTCAACATCACATTAAATCAACAAACTGTAAATGAAGTAAGTATGCTGATTCGATGATAAGAATGATGTCACAGAAAGGAAATATTCTCATTTAAGCTAGCTTTTCCCTTTCACAGCCGATGCAATTGAGCCATTAAATAAAAATTTTATAAAAATCATCACCCAAGATCAGAAGAATTATATTGTCTTGCCATTTGGTTAGTGATATTTAGAAACTGTCTTGCCCAGCCGGGTGTGTCTCAGCGGTTGAGCGTCGACCTAGGATCTAGGTTATCGGGGTTTGATTCCCGGTCAGGGCACATGCCCGGGTTGCGGGCTGCAGCCATTAATGACTCTCTCATCATTGATGTTTCTCTCTCTCTCTCTCCCTCTCCCTTCCTCTCTCTGAAATCAATAAAGATATATTTTAAAATAAATAAATAGAAATTTTAGAAACTTTCTTAAATAATGATAGATCCCCAAATACCAAAATATGTCCATGATTAAATTATGCATGAATGCATACATAGTTATTATATGCTGCTCAGTGAGAAGTATCTGATGATTTTTATTTTGACTAAAGCCCAAATTACATTGAATTTAAGCATCAGCAGACACATTTTGGCTAATTATGTGGTTTTAAATAAATAAAAGAAAATTTACTAATTTATTAGATATTAAGAAATATTACCACTACACATGGAATAATATAAATGACTGGTGTAAAATCCACAATTATAGTTGGATATGTCTCCATAACTCCTAAAACAAATAAAGTGAAAATCAGTAAGCAAATATAAGAGCCGAACAACACTGTCAACAAACTCGATCTAATTGACATTTTTAAGGTAGGAGGTAGAAACCCAACGACAAATGAAACTAGAAACCAGTAGAAAATAATTTGTAGATTCTCAGATTTTTGGAAATTTAAAAACACACTTCTGAATAAACCCTGTGTCAAACAATAAAACAAAAGGAAAATTTTAAAAAATATTTTTAATTGAATGAAAGTGAAAACAGTTTTTACCATGTATGTGACACAGCCTAGGTAGCACTTAAATATGTGTATGTAGCATTGGGGGCAAAAGAGATGCTTCGAATCAGTCTTTGGAGATTCAACCTAAGAAAGTCGAAACAGAAGAGCAACGTACATTCAAAGCAGAAAAAAGAGAGGAAATAATAAAGAAATCAGTGAAACTGAAAACATAAAGGAAAGAGGGACAATCAATAAAACCACAACTGTTTTATTTCCAAAGATCAATTATAAAATTGCTAGAACTCTGGAGAGACTGATTAAGGAGAGAGAGAAAAGACACCAATTCCCAATATCAAGCCTGGAACAGGGAGCGGCGCCTCGGGGCCCACAGGCATTAAAAGTGTGGAGGAACATTATGAGCAACATTACGACTATAAATTTGATACCTTGGGTTAACTAGACCAATGCTTTGAGAGAAACAGCTCAAAGCGTTCATTTTGCTATATATAAATTAAATTTCAATAAACCTGACTAAAGAGAGAGAGAAATTGGTCTACTCAGGAAAGGAAGGAAATGTGCACTGCGATAACCAACACCAGATGCATTTTTAACTATGTTTTTATTTCATTGTTTTGTTTTGGGGCAACATTAAGATTATACCGCAGTACTTAGAGCTTGATTTCTTAATATCTGGGAACTACATATTTATTTCCACACACACACACTATTCCTTTTTTAATTAAACTTGTATTTAGGACAATTCACTTCCATTTTTGGATAGTTTCCAGTACAAGATAAGCTTTTGGATATAAGAAATAGTGATATGAATCATTTTTCCTGGCTAAAACATGGTGAGTCCATTGGGCTCCCTGATTTATTTTCTTCTTTAATATGAACCTTGGGAATTTGACTAAATTGTATTAAACCTGAAGGGTCCACATGGACTGGTATTTTGGGGGAGGTTTGAAATGATCATATTACCTTCTGTACCTCATCATCATAGTTGTGAGCTTTGCAAGCTGGTAGTCAATCACTGGTATAAAGTAAAAATGCTTTCTAATATGAGCATTAAGTATTCATTAAGTTATTAATTCTCCAATAGATCCAGGAAGAGAAAAAATAGAACGAGATTGTCTTTATTAGTCCGAGATAATAATAATATGATAGCTATAATTTATCGTACACTTATATGTGCCAGTGTGCTAAGCAATTTTCATTCATTACTTAAATTAATCCTCATAACATCATTAAGACATGAGAATAATTCTTACTGTACCACATGGATCTGATACTAAAGACTTAGAAATATCCTGACAAATAAATTAGCAGAACTTAAGGGGGAAAAAAACTGCTGTTGTTAGCAGTAGGTGTTGGAAAATGTATGCATCCAAACTTACATTGTAGGTGGGAGGTTAAATTGGTAAAACTCTTTTATTAAGTAATCTCCAAAATATATCAAGTCATAAAGGGATTTTATTTTGTTTAGAGTATACGGAATCTCAAGAACATAGTCTAAGGGAATAATCCAGACTACAAACAAAAACAAAACAAAAACAAAAACAAAACCTAGAATTAATGATATCAATTTGAGCAGTAGACATATTTATTTTATAATATTTAATTTAATATTTAACAATACTTATTTAAAATTTTACATTATTTAACAATATGTAATATTTAACAATTATTAAATAAAATAAAGTGTAGCCATGCGTTCTATTAAATGCAATATGCTGTATATACATATACACATATGTGTATATACAACCGTATGTATAAAAATTAATACAGCTCTATATGTGCATATTCCTTGATTAAAACTATGCTCAAAGCATGATGCCCAGGCAAGCTTACAATTGGCCAAAAATTTAATTTCTAACACTTAGCATCCCTTAGGTTTTATGTATATGAACAGTCAGTTGCCTACAGGACCCCAAATGAAACTGTGCATGTGCCTGAGGTCATGCATCTCTTTTCCCTAGAATCACATTTCTACCCTGAATCAGCCCAACTTACCCTTTAAGGGAAACCCAGGAATTACGTTTCCTGAGACACTTTCTCTGCCCCCTTTCCGTGAACGTCTGTTCGTTCTGCCCTAGAGTCTGACACTTTGTGCTAAACCGGTCCCTTTGCAGGAGGCTGCCGTCTCCACCGGGACCAGCTGTGAATCAGAGGCCGCTGTTTCCTCTTCATGTTCCCAGCATCTAGCAAGTCCTGGGTGTGCAGGAGCATCGTAAGCTCCTCAAGCACTCAGCCCACAGGATCTGAAGTGCAAGCTGTGTTTGCATTAAAATAATATGTTTAGGTGAAAGTACAATGGTTCCCTTGTTTAATTTCTAATGAGCTTATACTGTGGTTATCTTGCTTTTACAATGATCAAAATATATGCATTTAGACATATCAATATATATAATTGTATCAATGCCATTCTTCAATCAACAAATTTTAGAAATACCTAGAGAAATAATTATGATATATTTCGTGACAAAATTTAAACATTTATTTGAAACCTGGGGTCAAATTTGAAAAAAAAAATTTTACATTATAAAGCCACAGTGCTTGTCTGTAGAAGTCAATTTTATGTCATTAAAAAGTATATTAAAGCATGAAAATTGCAAGTAATTTAGACAAACCTGATCTATCAGAATTGTTGCAAAACACAGTATTAAAAACCGAGGATAAAGTCACTCAGCCAATAAGGAAAGCTAAGTATCCTAAAACAATTCAAAACAAAAGGAGGAAATAATAAAGGATGCCATACAATGTACAGGCATTCCGAATATTGACCTAGAAAGATGTTCTCTTATAAGCATGCAACCCGTGGTCATCCAGCCCCACCACAGACATACAACACTACTCCTAATCCCTCTGGTCGTTGTGATTTCTGGGAAGTACAGGAGCAATAACAGTCAGGGAATTATCTTAAATTCCCTGCAGAGGCTTATTTGAGCAAGTTTCCTAGATTTACTGCGCGTCACCAGGGACAGATGAGTAGCTCTTTTTTGGTGTGAGTGGAGACCTGGTGTAGGGAGTGTATACCGACCGATAGCTCATTGGGTATTAAAACAGGAGGAAAACTACAAAACCCGTGAAGAAATATAGAGCTTCTGCGAGGCGGTATTTATTGTTCAAAATACAAACAGTAAGATACCATCTGACACACTAAAAGTTATAGAGGCCAAAATGTTTGCTTAAAAAATACTATTGTGAGGCCCTGACTCAAAAAATCTCTAAGAAAAGGGAGCTGAAAAATAGCCAAAACAAAACCAAAAACACAGCCTCCCAGGAAAAATGAAATAACGGAGTCAAAGCGCAGACATGATCACTTAGCACAGAACAGAACAACTTCGACCTTAAACACATACCCAGAAACCGTCAAAGGCAAATGTTACAGGTAAAAGAAAAAAAAGAAAAAAGATTGCCTCAAGAGAGAAGGAAAAGACATATATTTAGATGCACTGTTACAAGAGAAAAAACCAGGCGAGCAGTGAAAGATCTGGAAATTGAAAGGGAAATGGAATCACTGGCTTCCCTGCCTCATTCATCTGCCGGTGCCCAGACAGCCCACTCTGGAGCCCAGCAGAGTGAAAACGAGATCGGGCAACTTCAGCAGAAACGCATCCTCTCCATTTTTAAAATAATGAAAACAGTAACAGAGGCATGACCAGGAACCAAATGGAATAAACGCCAGGGAAATTGCCCGAGGGACCGGCAGAGAGGCCGGGAGAGGGAGTGTATTCAGTGGGCTGAAAATTCAGCACGGGGGGGGGGGGGGGGGGGGGGGGCCGGGCTGCCTGGATCAGCGGCCTGGAAGAAATGAGTTGAGGAAAGTGTGCCTCGGCTAATGATCGCGTTCGGTCAAGCAAGAAAAGAGTCCTGGGGAGAGCTGGCCCTAGTTTCTGAAGTGTTGTAGGGAGACTAAATTCCCAATCGGGGCGCTCAGGGGCCTCACCTTCCACCCACGAGATTGCACCCCTAGCACCTCTTCCTGGGCAGGGCCCCAGCGTCACCGTCAGAGCTGCACCTGAGACTAAAGCCAGGCCCTTCGCTAAGTTGTCGAAGGACCTCTGCCTTGCCGCCAGCCCCTCTGTCCCTCTCCCTGGTGTTCGCCAAGCTCTGGCTACTCTCTAGTTCCACCTAAACCTGAATCTTGGCCGTCACGTTTCTGTCCCTACACATGGCGATCCCACTGGGACACTTTCCCGTTTCACTCCTTCGGACATCAGGTTATCCGAGGTCCTCCCTGACTGCACCCCCTCCCCGAAACGATCACATCACTCTATTCTTTCACTTTTTACATTTTTCATTTATTTTTCCAACTACAGTTGCCATTCCATATTATGTTGTATTCGTTCCAGGCGTAAAGCATGGTGGTTAGACATCACACTTTTAATTACCTCACAAAATGCATCAACATTTGAAATAAACACGTGTAATTATTTGTACTTGTTTACGTGTTTTATGAACTCCCACAAGAATATAAAATCCAAGAAAGCAGAAATCGGGTTTGTTCACCACTCAATCAATCCTAGGCAACTGGAAGAGTGACTATTATGTTAAAAGGATTCAATAAATGTTTCTTTAGTTAAGAGACTTGATTGGCAGATGAACAGTGATTATCCGGCCATACGCAAGGGTGAGGAAGATTAGGTTCATATTGATGCCTAAGTTGTCCCAAGAAAGGTGTTAGGGGGTTATATACATTATTTCATTGACTAGTCCACCAAACTCAAGGCATAGTTATTAGTATCCCCACTTTTCAGATAACAAATAAGCCTAAAAACAATGAGGTAACTTAGCCAAAGTCACGCAAGTGCTAAGAGGAAGAGCTGGGTTTCAGGTCTGATTCTGAATTCCACGGTCTACCCACCTCACCACACTGACGCTTCTTGGCTCTGACCATTTTCTTGCCAATCAGCTCAGCTAGCACATCTTCAGTGAAGCCGACTATAGGAACCTTCTTCCTTGAGTGTCACCCTGTTCTGATCATCAGTTGGACTTTTAGGAGAAAATACATAGACTCGAGATGCTGGCTCTCACTTGTACGTATTTATTTTATTTCTCCGATCAAGCAGTAAGTCTTTGAGGGCAATGATCTTGTCTATTTCTTCTTTGCCTGTTTTGTGTCACCCTTGGTCCCACTCTGCCCCTGCCTTCCCATTACCCCTACACCTATAAGATGCCCCCCGAGCTCCTGATATGCCCCCCCGACCTCCGATGCCTCCTGCATCCTTATGTCTGCTGCCCTAACTTGAAGCACAATTCTCTGCATATTGAGAAAGCTCAATAATAAGTCAGCATAAAAATAGGAGTACTTGTAAGAAATGCACCTACATGTTCATCATTTTTATAATATTTTATTATAAGTACATTTTATAATCTTCATGGCTAAAAGAATGAACGAAAGAGCCAGTTATTTAGAGTGAGAGGAGCGCCCACTGCTCCTCTTGTCCGTGCCTGATGACACAGCTTTATTCTAGACCGTGAGGCCCTCTTCCTCTGAGCAGGTTTGCCAGCAGTTATGCGCACGTTTCAGAGCAAGGCACCTGGGTTCACATTCTGACTCTCCTGCTCGATCACCTACCTAATTTACCTATTAAATTTAGCTGTCTAATCCTAGGCTCTTTATCTCTAAAATGGAGTTATTAAAATGTCTATTTCAAAAGTTTCTTATATGGAATAATTAATCTAATATACATATATAAATTTCTTGCCCAAAGGTCAGGCCCACAGAAAGCTTTCAATAACTACACTTGTTTCAAAGCTGGAAGAGTTCCATCTTATCCCTCCGGAGGGCTTATGCCATCAGGACACAGAGAAATGTCCTTTCTTTGAAAACTTTCTCACTTTTCCAAAGGTTCTCGAGGTCATTAAAATGTGCATTTTTTTTTATTAAGAGGTGGTACCTCTCTACTTGAAAGGAAAATACACTATCCTTCTGTAAAAGGCCTGACACTGTGTCTGTGAGTTTCAGTTGCATACCCCAGGTATGAGTGAAGTCATATTTGGAGAAAAGTTGCACTGTGCTCCCAGGTACTATATAGTTAGGCCTCTGCCAGTTGTCTGTACGGAGCATGGACAGATGTCCTTTCCTTTTCATTTTTTTCCTAAACAACGCAGTGTAATGACTATTTATACAGCATTTACATCGTACTAGGCGTTATGAGTTGTCTGGAGATGATTTAAAGTTTACAGGAGGAGGTGGATAGGTTATATACAGACACTACCTCATTTTATTTAAGGGACTTGGTCATCTGAATATCTTGATATCTGCAGGGGAGAGGGTCCCTGGAGCCAGTCCCCCATGGATACCAAGGGGTGACAGTATCCATACAGAGCATTGTGTCCCTGAAGAATCTTGGGGTTTTGACTGAAAAAGCCTGCGACTCTCAGAGACTTAAAAATGACCTTTGCATTTGTCAAAGACATTGATTATGTTCAGCTATCCAGGAATTACTTCTAAAAATCCCCGAGACAGTTCCTTTAACTTGGCAGTATAAAGACAATAGAAGTAAAGGGATTATTACAGATTGGTAACAGAGCAGCATTTGAATGCATGTTCCATCATTGACGAGCTCTGGAACACTAGGCAGTTTAAACGGAAGTAATTATAATGCCATTTCTACACCACTGCAAGGATTAAATGCACACAGTTGCTTAGTATAATTTCTATCACATGTAAAGTATCTAATAAATCTTAGCATTCATCGTCAGCGTGACCCTTGGGCCCCCGTGCTTCTCTGGCAGCTGATGGGCTGATAAACTTATCAAGGGGACTCTTCCAGGAGAGCAGGAGAAGGGCCTCATTGTGGAATATCCCTTACCCTCCAGGTAGGTGGCTCACACAATGTGTACCGGTGGGACTTCGGGATTTCCAAGGACCGATAACGGCTGCGGGGTCTCACTTTCCCCCTTCCAGAATGGGGGTGCTTGTTGCGGCCCCCTAGCTGTGTCCCACCATTAGGTACTGAGCTAGCGCAGAGAACTGCTGTGAGAGCCCGTGGGTTTCCAGCCCAAGAGGGGCCACACCTGGGTCTGGATGGTCTTCCTTGGCAAGGGCTGTGGATTTTACAGGAGATTGAGTTTAATATTCAGGACTAGCAGGACAAGCTGCAGCAGAATCAGTGCCCAGTTCTCCTTTCCTGCCCTGACTCATAGGAAGCTCCTCCCAACCTCCTTCCAGGGGCCTGAGGCCCCGTGGGCGCTGCTGCCTAATAAAATATATCACTCGCAAGCGGAGACAGAGAGAATGCCCCAGGACCAGTCCCTCCCTCGGCCTCACTGGCTAACACGCAAATCAAAGATGGAAAGGCATTGGCAAGCCCTTTCCAAATCGGTTTTAAGGACGCTGTGTCTGGGTGTGAGTTTTCACGTGGGGTGCATCGGATGGTATTACAATGTGTGATCCCCGTAGTGTGCGGCCGAGCGAGCACGCCTGCGAATGTCTGTCCGTGTCTGTGTGTCAGCACACAGGCGTGCACGGATGGGTGCGAGGACAGGCATTGAGGGCCGAAATAAAATGGGCTTGTTTTCAGAGTTTCCGTACGCCAAGGTTTCCAGTCGGTGAATTTGTAGTTAATGGAAAAATAAAGACAGGATCGTGGCTCTCCTTAGACTTTGACTCAGAAGGCAGCGCTGTTGAGTTAGCTGGGGACCAGGGCACCGGCACTGCTGTCGCCGCCCGAGGCTGCCAGCCTCCTACCAGGAGTGACCGAGCGGGCATGGTGCGGGTGCCACCCTGTGTCCCTCGGAACAGCCCGTTCCGGGGGGGGGGGGGCCCGGCACGCACCGTGTGGGGCAAATTAACAACCGGCGTCTGGAAGAGAAAGGACTGAAAACGACAGGCCGGTTTTAAGAGGCCCTTTGTGGGGGCTCACATTTTCCACCTAGAAATGGCCACAATCGCTGGAAATTCGAAATGAAGCCGAGCTTTTATGCAATGAAATGAGATCATTTTGCAGCCCAAACAAGTGGGCTTACGTTGAAAGGAAAGCCATTAAAATATACCTAAGCAGTGAGTTAATGGGGGAGAAATTCAATTTGAAAATGAGAGAACACTTTCCGATAGAAAGGGCAGGCGCCGGAACAGCGTGCTTAATGAGCTACAGTGGTAGATCCAAACTTAATCTAGATAATTTTAGATAATTACAGAAAAAGCTTAGGCTAGCGTGTTTGGGGGTTTTCTCTCTCTACCCCCCTCTCCCTGCTTGATGCCAAATACTTGACTGGATCAGAAAAAAAAAAATACACTATCATTTTATTACAGGTGGTTTTGTATAAAGTCTATTTCCAACAAATACAATTTTATAGAGTTTTCTGTAGGTGGCCAGACGTGGGCCCCTGTGAATGAGACTCGCTGCCGGCCGGGCTGGGAGATTTCACTTTCCTTTCACTGCCAGGACTACACTGATTCATGAGGGCTGTCGACCCAGCCAGGACGTATCTGCAGGGTGTACAAAGGCAGAATATGGGTGGTCTTGGCTCCCCGGGGTGCTGAGGCTTCAAAGCTGTTGCGACGCTCTTGGTGTCATCGGGCAGGCGCAGGCGGGCATCCTTAGGTTCCATGACTCAGGCCTATTTTTTGTGTGTAGCGCTGCTGATATTTCTCATCAAGGGCTCTATGAATTAGCTACCTGGAGCTTAATGTGAAAATGCATTTCCTTGGTCAAAAGCCTTTTCTTGAAGAGCATCTAAGTGTGCTAGCACGTTTTTAGGAGAGCTGTTTCCTCCGCCCCACCCCATCCTGATATTTCCGTCTCTGTATTAGAAACTCCCCTGGCATGATACTCGGGGTCACCCTCTTGCCCCCCCGTGAGCTCACCTCATTAGTGAGTTTGGGGAGAGGAGATGGAACTAGTGTGCTCCACCTCCTTTCTCTCTGCCCTCTGCCGGAGCTTGGCAACTTCTTTATATTATAAGGTTTATAGTCATGGATCCTGAATGGTGAAGTCTAAATTTACAAATAGAAAAATTTTGAAGAAGCCAGGCCACCTGGGAGCTTATCTTCATGGTTTTCCTGAATACTTTTTATTTATTTATTTTTTAAATATATCTTTATTGATTTCAGAGAGAGGAAAGATGAGGGAGAGAGAGAGAGAAACATCAATGATGAGAGAGTCATTGATTGAGCCTGCAATCCAGGCATGTGCCCTGACCGGGAATCGAACCCTGATCGCCTGGATCCTAGGTCGACGCTCAACCACTGAGCGACGCCCGGCCGGCCTCCTGAATACTTTTTAATACTTAGTTTAGAATCACTTCTTTGCGCTGAGTTACCACTGTTTTGTTTCTCAGCCAGGTCTGTAAGTCACTAAGATATATTTTATAAAGCTTTGATATTTTAACTGCCACCTTTTACCAGGGCTGAGGCAAGACCAATTAGAAAGTTGTGTATTTTTTTTTTGTATTAACATATCCTTAAAATTATACTCCTTATTAGTTGATAATTATGCTTGTGAATATTGGAAATTCAAATAAGCAGCCTTACCTCCTAAAATACGATAGATTTTATTAATGAAAAGACAAATAGAAATGGAAACCGCAGCCAGGTTTGAATCACAATATTTGCATGTATAGAGGCAGAGGAGAGCTAATCAGAAGTACTTGAACCACCTTTTCTATTATTATTATTATTATTATTACTCAAGAAAGTTTATATCTGGAGTAATTCTTAAGAATTAGTCTGGTGGGAAGACAGTGTTGGGGTATAGGAAATCGTAAAGAAACTGAAGAATATTTAGGTGTATATGAGATGGTATTTTAAGAAAAGCCTGTCTTAGAAAATGTCTGAGAAAGTTCTAAGAGACCCAAGCTAAAAGGGAAAAGGTATGTAATTCAAAGAAATCCAAGGTTTTAGAGGGGTACAAAAAATGTACTTAGGGCCCGTTATGCCAAGATTTAACTACTTTTAAGGTTTTGGCTTGGCAAGGACAGAATGTTTTTATTTATAACCAGTCTAGAAAAAGTGATTAGGACTTGAGAAATCTAAGGGACGACTAGAGTGAATATCACAGAAATTAGACTGAAATGATTCCCTTGGGCAGACCTAGGACTCAGGGAACTGCTGGGAAATGCCGTCTCAAAGCTATTCTTACTATAAGCTACACAGTAAGAGCTAATGGAAAACTGCCTCCTTGGAGATTGTGATAATTACAATCACAGCTCGTACACTATTTGAATCCATGTAATAGGGGAAGGCTAGGAATACCATTGTAAAATGCTCACATTGTTGTCAAGTGAGTTTCAAGATAAATTCATTATTATAGTAGATACACAGGTATTAACCATTTTCTCAAGGAAAATGTCCTGGAAATTTTATAAAATAAGAAATCTAGGGCAAGGTAAAGGGTGGTTGATATGAACTAGGGGAAAATAGGCAGACCTCAATAGTTAAGATCCAGACCTAGGCTAGATTTGTGGTTTAGAGGATAACTCTTAGATATGATTACCCCACTCAGGAGAGCAAAAGCAGGAATGTTTTGACAGAAGCAGAAATAAAAGGCAACACATTTCTTACTATAGAGGCTCCCAGTAGGGCCCGAGACATATATTTAAAGAAAAATGTACAAGACCATTCGACAGGGAAATTAAACACAGCTGTTTTTCCAACAAACTTAAACATCGAACACATTTATACATCAAGAGGGACTCCCAAAAATGTTGTGAAGACAACACCCAAGTTGGAAGAACAGACAGAATTAGGTTGATAAATGTTTAGGGATATCGGGAAATTGAAGACACCCAAGTATGACTGAATGAGGTCAAGCATTTATTTGGAGAGCAAACAACTGGAGTTGTCCAAATTATAAATCAAAGTATTTTGCCAGTAGGATTGGCTGTCATCAATTTAAACACCCCACTGTCAGGAGAAAGCAGCGTTTGTGGAAATGTTTTAGACTCAGAGTCTAGAAAGAAAACTTGATAATAGAAAAAGCAGACCCTTAGATTCTCTGAAGAATAGTAGGACGAACGATGGGAAGGCTCATATCTGCGCATTCTGAAACTCTGCTAGGGCCAGAGTATGAACAATAGAAGGAATCCTTAGAAATTTAGTTTTGATGCAGTGTCTCCGACTGGTGTAATTCCACCTACCTGCCTGCAGAAGGAGAACCCTGAGCATGGTTTTTCCCTTTTCTCTCACTTTTTCTTCGCTTCCCCTCTATCTAGTCTTCCCCCCATCATTGACTTTTCTTTTTTCAAAGGAACGTAGAAATGTGTGACTTGCTTTCAGGAAAAAAATATAATAATACAAGATATGGTGAGAGGAGTTTTAATTTATCTTAACATTTTCTTTTTTCGATTGACCGGAAAATTGCATATGTTCATATATATCTATTTTTTGTCTCTGTACATAATTTCATTTTGAAACACCTGATAGTAGAAGGCAATTTGTATTCAAGAAGGGCCATATCTTTGTTGGAATTTATATCAATCTTGATGCTGTCATTTGATCCCATTACAGAATCTCTAATAGACTGTTTTGAATGAAGGGCTTGGAATAATTCAGGGTGGAAAATCAGAAAATTCTAGCCTTAAGTACAGTGCGAATGTAGAATAGATATGGTCACTGCACTGTTTCAATCTATTTTAAATACTATGCTGGCAAAATCTATATTATCTGGTGGCATTTCCTGGAAGATACTCAAGGAGAGTCGTTGTCACTAGGGAGGCGGCCTTGCAGGAATAGAGCAACGATGTTGATCTTACCCTTGGTTGACCATAAGCTTGATGTCTAAGCCCAGGGGGTTAAAGACAGCAAGACATGGGATAATTGAAAAAGAAAACTTCCTCCCAAGCTGATGGTTTCTTAACACGGGGGTACAGTCCCATTGCTGTAGCGATTATTGCCTCTCCCCTTTACTATCCTATAAAGAGATGGGGTAAGTCACCCTGTTGGTGACTCTGGGGGAGGAAATGGATTCCGGCAGCCAGCTCCCTTTGGCCTCTTACTGAGGCACATGCTGACCAGGGAAGACACATGCATCTCATTGTTTTGGTTATGCGTAGAGCACAGGGAAAGCTGCCTCTTTTTAATGACGGTGGGAGTGCTGATGCAGGGCCTGGGATTATGTTGAATTTAGGGAACGGTCAACAGCAAGAAGTTATAGGAAGGTCAAGCTCTCCTTGAAGAGCACCCCTGCCCAGGTGGGAGCAGCTTGATGAACCCTTAGAAACACCCTCCAGCTCAGGAACAGATCTTAGAAACATAGTCCATCCTTGAAGAGTCCCACTTAGAGAAGGCAGGCGAAGAAAGATCAGGGTACCCTAGCTAGCACAACTTGCGGGAGTCGGGCGATGTAAGGCTGCCACCAGAGCTGATTCTCGAAACATGAGACTCTAGTCACAGTCACTGAATAGTGATAACTTATTGAAAACCTACCAGTTGATTTTAATAAACCTACCAGTTGTCTTTTGACTGTTTCAAGGAGAGGTACCATCTACAGAGAACTGTATGCTAATTCCAAGTATTATATTAATTAACCCCAAGACAAACTAAATCATATTTGCATGATTTTGCTACTAAGTCATCAATAAAATAGAATTCGTCCTGTTTACAAATTTTAAAAAGCCATTAAACAACCCAATGCAGTTATTTAGAAGTTTGCCTTTTAATAGTACAAAATATATCTCCTTTAATTGTTCAATTCAATAGAAGCTATGTGTATTTTACACCTGTTTTCGTAATTTAAAATCAATACATCAGCTTGTATTGAGTAGATAAATAAGTACAAGTTCACTTTGACGTCGGCATGAGAAACTTGAAATATTTGAACCCATAACTCACCAGTTCACCAGCTTTTTTAGTAACTTATTCAAAAACTGACAAGATTAACTTGCAAGCTGTTTTTTTAAATCCCTAAATGATTCCTAAGTTTATAATTAATGAGCCTAAAGAAATAAACCATTTGTTTCGGTATCAGTAAATGTGTGAGACATTAAAATAAGAGCAATCAATCATTTAATTTATCATCTCTCCCACATTATGTTCACTGATATGAAATCCTTTAACTCAGTTCTTAACAAATATGTACTGAAAATCGCACAAAATAAATCTCACTATTTATAGAGGAATATGTGTCAATGTCACAACTTCCTCATTCATGTCTGATAATTCTCCATCCTTAACAATATTCAATTTATTTTTCGTAAAGAAATTCATTCCCCAGAGGATGCAAGAACTTTACTTTGTTCAGCAAACTTGGTGGTTGGGTGGGCCATCTTTCATATCTGATTTTTGTTATCAACAATCAATTCATCTCTACACATATAACTCACAGATTAATAAGTGAAAAGGCTTACATTAATAATTAATGACATTTTTCTTATGTGCTGAAGAGTGAAATTCAGTGAGCTGAGAACTTTTCTTAACCTTTTTAAACACTATCTAGCAAAACTCTCCAAGAGATCCATTATATTGTTCTGTTCTGGTATTCCAGGGCTGCACGTCTTATCATCAAAAAAGCTTGGGTAGGTGAATCAAATTTATCCAACTTTTATTAAGTCTCCACTTGGACAAAATAGTGCAGGATATAGAAATGGGAAATATTTGGGATTCTCTTTTCTTAGAAAATTTATGCTTTCAGCAAATAAGCATTGAGCTCTTACTATGTGCCAACACCATTCTAGGACCTGGAGATTAGATGGTGTTGAAAACACTGTTTTTGTCCTTAAAATCCAGAGGGCAGATAGGAAATAAACAATAGATGGATAATTTGTTTTGAAATAACATGAGAATTGTGTTCCTTAAAATGAAATATGCATGAAATTAAATTTCTTTTTATAGCTTTATGTTTGTATATTCTGAATGCATAACCAAAGGATGAATCAAAACCTGGTTTTCTCAGTAGTAGTAAAGCAATAAGAATAATTATTTAGTTTCCCAAGAGAACTACTTCAGAGGACAGGACAGGGAGTTTTGTAAGCTCCCTGAAGACAGTGACCACATTTATCTGGGTCATCAAGTAGTCTCAGAACACCATGGATAGTTTTAGTCTATAAAGGAAAAAATACTATTTCATAACTTAAAAAGTTACATTGTTGCACAGTTACATAAAAACCTGTGCAAATTCGTATTTTAACGCTTCCTGGAATTGTTATTAGAAACCCCTTGGCCATTCACGCCCCTGCTTTTCTGGCTCCTCAGAGCCCCGACACCTTCCCCCTTTCTCCCCGCACAGCTACGGCCTTTCTTTCCTACTCTCCTGAGAACGTAACCTGGACGAAAGACATTTCATGGGCTTCTGTTGTTGCATCGCCCACCCATCGATAGCCTCTGGCCATACTATCTCTTCTCTGATGTTGGCATCAATGAGTCACACGTGCCCCTACCACAAGCTCACCTGCTTCCACGGGTTTCCCGAGCATTGTCCTCTCGGGCAGCGTTCAGTGTGTGCTCGGCGTCTGCTCTCCGTGTACCATCAGTGTGTGCTCTCCGTGTGCCATCGGCGTCTGCTCTCTGTGTACCATCGAGTCTCTCTCTCTCTCTCTCTCTCTCGTCGGCACACACGTAGCCCATTCTGCCCCCTCCATTCCTCCTCTGCCACCGGCCCCTTCTTTCTCCCCCTTAGAGAAAAACCCTTCGAGAGCATTGACCCTGTCCGTCAGGGCTGAGGTCCCCCTTCTTGGTGCTGAACCCGCACCCTCAGGCTTGCGAAGCCTGGCTCCCCCGGCTCACCAAGGGCTGCCCGTGGCCGACTCAGCAGTCGGGCCTCAGACCGTGCCTCGCCCGGCCCATCGACAGCATTTACCGGCCCATCACCGCCTCCTCCTAGAAGCATCATTCCCTCTGACTGCTCCCGAGGCCTCAACTCCCTGCCCCCCCCCCCGGCCTCCTGTCGTCTCGCCGGTCCCCCCCTCACCTCTACGGCCTTGAACTTCAGGCCAGCCTTCCTACCGACCCGCCTCACTCTCCATATCTACTGTCCTGGCGAGCATGTCCACTTACACGGCTTTTGACTCTTCGCTGATGACTTCGGAGTCTGTTTCCCCGCCTAGAGCCCCCCCGAACCCGGGCTGCGACAGGCAGCTGCCCACTCAGCCTGACAGCCCCACGCGGACGCGCAGCTGGCCCTTCGGACGCATGCGGGAGGAGGCTGAGCCTCAGACCCCCTCTGCTGCGGGCCCCCCTCGCGGTAACTGAGAACGGCCTTGTCTCTCCATTTGTGCAGACTGAACCTTGGGGTTTCCGTTCAATCCACCCGTCCTTCTCTTCACCATGTTCCAACAGCAAATCTGTGATCCCTCCTCTGAAAACATGCCCAGAATCTGACTCTCTTGGAAAACCCTGACCACCCACGCTCCACCATCTTCACCTGATGATGCCAACTCTTTGCCGGCGCAGTCCCTGTCCACGGGAATGCGCTCTGCATTCTCACCGCATTTGGTTTTGTCAGTCTTTTGTAGTCGATACGCAGTGACATTTTATTTTGATTTCATTTGCATTTTTCCGGTTACTAATGAGTCTTCACACATTTTCATCATAGCCATTTGGATATCTTCTTTTGTGGAGTTCCTATTTAAACCTCTTGTCTACATTTCAATGGTGTGTTTTTTACTTATTGACTTGAAGACATTTTTGTATATTCTAGATATAAAACTTTTGTGTATTACATTAGTTGTAAATATCATCTCCTATTCATTGACTTGAATGTTTTGTTCTTTTATTTGTAGCTTTCCATGAAGATAAATTATTACTTTTCGTAGTCAAATTTATCATTCTTTCCTTTATGGTTAGTGGATTTCAGTTATCCTTACTTTTTTTTTTCTTCCTACCTCAGGGTTATAAAAATATTCTTCTAAATGATCTTCTCAAAAGTTTGACTTTCACGTATAGATATAGAACCCCCATAATTTGAAATGTGTGGACTGTGACAGAGGGTAAAACAACTCTTTGCTTTTCATGTGGATATCCAATCTCCCCTGGGGAAAATAGTTCTGTTCCCACCAATCCACAGGACCACCTCTAAAACATATTATGTTCAGATAGGGTGATTTTCCCCCTTGGGTTCTCTGTTGATCCTACCAAATTATGATGAGAGGCCTTCTAAGTCAAAATAAAAACAAAGAAGTCATAAAACAAATTGATAAATTTGACTTGATAATATTAAAATAGTTATTTTTAAAGTCTTGACCTTATATAAATATCAAAGTCAAACTCAACACATAAGAAATGAACTGAGGAAAATACGCCTGTCATATATAAGATATAAGCACTTCTGTGAATTGGTATGAAAATGACGAGTGACCCAGTCATGAAACAGGGAGAGAAAATAGACGCAGAGAGTTCACCAGGAAATCAATGAATTTGATGGATGAGCATATAAATACCTTTACTTGTTTCATTATTAAAAAATAAAATTAAAAGCAATAATGAAATGCAATTTTCATCTTATCAGAATAGCAAATGCTAGAATATTCTGTTACTAACAATGAATAAGAACTGGCTGTTTCCTATTCTGTCCTTGGGGATAAAAATATGAGATACCTTTTAAAATATGCATGTGCATTGACTAGGTGCCCCATTTGTGCATGTAGTCACCAACTCATTTAATTCTCACAAACCCCTATGCAGTCAGTACAATTATTACCTCATTTTTCAAATAAGGAAACTAAAACAAATTAGAGGTAAAGCCAAAGATAAAAGCTAATTTTTTTTAAAAGAGCTGAAATTTGATTCTAGCTAGTCTACCTCCAGACTTCAAGATCTTAACCAAGCTTCACTGCCTTCCCATGAGTGCGTGAGGATGTTCATGGCTTCATTAACACAGCATTAGATGTAGCACCACATCTGAGACTATTAGATGTAGTGCCCAATACAGGCTTTTTAAAAGGTTTCTTCATGAAATGCAATACAAAGCAGTCATTAAGAAAAACATGCTGTCAATCTAGAAATGCTGATTAAAAGGTACATAAGAACCTGGTGACACTGGTTATCTTTGTGGTATATTCTGGAAACCTGGAGCTAAATTTATTTTTTATCCCACTACACTCTTGTAAGGCTTTAAAGTTTTTACCACAGGCATTGGATGCAATTGTACATATATCTATATATTTCCCCAGAAAGCAGAATAGCGATCCAAAGCCCGTGCCCACAATGGGGGGGGGTGATGAACCCGGCCATCAGCTCTGCCCGGACGGCGTCCACCCTGAGGCCTACGTTAGAGCTCACGCTTTGCAAAGAAAACGTGTCCCTCGTCTTGGCCCGCCGTCCCCGTGGAAGCCAGGGCGCTGTGCCTACGGCAGATTTGGTACCAAAAACTCGCTGCGGTTTTGTCCGTCAGCTGGTTACCAGTGGAAAGATAGAAAGGCCTGCGCCGCTCGGGAGGCAGCTTCAGGAGGCGGCTCCACGCCGCGGCTCCCGCCGGCGGGGCTGTGCTGCCAAAGCCCCGAAGAGTTCGTTTCTCAGAAGGAATGTCAAGCTCCTCATGCTTCCAGCCTGCAGATGCTCTGCTGGTGCCTTGGGGGAACCGTGTCAAGGGACTGGAAACCGGATGCCAAAAATGACATGAAGTCCCTGCCCTCGTTATTAAATCGCATGGTTCCCGCCACCCGGTGTTCATGCATCTAGCCCAGGCCTCCGCGTTACCGCTGGCCTGGGGCAGGCGCGCCACGTGACGACGGGGACCCGGGGGACACGGGTTTCTCTGCCTGTCCCACAGGGTGTTCTCTGGAACCACGAAGAAGAGTGGGTCCGTTTAATTTGCTTAACGTTGTGGGAGTTTCCCCTCTTAACAGACTTTTACTTGCAACATATGCCTTCAGAATGTCCTATATTTGTATCTGTTGTCTTTTTTAGTGTTTTCTATTTTTTTATAGAAAGCTTTTATTAAGAACCAAAGTTAGCAATAAAATACAGACATTTTAGTTTTTCCCCCTGTGCTTTCTCTAAACACACACACGTATATCAGTATTTTTTAGCATAGAATCACTCTCAACCAGGTATCTCTAAAAACTGAGTTATCCTCTTAAAATTGTACATGTCTGATGATTTGCAGAATTCACACAGGATGGTTTCTGGCGCTGTACAATTCCAACATTGGCTTTCTTTCCTTGCTCCAATAGTTTTGGTTTTAGGAAGTGAGGAGCACGTTTAGGTTTGGGACACAACCTCTGGCCATGTACCTTTGTATCATAGTGTCAAAAGTCACCCCAGTAGTCATATCCTGGTGGTAATTTCTACTTTAAGCCGGCTAATAATAAGTTGATTAAACATGAAGTGCACTACACAATCATGCTTGAATCAATAAATGATCCTTTTAAAACATAAGATAAAATAAAAGCACTTTCTTGTTTCTGTTTAATATTTACCAGTGTTATATTCAACATATTTTCTAGTTATTGTTTTATTTTGCAATGTTATTTGATGTAATGCAGTAACAAATATGCCATCTCAATCAAGGAATTGAAACTACAAAATAGAACCAATGAAAATAATATAATAACAAAAGACAAAGTCTTAAGGGGAAATATTATCGAATAGGCTTAACAGCATATTGGACACTTGAAAAAAATCAATGCATTTGAAGAAAGAGCAATAAAAACTATTAAAACTAAAACACAAAGAAAAAAATAAGTTAAAGTTTTGTTTAAAAAATGAATGAAATTGTCCTGTTCAGAAAAACATAATGAATTGTGCCTCAGTGACCTGTGGGACAATATAAAGAAGGTAAATATATTGCCAAAAGAATAAAAAAAAGAAAAATTGGACAGAAAATGTATTTAATGGAAAAATAGTGGAACATTTTCAATTTTGATGAGACACAAACACAAAAATATAAGAAGCTCAAAGAACCCCAAGAAAGATACATAGGAAGAAACTTACACCAAGACATGTCCAAATCAACCAATTTGTTGAAAACCAACGATAAGAAAATACCCTGAAAAGTACCCAGAGAAATAGAACCCATTTCTTCTCAGACACAATTCAAGCTGGGAGCAAAAGAGAATGGACTTTGTACTAACTTAAGCTTCTTGAATAAATTGAGCAGTCATTGAAAGGTCATGAGCCCAGAAGGGTTATAAACGAATTTATATTATTAAAGGATCACCTTGGCGTCTAGGGTTAGAATAGATACGGGACAGGAAATGAGTAGGAGCAGAGTGGCGCTTTGGAAAGTTATTCTAGAAAGCCCGAAGGGGCTGAGGGTGGCCGGGACTCTGGTGAGAAGTGGGAGATTTTCTTGCAAATATATATATATTTTTTTAATTTTATTTTTGCATATTTTAAAGGAAGAACCAGCATCGTTTCCTAGCAGGCTGAACATGGGCTAGGAGAGGGAAAAAGGCATGAAGCGTGAGTGTAAATGCTTTGTCCTGAGCGACTGGAGAGATGAGGGAGCCTAAATGGGCCTGACCAGGCCTGTGGCTGGCACGGAGGGCTCTGTTGCTGTTCTGTTTTGTTCTGCTCTGTTTTGTTTGGAGTGTGGGGGGAGTGGGAGACGGGTTAGGGGGTTGGCTTTGAGCAGACAGCCTGAGCTTTCCTGCTCGTGATCAGAGGCGATGTTGACTGTGCAGTTAGGCACATGAGCTTGGAGCTCAGGAGGGGTGTCCAGGCTGGGGGTCAAGTGTCCAGGGCCCTGGTGCACAGGTGATATTTGAAGCCATAGGAGCGTGTGCGATCCTGGAGAGGACACAGGACTGAGCCTGAAGCAATCGAACGTAAGGACGTCAGGGCAAACAGGAGGAGCCGGCGTAAGATGAGGAAGAATGGCCGGGGACGGGGGAGGGAAACAGGCTTCCTCAAGGGCCGCCGAAGGGAGGGTGTCCAGGCAGAGAAAGCAATTAATGCTGCAGATGCTGCTGACAGGTCGAGTAAGAAGGTGACAGCTGATCGAGAATCACCAGAGGAACCGCTGTTTATTGTGAGCACAAATCACAGCGAAGTCCCCCGACATGTGCAGCAGAAAATGACACCGACGTATGACAAGATTTCGTGGTCACCCTCAGACCAAGACACCGTATGTTTCTAACACCATAAAATGTGCCTCGTGTCTGCTTTTCGTATTGTGATTCCCAAAACGTTTATTCCGCGGGGATTTTGGCCGGTGCGCAGGGAGAGGCGGGGACCGACGTGGAACTAGTTTGCACTCCTGTTTGGACGGCGGGGTTCCTACGGGCGCTAATGCAACACGCCCTCCGCGACCTGCAGTTTCATCCGATTCTCCGGTGATTCTTGTCAATTGAAACACGACTCCCGTCCCATAAAATCTGCCATTTTAAAAGCACACTTTGGAGAGGTTTGGTGTATTCACAAGTTTGTGAAGTCAACATAGATAATTCCAGAAGATTGTATCATTCCCTGAAGCTGGGCTTTACCCGCCAGCAGTCACTCTGCCCTTATTTCCCCCACGCCCCTTCTCCCCCCACCAGCCCCTGGCAGCCGTTTGCCCCCTTTCTACCTCTATGGCCGTGCTGGGCCTAAATATTTCATATCAATGGAATTACAGGACGTGCGGCCTTATATGGCTGGTCCTGCTCACGGAGCATAACCTTTTGAGGTTCACCGCGCTGGAGCATGTTTCAGTCCCCCAGCCTTTCTAAGCGGCAGAGTAGCATTTTATTTTGCATACCCATTCGTCAGCGGGTGGGCTTTTAAGTTGTTTCCATGTTTTTGCTATTATAGATATTGTCTTAATAAATGTATGTGTAGTTTTTTGGGTGCACAGAAGTTTTTAGTCATCTCGGGTGTATGATGAAGGTTGGTAAGGCTGCATTATGTGGCAAATTTATGTTTTACTCCTAGAGAAACTGCCAAGCAGGTTTCCAATGTGGCCGCACCGTTTTGCGTTTTCATCAGCTTTCTACGAGAATTCCAGTTCCTCTGCATTCCCTCTATTTGTTATTGTCTGTCTTTATTTTAGTCATCCCGATGGTGTGAACTGATTTTGATAAGCATTTTCTCAATAATTAATGACGCAGAGCAGTTTTGTTCATGAGATTGGCCACTTGTATACCTTCTTTGGAGAAATTTTATTTCAAATTCTTTGTCCGTTTTCGAAATTGAGTTATCTGTCTCTTTGTTGTTGAATAATAAGATAAAATAATATTAATATATAATATGAATTTATCTATGTATTTTCCTGTATACCAGCCTTATTACATACATGACTTGCAAATACTTCTGTCATTCTGTGGGTTGATCTCTATTTTCCTGATGGGGATCTATTAATACACAAAGATTTTTAATTTTGAAAAATTTTAATTTATCTATTTTTTATTGGTTGCTTTTGCTTTAGCTGCTATATAATTAAGAACCCGTTGCCAAATCCAAGGTTACAAAAAATTTTGCCTGCTTTTATTTCTCTAAAATGTTATAGTTTTTACCTTTAAATTATTCAAATTTAAAGGTAAATTTCTTCTTCAAATTATTTTGAGTTAATTTTTGTATATTGTGGGCCACAGGATTACAACTTTATCCCTTCACAAGTGACTATCCAGTTATTCTAATACCAATTGTTAAAAAGCCTATTTTTCCCTCATTAAGTTGCCTCCACATTCCTGTCAAAGTCAATTGACCGCAGTGCATGGGTTCGTACCCGTATCTCAATGTGGCTGCTTGCTCCATAGGTCCGCCCTTGAGCCAGCGCTACACCCTCCGACTACTGTATCTTTGTAGTGAGTTTTGAAATCAGGAAATGTGAGTCTTCCAACTTTGTTATTGTCAATATTCTTTTTTTTTTAACTATTCTGGGTCCTTAAATTTCAATAGAAATTTTAGGCTCAGTCTGTCAATTTCCAGAAAGAAATCCCAGCAGGGATTTTAATAAGAATTGAACTGAATCAATACAAGGAATATTGCCATCTTAATAATCTTGTCTTCTAATCCATCAACCCAAGGTATCTTCCCATTTATTTAGATATTTGATTCAGTTTAACATAGTTCGTCGTTTTCAGCGCATCAGCCTTATGCTTTTTTGTTAAATTTATTTCTAGGTACACAGGGTTTTTAATTGCTTTATTAATTTCATTTTGAATTTTCACATCAGTTGCTTTGACATCAATATTAATTACAAGAAACTAAGTAGAAAGTTCCTCTTCCCCATCAATTTTTAAGTAAAAGTTACATTTAATTAAAATACGTATTTCTTTATTTAATTTCTTTCTAATAGGAAGGAGGTACTCTTACCTAATACTCTAGACTATCTGGGTCATTTCTTCACCAGAAAGATGTGTTTTCGCCCCTGCCCCCTGAGTTACGGCAGAAAGGTTAGCCTGCGCTGTGTAGAGCACTTGCACTTCAAGTGGGAATTCCTGTCCTCCGGCTGCTTGTCCCGTCCAAGGCGGATCCACACCCTAATCCCTTTAGCTGTTGGTGACATTGACGGAGAACAGTGATGGTTTGGAGTGAAGTGCATGCATGTGTGTATGTATGTGCTTGTGCGTGCATGTGTCGGCAAACCTCTGATGATCCTAAGCTTAAATATTAATAACAATTGTAGCTTTAAAGTCCCAACAGATTTTTTTTCCCAGTAAGTAACTACTAGGCTTTGAGAAAAGAGACATTTCCTATATCAATTTTGTTGAGAAAGTTTATGTAAACAGCATGAAGCTGGATAAATGAAAAATGCATTTGTTTGAGCTCCAATATACAGCAACAAACTCATTAATTTTGATGGATTACAGAAGCAGGTTTAAAAAAAACAACAACTTGTATTTCTGTACTAAGAAGCTACTGGAATTTTTATTCTCTCGGCCTGCTTTACTTATTTGTGTGTGTGGAGTGTGAGCGACTGTTGAAGCCTGACAACCTGTTGGATGAGCTCCAGCAATAACCAGTCAGATCAGCGCAAGCCCGAAGGCCCACATGGGACATGACAAGAAATTTTGCTCTCCTTTAGGATGCAATTACCCTGCTGGTTGCTCTAGAGAGTGACCTCCTTTACTCTGGCATTTATTGAATCCAGACCTAATGTCTGGTCTCATTTCAAAGTTTCTGTCTGCAATGCCTACCCCAAGGCCAAGTACAGTAGACAGTGAACCACCATAGCTGCCAAGAATTAGTGCTTTGAAAGGCGTCTCTGCCAGGAGATTATCATGCCTGTTCCCATTAGAATCAACATTGCTTTTTCTGGCTCATTAAATGTAAAATGCAATTCAGTTTCAAAGATAAGTGCTTTAATTCACAAATGGTTGACAGCAGTAGGATTATAGTGCAGGCTCTGAACTTAAAAATAGTTTGGGTCTGGTTACGAGTATTTCTGCACTGAGAGATATTTCACAGGAGAGGAGCTGAACTGAGGATATTAGTATTTGGTTTTATCGGCTCAGGAATCAAGACACTCTGAAATTATGACAATTGAGTAATGGGATGTGGAGCTGAAGCCATGATCTTCTATTTCGCATTAAGCAACGTTTGGAAGAAGTAACGCATAGGCTTCATTAAACTTTATGCTATGAGTATTTTATTAAACTTCTACAGTAATATATTAGACATAATTTTAAAGAAGGGGTAGTTCAGCTTTTCCCTACTTGACTCTAAGTCACGTACTCTTGAGTCTAAACTTGGGGGACATGTCCTTATTAAAATGGAACTTGTAATTAAAATTTTGTGCATTTCTTATAATCCAAACATGCACGAGGGAACATTTAAATGCCTAGCAATTAAAATGAAAACATTTTACTTTAACTGGCAGCCTTTTAACTTTTCAGTTCATCATATTTATAGTTATCATTATTAGACATCTGGAAAAATATAGTTATGCTTGCTATTTATACGACCAACTAAAGACTTTGAATCACTTTGTAGACATGATCTCATTAATGCTCTGTACATCTCTGTGAGGTAAGAGCAATTATCTTCATTTTATTGAGTTTAAATTACTTTCCAAGGTGTCAAAGAAAATTGTGGCAGGATATGGGAAAAAAAAATCAAGGTCTTTCAGTGTCCACTATAATGGTAAATCCTGTTCAAATAATTGTTAAGGAAATAAATCCAGTTTTAAGTACCTGGGGCTTAATTTTCTACAAATAGTCATTTGATGTAGCTTTTTGACACATAACATTTTGTAGTGATACCATTTCCAATATAATTTATCAGCCTGACCCTTATTCTAATGTATTTGTCAAATCAATATTTTATGCAATGACTTTTTCCTAAGTTTTCTAGGAGACAGTTTTACAAAGAGGTGGAAATATAATTTACTTTCTCTGTGAATATTTTTACTTATTAAAATAGTTGTTATTGCCTCTCTAGTTGTTCACACTTTTCCGATCTCTACCATCCACAGCCACCTGTATTATCTAGGCTTGGTTTTGGGTTGTCGTTTCCATTTTAAGGAAAGGGCAAAAGGCTGGCCAGTGTTCTTCTGTGAGTTTACTGAATTATTATGGAATTGATCGCCTTTGCTCTAAATGTTTCCTACTCCTAGACTTTCATAAGTGTTGAAGACTCAGGTTAGCATTTTCCCCTCCAACTTTGTTTCCAGATTGTCAGATACAATATGACAGATATTATAACTGATTGTGTTATTTTTTATTTTACTGTAAACATTAACCTTTACATATATGGTAAATGGATTTTCAACAAGAGTAACAAGATAACAAAATGGTTGAAAAAACAGTTTTTACAACAAATGGTGCTGAGACAACTGGATATCCACATGCCATAAATTGAGCTTGGACTCCTATTTTATACCACACACAAAATCAACTTTAAAAAAAATAAAGGACCTGCCCTGGCTGATTTGGCTCAGTGGTTAAAGCATCAGCCCAGCAGACTGGAGGGTCCTGGGTTTGATTCCGGCCAAGGGCACGTACCTCAGTTGCAGGCTTGATCCCCGGTCCCGGTCAAGGGGACATGCGGGAGGCAACCAATCTATGTGTCTCTCTCACATTGACGTTTCTCTCTCCCTACCACTCTCTCTGAAAAGCAATGGAAAAAATATCCTCAGGTGGGGATGAAAGAAAGAGAAAAAGAAGGGAGGGAGGGAGGGAGGGAGGGAGGGAGGGAGGGAGGGAGGGAGGGAGGGAGGGAGGGAGGGAGGGAGGGACCTAAATGTATAAATCAAACAATAAAACACATACAAAGAAACTGGTATAGTCTTAAAGACCTTGGATTAGGCAAAGTTGTGGTTTTTTTTTTTAAATATGACACTAAAAGCCCAAGTATTATAATAAAAAATAGGTAAATCAAACTACATCAAAATGAGGAAATTTGGTGCTTCAATAGCTACAGCCAGCAACGTGAGCAATTACTTACAGACCATGTATCTGTCAAGAGGATCTTTTCTAGACTGCACAAAGAATTCTTATGACTTAATTTTAAAATGACTCAAAAAATAGACACAGGAATTGAATAGAACTTTCTCCAAATAATATATACAGATGGTTAATAAATACATGGAAAGGCTACATCATTAAGTAATAAATAAATGCAGATCAAAAGCACGATAAGATAAGGTCTTGGGTTTACAAGGTTGACTAAAAGCAGAGACAGGCCAAAGCCAATGTTGACCAAGAAACTGAGAACACGAACCCCCAGGCATTGCCAGTGGGGGTGTGAAATGGCTCCTTTTGGGAAGCAGTCTGGCAGTTTCTGAAAATGTTAGCCAGGGAATGGCCATGTGGCCCAGCAACTTCACTCCCAGGCGTCTGGCCCGGGGCACTGAAAGGGGAAGTTCACGCCACGCCTTGCACACGCACGTTCACACCAGCACACTCACAGCAGCCAGAGTGGGAAGAGCCAACCTTGGATCGGCTGGGGACAGACAGAGCTGCGGTGCATCTCGCGAGGTAACCCTGTGACCCGCAAAAAGGAAGCAGCCCTGATACATGCACAGCTGGAAGGCACCTGAAAACAGGCGAAATGAAAGAAAAAGACCTGCTATTATGTGACTCTGTTGATGTGCAATGTCAAGGACAGGCAAGCCTCTAAAGACTAAAGCAGGCGAGTGGCGGCTTAGGCCTGGGAGCAAGAGCCAAAGGATGGGCAATGACCGATAACAGGTACTGTTTTCGGGGGAGTGTTGAAAATGTTCTAAATTTACATCATGGTGATGGCTGCAAAGCTCTGTCAGTGTATTAAATAAAAAGCACTGAGTTGTAAACTACAAGAGGGTGAATTTTATATCTGAATATTATGGTAAAGCCATTTTTAAGTTAATAAAAATACCAGCAAACACAGTAGAGTTAATAGAAAACCAAACTCATTATTTGAAAAGACTAATAAAACAATGAATTTCTGTCAAGATTGTTCTAAAATATAGGCGAGATGATCAATTTTTCTTCCTTAGGTATCACAAAAGTAACTTATCAACAAATCATCGATATTAAAAAGAGCTTAAAAGTGCATATCCACGATGTTATTTGAAAGCTCTATCAAACAGTAATTTATATAACACAAAATTGACCCACCTGCAGAATGCAATTCAATTATTTTTAGTAAGTTTGTAGTTTTAACACACCATTAACACAATGCCCTTTTAGAACCTTTCCACCACTCTTCAGAATGTCCATGAGCACGTTTGCAGTCAAACCTCGCACCCCACACCCTCAGGACCAGGTTACCGATGATCTGCTTTCTGCGTGGGTGGGCTGGCTTTTCCTGGATATTTCACGTAAATGACGTCACCCGTTATGTAATGTGTGTGTGTGTTTGGGGGGGAGGGAGAGAAAATCTGTATTATTTAGCATAACGTTCCTGAGGTTCGTCCACGTTGTAGCTTGTGTCAGTAAGTCACCCCTTTTTATTGAATAGGATTCCGGGAAACGGATGGTCCACATCTTCCTTTCAGTGCAGCAGTTGATAGATGGGTGGATATTTAGTTTGTCTTCAATTTTGGCTACACTAATAATGCCGCTGCAAGCACTTGTATCTAAATCGCTGTGTGGATATATGTTTTCACTTCTCTTTGTTAGATTGTTAGAAGTGGCATCGCTGGTTTTTATGAGCAGGTATGTGTAACTTTGTAAGAAACTGAAAACTGTTCAGAATTATGGTACTTTTTTATATCATTCCCATCTTGATATTGTGTGTATTTTCATTATAGCCAGTAGGTGTATCTTGTTGTGGTTTTAAATTACATTCCTCAAATGACTAATGACTGTAAACACCTTTTCATGTGTTTATCATCAATTTATATGTCTTATTTTGTGAAGTATCATTCAAATGTTTTATCCAATTTTAATTGGATATTTTGGGTTTTTTTATTTATTATTGAGTTGCAATTATCCTTCATGCATTCTGGATACCAGTATTTTATCAGACATGTGACTTGCAAATATTTTCTTCCAGTCTATTAAATTTTAATTTTTAAATGCCATAATATTGAGCACAATGTGTTGATTTTTTTAATATTTTAGTGAAGCCGATTTATCATTTTATTGTATGACTTGTGATTTCGGTGTTGTATAGGAAAACTCTGCTTCACTCAAGGTCAAAGAGATTTTCTCCTATGTTTTTGTTTAAAATGTTATAGTTTCAGTTCTTACATGTAGAACTATGATGGACTATGTGTTAATATTTTGGATGGTGGTACAGTGTGAGGTTAAGAGCTTAAGTTTTTGCTTGTGTGTTTGTTTTTGCATGTGCATATCCAACTGTTTCAGCGCTATTTGTTGAAAAGACTATTCTTTCCTATTTTATTTTCTTGGAACCATTGTTAAAGATGGATTAACCATACATTTAAGAGAATATTGGTAGACTACCAGTTCAGCTACACTAATCTACATGCCCACCCTTGCGCCAATGCCACACCATCCAGTTACTGTGAATATCCAACACAATTTGTACTCAGGTAGCCTAAGCTTCTAACATCTGCCTTCTTTTTCAAGATTTTTTGGCTACTCTGGCTTCTTTGCATTTCTATATCAAGTTTAAAATCAGCCTGTCAATTACTGCACAAAATCCTGCTAAGATTTACATTGGGATTTCATGAAATCCATTCACCAATTTGGAAAGAATTGCTATTTTAATGATACTAAGCCCTACAATTTATGACCATGGGAAGTCTTTGCATTTATTTTGATCTTTGACAATTTCTCTCAGCAATGCTTTTGAATTTTAAGTATAAAAATCCCATACATCTTTAGTGAAATTTACTCCTAAATATTTTATTTTTATGACTTTCTTAATAAAATTGTTTTCTTAGTTTCATTTTCAGATCTTTTTTGGCTGGCATATAAATTATTTTGAAACATAAGTGAAACTATCAATCTTCTACACCAAAAAATTTAATACAGTGTAATCAGAAAGAACTATATAATTACTTTATTTTATGATTTTGTTTATCCTAAAACTTATCTGCACATAGGTCTTCATTGGATTTAATCAGACCTATTGATTGGGGTGCACCACAGTGGGGGATACAAGTGCAATGAATATGTGTACTTTATTTTCTTTGCTTTTGTGTAACTTGTTTAGGTCCTGAATGTTTTTTTTTCCCTTGGACCTATTCAATATTACAAGAAAGTGCTTCAAAAGGAAAGGGAGATGCATTAGCTGAGATTATTTTCCAATATATAGCTTTTTTATTTTACATGAATATCATTGTATCTACAATTAATCCCACTAACATAGAACATCTTGTCCCTTTGATCACAAAATCCACTCAACTAGGGAGAGTTTTAACTATCCTAAGCACTTTTCTGAGTTTCAATCTGAAACTCTTACTTTAGAATGATTACAAGGGAACAGTTCTTCTTCTGTTTGATTAAAAAAAAAAAAAATAACCCTGCACATTTAATAGGTAGAAAACTATTTGCAAATGGAACTGCCAGATAAAATGTACTGCAGAACTATTTTTAGAAGTCCCAGAAAATTCTACAGCATGCAATCAAATTATATCTGATCTGGAAGTCAGTAGACTTACACACTGTATAATTCAAGAAATAACCAAAGAATTAGCAATGGCTTCAGAATCCCTATAAGCAAAAACTCCAACACTTAGGCAGAATAATTGGACCAGTGCCCATAAGAGTCCAATTTAATACTTATAAATTGTTAGCTAAACTTTCCCAATATCTTCTTTTTCCATATTCTAAGTTTTAATTTATTTTATTGTTGAAAGTATTATCTTCTTAAAACTAAGGCCAAGGAAAGTCTTCAACTAATAGAAACCAGAAAAAAAATTGAGGTAAGTACTCTAAAAAATATCTATGTGCCTTTTGTATTAGTCTTTGTCATACAAGGACTAATTAAACCCAATTAAAAAATAGCTTAATTTTAAAAATAACCTAATGTTTAAGGATATAGATTGGTCACATATAGACAGAGCAAATAAGTAATTCTACCTTGCTTCTCAGTAATGCCTAACCTCAGCATAACACACTGGAACAATTTGTAGCTAAATTCTTTACTACAATAGATTTATCCTTAGCTTTTTTAAGGCCTCCATTAATAAGCATACCCAATATGTAGTTATTGTGACTTGGAAAAAAGTCCACAGCCTGTCTGGAAAGTTACGCTTCAAGGCTTTATGACATTCCATTTTCCTCTGCCAAGGCTTATACCGAACGTAAGTGTTCCGACCCAAAATAGCGATGACTCGATTCTACGTCCCACTGATCTGGACAGTAACTCTGTCCTTCTACTCACTGAAAATGGGTGTAGATCTCAGAAAATAAAAAAGCTCCAATGTCGTCAGCAATTTATTATCTCAAGCTTTATCTATCACTGAAGGAAGGGCATTACCTGAGAAGATATCACATATTATTCAAAATAACTCAAGATGAACCAACTATGTATTGTAAAAGTAAATACCAAGTATCTCTGAACCAGCAAGCTCTCTTTTAAAATATATACATATATATATATATATACAAATATACACATATATATATCTTATTGATTTCAGAGAGAGGGAGAAAGATAGAAACATCAATGATGAGAGTCATTGACCGGCTGCCTCCTGCAGGCCCCCGCCTGGGGATGGAGCCCGCATCCCGGGCCTGTGCCCTGCCCAGGAATCGAACCGCGAGCTCCCGGGCCCTGGGTGGATGCTCCACCCCTGAGCCACACGGGCCGTCGCTTTCCTGGCCTTGGCGCTGCGCCTGCTGCCAGGTGGATCGTGCAGACCCCTGGAGAGAGCAGCTGAGGGACCCTGGGTCAGCCCGGCCGACCGCGCACGTCGCCGTGTGTCCGTCGGTGGAGCCGAGGGCGCCGGGGAAGGGACGGCACTAGCAGGCGCTGGCCGCCTCCGGAGCCCTGGGCGTGCTGACCCCGAGGACAGCGTCTCCCTTCGCCACAAAGGCCTGGTGGCTTGTCTGCCGGGCACGGGGGTGAGGACAGGGCAGGTCTCGGGGAGCCTCGGAGGGGAGGGCAGAGCCCCCTTGGACACACGACGCCTACGTGATAAGCTTTCCGTAGGCGTTCCTATAGAATTGCCGGAACCAGCCCCATTTCTTCTTGCCGCGGAAAGGAGCTCATCTCATCGGAGAGCGGTTTGCTCGGCCGGCGCTGGCTGGGCCACAGCGTGAGCAGGCGCCTCCCGGACGGGTTTTCCCGTAGGATAGGCCCGGCCCAGCAGCCGCTCTCCCGCAGCCCTGCTTTGCAGGGGCCAGGCTCTGTTTCAGGTGAGGGTTTCCTCCTTCGCGGTCTTACACTCTTCTGTTTTAAAAGATAAAGCTGGGTTTCAGGATTGATGGGAGGGGAACGGAAAGTAAAATGTAACCTGAAACCAAACATTTAGACTTTTAAGTTATTCTTGTTTTCTGGGCTTTTTTCCTTTAGAGGTGAATGGACTTGTCACTGCAGACTGTGTGTTTTATTTGTCTCTGGAATGAACTTTCAAAGAACAAGGAGCCCGCGCCTTCAGGGACTTGTCGGCACTCAGTGCTTGTTTGCTGCTCCCTTTGTCTGAGTAAGAAGCAGACCTTGGAACCCAAACGAGAAACGGGGTGCTCATTAACTACGAGTGTGGGGGCTCCCCGGGCTCTCAGCCCGGCATCAGGGCCGGGGCCTCTCACCACAGGTCTGGGTGGTCCGGCTCCCGAGAGGCTCGCAGCCCCCCGAAATCACTGTAGAGCTCTGAGAAATGGAGGCGGATCTGGAAAGTTAGAGCCCTGTTTATTTTTCTACACTTTGGTCACCGCCCTAAAGGACATGAGTGAAGTTGGCAGGTGTGTTTCTTGGCGGCTTCTGTCAGCAGAGGGCGAGCGGGCCCGAGGAAGGCGGCCCGAGTCCGTGAGGCTCTGTTCCAGAGTCCGCTTTCTTTACGCAGAGTGTTTATACTCTACTGTTACCTTCGCGTATGCTTCTCCCTTTATCGCAAACAAAACATCCATCTATTTCCTTGCGTTACTCACATCTTGAATTTAAACCCCTAAAAACCTCCAATTTGTACCTCAGCCCCAACTACCCATTAACCTGGGGAAATCGATGAGGTAAAGGTGCATTAAGGCAGCCCGGTGACCCCTTTCCCACCTGGTGTCAGTCCTTTCCCACCTGGTGTCAGTCCTTTCCCACCTGGTGTCAGCCCTTTCCCACCTGGTGTCACCCTTTTCCCACCTGGTGTCACCCCTTTCCCACCTGGTGTCACCCCTTTCCCACCTGGCTGTCACCCCTTTCCCACCTGGTGTCACCCCTTTCCCACCTGGTGTCACCCCTTTCCCACCTGGTGTCACCCCTTTCCCATCTGGTGTCACCCCTTTCCCACCTGGCTGTCACCCCTTTCCCACCTGGTGTCACCCCTTTCCCACCTGGTGTCACCCCTTTCCCACCTGGTGTCACCCCTTTCCCACCTGGTGTCAGTCCTTTCCCACCTGGCTGTCACCCCTTTCCCACCTGGTGTCACCCCTTTCCCACCTGGTGTCACCCCTTTCCCACCTGGCTGTCACCCCTTTCCCACCTGGTGTCACCCCTTTCCCACCTGGCTGTCACCCCTTTCCCACCTGGTGTCACCCCTTTCCCACCTGGTGTCACCCCTTTCCCACCTGGTGTCAGCCCTTTCCCACCTGGTGTCACCCCTTTCCCACCTGGTGTCACCCCTTTCCCACCTGGTGTCAGCCCTTTCCCACCTGGTGTCACCTCTTTCCCACCTGGTGTCACCTCTTTCCCACCTGGTGTCACCCCTTTCCCACCTGGTGTCACCCCTTTCCCACGGTCTGCCTCCGGAATGAATGTGTTCACGCCCCAGCTTGGTACCAGCTCCTGGCCTTTCGCGCAGTAGCTGGAAGAGCAGCTGTGGCCAGAGGCACCTGCACGTTGGTCACCTTTGCAGTCCCAGAGCTTAGCAGCCTTCTGGTGACACTCAGGCCCTCGGACACGTCTAAGAAACCAGCAGGCGGGCGTCGGGCGGGAAGCCCAGCCCTCCACGGGACAGGCCAAACCGCGTCTGGCCCCGCACTGGCTTCTGAGTTCCACCAAGGCCCCAGGCATTGACTTGGGCTGCAGGAAAAGTCTCCCTCTGTCACTACAACTGGGCATTGTCCTCAGACCTTGGGAAATTGGCTTTTCCCTTTTTTTTTGTTCTCCTCAAAAAATTTTGGCATGTCTGCCACGCCATCAGCTGAAAAGGATAATTTATCTTTGTCAGCAACAGAAATTCAGAATTTGAAGTAGAAAATATCCAAGTTGCAAGGCTATGTTTTACCCGAGGTTGAAGAAATTGACACAAAGTACTAGTGCTATAATATTATGTTACATTATATACATTATATTATACATTATGTTGCAGTTTCTACCCTTCCCTTTTATTTTTGAATGTTCTATTTTAACTTTTGCTTCACTACCAATTACCTTCTTATTGTTGCAAAAATAGCAATGACAAAACAAGCAAGAGATGTGGCTCCGTGTAAAAGAGAAAACTAGAATGGGTGAAATTATAATGTTTAAATCATTAAGAGCTTGTCCTGTACTGGACTCTGTTCTAAGAACTTTACAAAATATTTTCTTGTATAACACTTTATGAATGTATTAATTTAATATATAGGATGACTCCAATGGTTAAGTACTAGTATTATTTCCGGATTACAAATAAACGACTGAGTCACGGAAAAACGAACAACACATCTGAGATCCAAGGGCTAGTTAGGGCTGGGACCCAGCCCGGGCCATTTGCTCCACTGGCTCTGTCTCTGACCACTGGGCTATTTTGCTTTCTTATTGGGAAGACGTGACTCAGGGTATCAAACTAAATGTTGAAGTTAGAAACCCTGGGTATCCATACACAGATGTTTAATCACACAGGACATATCAAAGGTGAGTCCATAAATAACTTGGAACTATTTAAAGACATTTTCCATTTGTACAAATCACTTAGAGGAAACTATAATTATCCTAGAGATAACCACTGATTAATATAGACAACTTAATCATAGTCGTTGACCCGTGTTGTTTTTGAAAAGGACAGCAGGTTTAATTTATTAAAATTCGCTGTGTGATGACCTAGAATCACATTCTCACAACAGGTGATTTAACCTGTATAAAAATAAACCCAGTGGCATTAATGAATCACGGGACCTCGAGGCTTTGGCGTGAGGCGGAGCTCGGAACAAGAAGCCCTTCGGCAGCCAGGCTGTACACACTGTGATCTTTCTCAGCCCGGTTTTATCTGAGATAAAGGACTGGTGAAAGGGCCGTCCGCATCCATCCTTTGTGTGTTTTTTGAAGCTTACTAATTATGGGTTACCTCCTTTGTCTTGATAGGCGATTCTGTTTGGTTTTGCTCCTTCCGCTCCCTGCCTGCCCCACCCAAATTCAATCCTAAGATGCTTCGGCATCCGTGTGGTCTGAACACCGCGGTGAACGCCAGCGCCCTCAGTTTCGCTGCTCGTGCTTTGTCCTCTGTAACTGCAGGCTTATAATTCTTTGCATGGATTAGCTGTAGCTCTACCTACGTGCTCTCACTTCAGCGCATTAAAACCCCGTTGCCTTACAGCCCCTTTCCTTTTCCCTCTGTGGCTGGTTTTTTTTTTTTGCCCTGAAATTCCACACACCCCGGAAAATTATCCTTCCTGTTCTTTCATGGCCTTGGTCACATACAAAAGCACCTTGGTGGTGATCCCCAGGGCTCTGTCCAGAACCCCCTCTCCATTCTGTGCTGCACTGGGTGATTATATCCCCACCCATGGTCCTATGCACTTAATTATGTCTGCATTTTATCATTTACATGGTTAGATCCACCCTTCCTAATAAAAATTTTGTGACTTCATCACCAATTACCTATAGGATACTCCTACACTAAGAAAACTCACACTTCAGTGGGAAAGACACAAAGAAAGACAACTATAGTTCAGAGTAATATAAAAGCACAGAAGAGGGGCACCCAACACTGTCTGGAGTGTCAGAAAGATTAAAGCTGCTATATTGAGGATGAGTCATAGGAATCAGCCAAAGAGATAGGAAGACGAATGATACAAAATCTTTAAAGGCAACCCACCCAGTGGAAGTGCTTGATGCCTGGTCTGACAGAAGCATAGAGCGTGAGGGGATAATGCAGTAGAATTCAACTTAAGAGGTAGCAGAGCCAGATCATCAAAGGCTCACCCCTTGAATGCTGTTGGAAAACTGCTTTAGAAATATAGCTCTTAGCGTTACAGGGAGATTAGATTTTTAAAGACAGCAGTCAAGATGACCAGCCCTAAGTGTACTGGAGTAGTTCTCAGGACAGAGATAGGTTGAATTAGAATAGTTATTTGTTAATTTGGAGATAAGTAAATGGACGCAAGAAACAGTTTCAAAGATATGTTCAAAGGATTTAAACAATTTGTTGTTAATGGGCACACGAGAAGTTAGCACAGGTCATGTCTGATTGCTAAGTCTCTTCATGATATAGGAACTAATAGTATCCACTGGATGTTAAGTGGATGGGACCGGATGGCATCTTCAGGACAGTGTTACATTTTGAATGGTATTGAAGGTGGTGCAAAATGGAATCAGTTAAAGGCAAGTAAAAGGATTGCTCAGTGGTACAGAAGGCCGCCCCGACTGTGGAGAGTAGCAATTTATCGTGGCGCTTCGGGTGGCAGCAATGTGACCCAATCTGTGACCATGGCCCTGAGAAAGAGATGAACATTACCAGTTATAACCCTAATTATAACATGAACCCAAACAGTTTGCTGATAACTTTGAAGCAGATGCTATCATTTAATCCCTGAACCATTCCATAGAGTAATACTACTAGGATTTCCATGCTAGAGATGAAAAAAATAATTACCATTAGAAGAGAGAATACGTAATTTGCTCAGGGAATCCTAAAAAGTCAATGGTGAAGCCACTTTAAAAGTGGAGACATAATCCATTTATTAAGTTGGCCAGCTTGCTTTCCTCATAAAGTGACCTCCATTCTGCGAGCAGCAATGGCCATCAATCTCTAGTGACAGCCAGTATCTGATCAGGGACTAGGGACTCCCACCTGGAGGCGCTGGCAGGGATCCCTGCCCAGGGCAGTGTTGCCTGTGATGAGTTATGAAGCGCCTTCTAAATCTGAAATTCCGACTATCCCTCTTTTAAATGCCAGTGGACAGCATTTTTTTTTTTTTTATTTTCTTTCGTGATGTAGAATTCCAGCGGCGTCTGAAGTTTTAAGTCACTTAATTGCCTTCTTCGCTTACTGCTAAGATGAAATATGAGTTTGTTTAGCGGGGTTGTGTGTGCGTGTGCACAGAGCCAGAGATTGGACTTTTGCTCTTTATTGCATTTCTTAAGCCAGCTACACTTGGCAATTCATTTACATCAATAATTGAAAAGCCATCCGTCTCCTCTCGCCTTCCACTCCTTGCGATGCACACTAATGATATGCATGATTGGCTGTTGCCATAAAAACGCGCCATAAATTTTTTAGAGATGATTCAGCTACAGAGAATGAATCAATATGAACTACAGTAATAACATGTGAGCGACTGTCTCTCTAGTGCCACTTCGGAGCAGTTAGTGCTCCCCTGGATGAGAACCTATCATTGCCTCCAGTTGGAGTTCTGGGCAGAGGTTGAGCACTTTCCTTTCTTTCAAAACTTGACGAAGGTGCTGTGTTCCCATTGACCCAGCTTGGCGGACAGCTCGCCCCTGCGGATGCTCCCTGGTTTCTGTGGTCTTGGGTGTGTCCTGTAAGGACCTATGTGTCTCACGCGCGTCGTCGAGTTGAGCATGAAATATTGTGTTTGTTCATTCGTTTATTCATTCACTCACTTGTCCTTAAATTGATAGTAGTCGCATACGTGGGACTGCCATCCACGAGAAAGCACGAGTCACAACATAAATCTGAAATAGAAACAGGCTGGAGGCCAATCGGCGCTCAGGCGGAGGCGCGGTGTCTAAACTGAATGAGGGCACGCAGGTCCGAAGCGTGGATGATTTTGCTAATTTGGTTGTAAGAAAACTGGGGCAATGCCATTTGCAAGGAATTCATCCGCCTGGGGAGCCACCCAGGGAAAAGGGTCAGGGGGACAGAAACAGCTTCTCCCCCTGTCCTAGGCCGATGACAGCAGGGTCTCTTACGGAGACTGAGCTTCATTCCTCATCTCACCCCTTCCACATGGAGGTGCTTTTGTAGAACGTTACTGGATGTACCTCAGCAAAGTGTGATTTAAATTAATGTTGGTCTCTGCAGAGATGTGGGTGCCTTGATGTTAGGGTCCCCAGGAATGAATGGGACTGCGGTTCTGGTTGGGCAGCGAAGATTTACAGTATAATCTTTACTCATAGAGAGTAACCTTTCTGTTATCTTAGCTGGCTGCTAGGGCTGTTAAGAAATTATTAATGAGGTGTCACTAGCCTGGCGCAGACATTATTCCATCCTTCATCAGCATTGCTTTTCCCCCAGTAGCGCCCAACCTCTAGCGCCTATTCCACTCAAAACCCCACAGCGGCTGTTCCCCGGTGAGGCTCTGTTGGTCTGTTCCCGGACACACGTGGCCCATCTCAACAGACTCGTGGGGCACCCCTATAGTGGGTTATGGGCCCCTTTTCTCCACAGCTTCCACTTCCCCAATATTTAATTCCTCAGGTTCAACACACATCAGCAGCTTCAAATTTCTATTTTTTCTCAATTTTAATAGGGCAGTCCTGATCTACTATAGCTGCATCAACTTTTGCCAAAATAAAGTAATTTTTCCCAGGAAAGTGAAAGAAACTCAACTCATGAATTCTCCTTCTCTTGTGTTCAAAGTCCTGTGCTACCTGCTTTCTTCTGTTTGTTTTTTGTTTTTTTGTGTGTGCCTGAAAACCAGCTAACTACAGTATTTTATCCAGCTTTACCGTTGTTATGGAAGGAATTATAGTCGGATAAAAATCACTCCACCGTGGCCAGAAGAGGACACTCCCGTCATTGTTATTCAAACGTTTCTGTCAATTCCACCTGGGCCATCCCCTGAGCATTTTCTCTCTTGAGCACAAGGTTCACTCTCTTGTGTCATCATGTGCCTTGACATTTTTGCTTGAATGCCAGTCATTTAGTGTAAAAGAACAGTAGAGGTAAGATAAGCGATGACTCATTCCAAAAAGGAGCACAGGGCTTACTGTGTTAAGGTAAAATCGGAGAAGAGGGCCTGAGTGAATTTAATTTTTTAATGACCTGGATCTAGGCATTATTGGAGGTTGAATTAATTTAGTTCGCCACTAATTTCAGGCTATAGCATGGTTTTTCCTTCAGAAAATCTTGGGCTACGAACCCCAGAGATATTCTGAAGCTGACTTGATGTTTACAGACATGTCCCTTGCGCCTAGTGCTGAGACGCTCTCTGCCTCTCTCCACCTTACCGAGTGGCTCTCGGCTTTAGGCTTGCCGAGGGATTCTCTTTGCTGTCTCCCTCCCTCTGGCCCCTGCTTTCTGTGCCCCCAGAGATCTCTCTCCTCTCTGCTGCCACATTCCAACTTTGAGAAGCCAGCTGCAGGGCACTGTGGAGAGGGATTCCTCACAGGTTTTCTATCCTGCGGCCTTCAGCACATTACCCGTTAGGCACAGGAATGGGTGTTTTTTTTGGGGGGGGGTGCAGGCTCAGTCTCGGGCTAGGACTCTAGAACCTTAATTCAGCTTGCCAGCCCCCACACACACGTCATAAAGTTGTAGGACACTGACTTTTCCTTAAATCGCCTGGCCTGTGGTGAGTTTGTTCTCTTGTGTGTCTCTGCTAAGGACTGTAGCAGGCATGGGGTTTTCTCCTGGCAAGTGCTCGTAGCTATTTGAAATTTAGTTTGTTTAGTTTGTTTTGGCTGCCTGATGGGTTTCTTAAGAGCTAGGTCATTATCGTTGTTAGGTAGAAACAATGTTCTCTCGAAAATGTCTCCTCTGTGCTTGTGGTTTTGTACGTATGAATATTTATTTCCCCAAAGTCAAGTTTCCCCCAAAGAAGCCCAGACAGAGATCCACCATGGTTGCGTCTTCCAGTAATTGCTGTTCGAGTTGTACAAATGCAGTATTCAGAACACACAGCTCTGAGCATGACGTTAGGGTTGGAATGTAGGGGTCGGGGCAGTTTCAACTCTCACGTGACTATAACTTAGAAGCCTATACATCGGGTGGAGCTATTCTCTTTCTGGGCTGTGAGCCCTTGAAGTCCTCCCTCTGACTTTAATCTACTGACTGCCTAATCTTCTATATGTAACGGCTCCTCTAAGGGCACTTTCTGGGGTAGCCCATCACCTCTCCTGAATGAAGCACGAAGGGTGGGGGAATGAGGAAGGCTCCAAACCCAGAGAACCCTAGAGGGGTGGGTGGCATAGAGAGAGACGCAGAGCTGGGGAGCAGCAGGCAGGGCGGCTGGAACCCTGGGGACAGCAATAGGCCAGGAGGCTCCGGGGAGAACTCAGCAGGCTTCCTGGCAGAGCTGGAGACTGGTGGCTGGAAGGCAGTAACTCAGCCCCCATGTGTCCTCGGCATCATCTGGGGGGAAAGCCAGCTATCAAAGGAGAGGAGGAGGCTGGCCCTGTTCCTGTAAGTTATTTCTGGATGCATTATTCATATTTGATAAATCATTTAGAGGCAGCTACTTTATTAGCTTATAAAGCACATTATATGGTTTTAAATTGTTAATACAGGCTGTTGTGATGCATACTGTATCTCAGGAAGGCCATGGATCACTCTAATTCATAGCCTCATTATAAAGCTTGGTACAAAGTGCTGCGTTATTGCATGAAGGATGGTGGAGTAACATTTCTGCAAGAAGCCTGAATGCTTTATTTACACCATTGGGGTCCTTGGATAACCCATAAGAAGTGCACTGGAAGATGGAACCAGATTAGACTTTGACCTTTTGAGGACAGAGGCCTAGTGTCCACTCCTCCAGATTTAGTATAGCCCAGATTTAACGCTTAGGTTCTAGTCTGCAGACGTAAGCATCCAAATAATCTTGCCTGAGTGATCACGTGCCTGGTGTCCTTGGATGAGTTGGCTTGTTCAGTTCTCTAGAACCCTTGGAAGCACTGGCACAAACCTGTACCTAGGACTTGCTCTTCATTGATTCATTTAAGAGACATTGACCACCATCCATGTGCCAAGCACTGCGCTAGACATTGGAGATGAAATGGTTAGCAGCATAGCCTGACTTACGACGTTTACCAGCGCTCCTAATAAGAAGGAGAGAGGGGGGTGGATTTGTGCTGGAGTATTGAAATGAACCGAGTTTTATACAGTTTTTCAATGTCAAGGGTAGCATAGTCATAAATTAAACAAATATTCAAATGTCTGAGTGATTAATCTTCATTTATTTTTATTTTTTTAAAGAAAAAATAGAAGTTCAAACCACCTCCTCCAGGAAGCCCACCTTGACAAAGAAGTCAAACACTCTAAGTATGAATCCTGGTTCGCTTACAGGCTGTCTGTCCTAAATAGGCTGCTTACTCTCATTGGAACTCATCTGTAAAATGAGAATAATTGTTGCCTTGTCTCACTGACTCACTATGAGTATTAAACACATAAACAAATATTTAACTGAGAGCCTGAGACATTGCAGGTGCTCAGCAAACTGTTGTTTTAATCATTCAGCAACTGAAAGCAGACGGGGGGCAGTGCTCCTCAAACTCACCTGAAACACACATAGGTGCCCCCATGGCCTTCACCACTATAAAGTATCAAGGGCAGAATTATATGTTAGGTTAGCGTTAAAGACTAAGCATTCAAGGGTCTCCGCAGGTCATGCGTAATACAATTCAGCACCTGCGCCTGGGCATTTTCCACCCCTACTGAGCTGCTCTGCATGGCTTTCTGGACTGAAGCAGGGCACAGTCTCTCACCCTGTGCAAAACCCAGTGAGCTCACAGTGAGGGTTCTTAGCGTCGGTTGAAGGAGGGAGTCGTAAAAGGTGCTGGGCATGAGCCCAAAAAACCCAGACTTGAGCAGAAAATAGGGAGCCAATGCTGGTCCCTAAAGATTTAGAGAAAGCGCTACGTCATCAGAGGTTGACTTTTGGAAGTTTTGTGGATCAAGGTTGTGGTAGGGGGAGCAGATGGAGACTAAGTCAGAGGGGAAGACCAAGTGTTGACCAGTTTGGACAGTAGAGCCATCTGAACGTCTTCCAGACTCTTCAGTTACCGCCTCCCTCAGTTTTTCTGGCATCTCTACCAACCCAACCTCAGCCTTACATTGGTCTAGTCTTCCCCACATGCCACGGAGAAGTTATGTCGCCTGCGACTGTCAGTGAGAAATAAATGCTCCTGTGGGTTTCATGAGGTTGCCTAAGAAAAGCAGAGTTAGGAAAACTTTAAAAGGAGATAAAAGTAATACCTGAATAACATAATTATAGTAAACTTTGGGATAGGAAAATGCCTCCTTCGTGTATACGGAAATGTGCAATAACATTTGCCTTTATGTTTATTGTTAGCTTATGGGGCGATAAAATGTGTATGCCTGAGCCTCCAATTACCTGCGCGCTGTGACTTTATCTTATGAGAAATCATTTTTCATAATCTATGAAACACTCTTTTGAAGGTTGAAAACAGAAAAAAAAAAAAGGCGAGGATCACATATGTTAGAGTTAATGAAGCTCAATGTTATCAAGTCATTTACATAAAAAATAGGCGCAGGAAAAAGGGGAAGAGCCTGTGCAAATAAGTTCTTTAAATGAGACCTGTGCTAACAGGTGAGTTTCCAGACCAAAGAAACCTTTTAAATCTGGTCCCCTTGGATTTCTGAATCCATGAAATAGAGTAAGAGGGAGAAGAGGAAAGTTCCAAAGAGTCCCCAGAAAATGAGTTGTTAATATTGACCAACATCTAACTTTTTATTTATAACACTAGCACATGTACGTGTTTTCGCTCTGATTTAAATGCTGGCATTTTTGTTAAAGTAAGAGGCAGATGAATGATGAATTCTCCCCTCCGCTTGCTGTTGGACATGGCAAGTCAGCAGAAAAACCTATGGTCTTATTAACATGCAGGAACCCACGGGTCCCTACAGGGCTCCTGACCCAGTCAGCATGGTCTCACCTGGCTAAACGCTGTGCTTAGAAATCGTCTCTTCTTTCTCTCGGTTAAAACTGTACGAGAAAAATTAAATCAACAATACAATATTTAGGAATACATTTTAAAAAACAACAGCACTGAAATGCTATGGAATGTACTCTATCAATTCCACGTCAGGGTTTACCACATTTAAGGACAGTTCCCCGGGAGTCACCAGGAACGGCTCCCAGGGGACAGCTGGTGCTGTTAAAGGACGGAGGCCTCCGTCAGAATTCCTACCGTGGATGGCACATCAGCCCCTTTCTCTGTTCATTCTCAGCTCCCAAGGGCTCAGAGACGTGGCTGCTGCTTTCTGCTCTCTGGCCAGGGTCCCCCTGCCTCTCAGAAAGAAAAACAGAATCAGATAGTTGCCCAGGTCCCCTGTTTGTCCACAACAAAGCATTCGAGCTCCTCTTACAGTTTCCTGAGGTGTTTCGAGGGCATCAGGTGCAGTGTGCTGACGCTGTTCTGCTGAGCTGAAATCTGGAGGGTTCTGTGAACCAATGTCATCCCAGTAAATTTAATAAAAAAATAAAAGAGAGGGGTTAAGAAGAAACACAAGATACATACATGTGCATGCACCCCCCCCCCACACACACACACACACAATCCTTGGCATATCTATAGTCTGTACAATGCGAGCTCTCTGTAGACAGGATGGCATCCGGAGGGGCGGTATTACTCTCATCCCGACTACACATGGAGAAATGCAGGCCAGAGAGCCCGAGAGACTCGCTCTGCGCCAAGTAATGTCAGCACTAGCTGTGTTTTCCATCTACAAGAGCCTTGGTTGTCTAGCTCCCTCTAACACAGCGTGAGGAGTAGTTCAGAGCGCCAGGAAGAGTTTCTCCAGAGGCCCCACAATGTTAGTGGAATGAAGCTGGTTTTTACATAACTGTTACCATTTTTAAGCATTTACCGTTTTTCAAGTAACATATGTACCATGGACAAATGCATGGGCCTTCATCCTAACAACAAACTCACAAAAGAGGAATTTTCTACTAATTTTATAGGCTGGAGTGTTGCTTCAATCTAACCACACATTTCCGAGCCCTGTTTAGCCCGTGCCCGTCACAGCCTCTCCCCCACAGGCCACCCCACAGGACAGGCCGGCCGGCCGCGACCTCACTACCGCTCCTCTGGGCACAGGCGCCCCGACATCCCTAAGGGGGCGGCGAGGCGGGGGCAGGAGGTGAGGGCAGAGCTCCTCCGCTTCTCATTACGCACCGTCTGCCCCGCACCAGTCTCTTCTAGACGCTCCTCAAGTGCCCTCGGACCTTTGTGGAAATTAGTCACCCTGGCACACTGCTCTAGGCCGCCAGGTAAAGTCACGTCCGTTGTGCGCTGCGACGCCAGGGGGCAACGTTTCCTTTTGTAGTTATAACCAAGTGGTATTTTCAGGCAGGTGGCAGTCAGGAGCCTGGAGGGACCGGTGGCTTTTTCTCCTTCATACAAATGCACCGTCTGAGCTGTGGGGCTGGTGGTGACCCTGCCTTGGCTGTGTAGTCTCAGGCAGGGGCCATAACACAGTCATATGGCAGTCACCGTGCATATCCGACTTCTCTTTTCCAATGATCCAAAAGGTACATAGTCCCTATTCCAGATAGATTCGCAATCTAATCAATACAGGTGATAGGTGTATATTGCAGTCTGTGGGTAACTAGATTGAACATCTGAGTCAAGTCTAAACAAGCATCTTGTTCTCAGCAGAACAGATTGCTTTACATGTCTGTACATTTGCTCTGTTTCCCTTGCATTAGAAAATTCTAAAATGATAACAAGTTCTCACCCCCCCCCCAGTTTCTTCTTTCCTTGACCAAATTCACTAGAACTATGCTTTTAAATCTTTTTCTTGCTCTGAAATTGAGTGACCACACTTCTCTATGGACATGCAGAGTGTTCCCATTTTTTTGCTATTATAAATGTTGTGAGCATCTTTTTGTACATTTAAAGTTTTTTTTTTCTTTAAAATAAGTCCTGAGAAATGAAATCACTTGGTAAAACGGTAGAAATATGCTTCACGACCTTGAAACACAGCCCCGGTTGATTTCCAAGGGAACTGTGTTGTTTTCTCCTGATAGAGCATCTGAGAAAGGCTGCCTCGCTGCACCCCCAGCCCTGAAACGGTTCCAGGGCGAATAGGACCCCCTCCCGCTTTTACGTGCATTTCCTTCGTATTTTCCGGAGACATTAAATGTTCCCTCACAGGTTTATTAGCCAAACTACATTTATATTTCTTCTTCTGAAAACATTTGTTCACGTTCATAATCCATTTGTCTGTTACTGTGTTAGTGCTTTCTTCTTTAATTCAAAGGGCCCATTACTTATTGATGACATTATTTGTTTATCAAATATTTAAAATACATTCCTGACTTGAAATGTTTAATTCTCCTTTTTATTAGATAAGAGTCCACCACTCTCAAGTGACCACTGAGAACAGTGAAATTTTAAATTATGTATGGTTTTGGAATTTTATATTTTTTTATTGCTTAAAATAATACCTTAAATTATCTGAAATGTATGTGTCTACGTGGCATGCCTCTATGCGGTGTGGTGTAACTTGATTATCCATACGATCTTTTTTGCCAACCACTTTTACTAAATATCAAATTTTCCCCCATTTGTTTGTGGCTATTGCTAATTCCCTGGCAATCAGCTCGCCCGGTGCCCCTCTGCTGCCTAAGAGATCCGCCCTTAGAGAGCCCACCTTTCTTGCCTTTGATTCCATTCCACCTTCCAAGTAATCATCTGAATTCAAAAAAGAAGAAATTCAAATGTACTGTGTTCCTGAGGTTAGAAATATTAAGGAATTCTCAGATACTTCATTGTTAAAAACTTCATTTTGTAACTCTGAACACCTTGGCTCTATTTTCTCAAAATTAACAACAGAAAAACGCCAAATAAGACTGGCCAATCGGTAGTAATATCCAGGCAGATCAGGAAAATACGGCAGGGAAATGGTGAGCCACAGAGCTGTTGTAAAGAGACACCTATGGGAAACTGTTCTCGGAAATTGGGTGAAACTTGGGGGTGAGTTTTTATGTTACCTGAATGAACTGAGTTCTCTGAGGCGTCTGATGCCCCCTAAGGAGGTAGGTTCCATGACCATACGTATGAAAAGGGGGTAGGTTTTGAGGCTTTGTGGAGGCTGCATGAGCATAAAGGGAACAGGCGCCTTTAGGAGAATTCACCAAAGAGAGAAAAGGCTGTGGGGCCGGTAAGAGCAGGTGGAACCATAATCGAATATTTCCTGTGTCGCCTCAAAACTGAATCTTAGCTGGCATTTTAATAAATCTACATATTTATTCATGTATCTCTAGTTTATTTTTGTCTGAAAATTCTATTATCCTTTCAGGTATCAGGATCGTCTTCTCTGATCAAGCAGTGGCCACTGCTACAGCTAGAAACTCTCAGATGAAGTCTCTTCTCTAGCCAGTCCTGAGCGCTTAAGTTATTGAGGGAGATGGCATTGTGCCGACGTAAGGATCTCAGGCCCTAGACTCAGAAAATAGCGTTCAGTGTGTTCCTGTACCATCTACTCGGCCAGACAGCCACACTCGCTATGCCTCGCCTCAGGTGTGCTCTCTGTAAAATGGGGCGATAATCATTTCCATCACTTCTTTGTGTGTGTGTGTGTTGGGAGGTGTGGTTGAGGGAGGATTGGGAACAAACACTCACCGCATATTAGCTGTTATCATATTAATGTCCCGCCTTCTGGGGAGTATTAGGTGTTGTCTTGTTGAGATGTGGAAGAAAAGAAAGACCACATGGCCTCTCGGGGACAGCATCCTAGCACAGCGAGAAGGAGAGCTGACCTATGTGCTCTTCCAGAGCGGAGCGGCCCAGAGCTCTCCGTGTCCGGAACACAGTCCCTGGGCCCCAGCGGGTGACCCAGATATGCCTGTTAAGTGGGGAGTCAGATCCGATATGGTCCGACCTTGGTAAGTCGTTGTCTCTGGTGTCTGCCGGCTGTTCTACGCACTGAGGAGTCATGGGCAACGCGGTGGGGAGGGAGAAGATGCCCTTTTCCTAGGCTCCGCGACAGTCCTCCTGTGCAGATTCTCAGACTGCACCCCTAGTCTACTGGGACAGCATTCTGCGCTCGGAGAACACAAAGGGGCGCCAAGGCCGGGCTGGCGCAAAGCGGGACAGTCTGGAGGCGCAGGGCCGTGTGGCCTTGGCCTGACCCCTGCAGCCTGATGCACAGCACGGCTCCCTCCTCTCCCCTCCACGCAGGGGGGGTCTGTGGCACCCCAGCTGCAACATAAACCAAGCATGCACCCCAGTCAATCCAACGGCCTTCCCTTTGTACATTTGCATACAGCTTCACTTGCAGCAGGCCCTGGAAGCTCATAAAACCTCAGCCTGTGCTGACCATAAAAAAAAACAGTGTTTTTGTATATTGTCAGGTTTGTGTACTACCTTGAAACAGGAGAGGAACTGCAGGGGCCTTTAAAACTAATTAACAGCCCCCCGTTGGGGACAGGGCGCTTTGCGGTGATTTATCCCGGGCGGCAGGGCCCACCTGTGCGGCAAGAGCTTGTACAGCGTCTGCAGATCTGCGGGGACGTGGGGAGTGGGCTTATTTACGACGCCCACCTCCCTCGCCCCACTTTTTGGTGGGGAGGAAACACAATAGCTAAGGCTGCCCCGTCCTAGCGGGGAAGTGGCCTCAGAGGGTCTTTGCCACTGTGCCAGTGCTGCAGGCATAGCCTCCCAGCGCCTGAGGTGGGCTTTGCTCTCCCCCAGTAAATGCCACGTGTGTCTCAGAAGCAGGTAGAAGCGCTGCTCCGGCCGCGGCCCGGGCACAGCCCACAGGCTTTACATCACGTGTGGCTGCAGGGCCTGGTGCGGTGATCGTCGCCACGATGATTTGGGCGCCAGCTCTTTCCTTGGTCTCGGCCACAGAATGACCCCACAGCACGAAATACTAGGGTTCAAAAGTACCGTGTCCCTCGGGTCATTTTGTGGCTGCGGAGGCAGAATGATTTTCAGTGGCTAATTTCCCCCAGAAGTCCCCGAAATGGAGTTATTTAGGGCTCGGGGCTATGTGGGGTGGGGGTGGAACCAGGTCCTTTCCATTCCCACCCGTTCCCCCCCCCCCCAGTGCTCCCTTCTCAGATAAGGGAGTTGATTACTGACCAGCAGTGGCACATGCACTTGAGGTCAAGCCAGGAAAAGGGGACACTAAAGATAAGCTTCAGATAGAAGGAAAACTTATAAGCATCCCTGGGGTGAGCTAGAGAAGCTCTTGCACAGCTCAAGGAAAGTTGGCTCCCACCTGCCTCCCGTGGTAGCCGAGCAGCCCCTGGGGCCTACAGTGGCTTCCCCGTCCTCAGGGTCGCCATCGGTTAAATGGGAATTGGCATGAGATGATCCTTTCATGGGCCTTGGGCACAGGGAGCCTCCCACAGAGATGCCTGGAAATGGGTGTATACATGAGAGAAGCTTGGGCGGCAGAGTTTCTGGCCTCAGGGAATTACACTGAAGGTGAACCACAGAAGCCACTCTGCTCTCCCACGGGAGGTGCTTCTAGGTGGAAGCCGAGGCAGGGGCAGAGGAGGGGCGCATGCAGAATCTCTAGCCGGCTCCAGGCACACTGTATATATATTTTTGGGGGGACCCTCCATATTTTGAGGAAAAACGTTATGAAATAGACACATGCACTTACTTATATGTAACATTTAAGAAGAGAAAAACACTGCAGATAGCAGCATGAGCTTTTTTTCAGATTTACTGAGTCATAATCGACAACACTGTAAAGTGTTTACCGTGTGCAACGTGACGATCGGATGTGCACATACATGGTAAAGGCGGCACGGACTTCTGATAGCAGCTTCCTTGAAGTGTTACGATGATTTTTTCTCACTAGTTACCTTTTTTTGTGCAAAAACATTTAAGTTCTATTCTCTTAGCAAACTTCAATTACGCAATACAGTGTTATCTTAGTATATTAATCTATAGTCACCCTGTTAGACATGAGACCCCAGACCTCATTCATATGATAACTGAGAGTTTGTGCCCTTTTACCAATCTCTTCCCTCTTCCCCTCGTACCTTAGCCCTGGCAGCTACGTTTCTACCCCCCGTTTCAATGAGATTGGATTTGTTTTAGATTTCACATATAAGTGATACCATGTGGCGCTTTTCTCTCTCTGTCTGGCGTATTTCACTTAGCATCATGGTGTCTAAGTCCATCCATGCTGTCACAAATAACAGGATGTCTTTTTTAAGGCTGAAAATATATACAACTTTTCCTTTATCCATACATTTAAAATAATTTTTGACATCATATGCTCCACCAGTCCAAGAAGAAGACCAAGTCTGCTTTGCCTGGTCATTTTCTCTGGAGGTGATAATGTGAGGTTATCAATGTGGTTTTAGGGCTCCCATCCCAACAACTTCCACGTCAGGCAGGATTACACCAGAAGAAAAGCATCACACACCTCACTACTGGAACCATTTTCCATGCACCCGTCTCTGCAGGCTTCCTTCCCCCTGTGACAGACGCTGAGACCCGATCCTGAGACCCTGACATACTGACGGGCCTTGTGAGGGGAAGGAGGGATGACTCCTGAGGCAGGACTCTGAGCACTGCCTCAGGTTCAAAACTCAGCCTTCTCACTTACTAATTTTGTGACTTCAGGCATATTTTTCAACATTTCTGTGCTTTACATGCCTTTTTTATAGACTCACAGTACCTACCTCCTAGGGTTTGGTGACCAGGACATGAGCTAATGCCAGGTACCAAACATAATGCACAGTGAGCGAAGATAAACGCTCAGTTTCCTTATCAACCTGCACGTCTGGTGACTTCATTGCAAGCCCAAGACAAGGACAGGTCTGTGGAGAACAGGGAAAGATGTGCATCAATAATTAATAAGATGAACTTGATGGCAAGTAAAAGAACAGTGGCTTAAACAAAGTAGATGCTGAAGTTCTCATTTATTAAGGAGTCTGGAGGCAGTATTTCCAGGATTGGTTCAGCGGCTCCAGTGAGGACACCAAGGACTTGGGAGCTCCCCATGTTTTTGTTCAGTTATCCTTAAATATCATTTTGTCCCATGAATAATCCATGTTGCAGCTCTAGGCAGAAAACAGATGGTGGAAGCAAAAATATCTCTAAGAAAAAAATTCTCCTAGGAACAGACCCTTTCCCCTCACCCCAAAGATTTTACTTTATGATTTGTTCAGAAATGAAACAGGAAACTAACTGGGGGAGAACCCAGAGAGCAAAGATCTGGTAAAAACAAATCAACACCTGAATTTTATGATTCATTCTCTGGAGGGGGGTAAAGGGGTCCCAAGCGTGGGCAGAGGAGGGTGCTGAGGCCCTCTGGGCAGGCAGCGACCGTCACTGAATATTTAACAGGATGTGGAATTGGGCACTTGGGGTACCACAGACCCTGAGACTGGAATGCAGAGGTGGGCATAGCCTGTCAATGCCACAAAATTATCACAGTGGCATATTTTTTCCCACCATTTTAGAAAGGGTTTTGCAAGTGTCACTCCTTATAATATAGCCTGACTTGTGCAAATGGTTATAAATTTGATGCAAGACATGCTTCTGAGTGGCATGAGAAACACCAACAATGAAAAGAATGCTTTTAATAATAGTGCTATAAATGCGATGATGGCTTATCTCCGAGTATTTTACAAAGAACTTTGGGTTTTATTTGCTTAATTAGGTTTACAGTGAAGACTAAACTTTCTTAATTGATTTTATTACTTGTTTTACCAAGATCTCATTGTGCAGTGCTTTCTTTGCACATTACCACATGGCTTTAATGCCTGAGATCATCCCTGATTTAGATTTATGGGGAGAGTTTGCATATTTTACAAACAAGGCTTTTCTTCTAGTTCTAGCAAAGTGCATTTTTTTGTGTACAAACAAATAATTTATCTATTTTGGAATGCTTTTATTTAAATTCAAATGATTTATGGGCCCTGTAGCTCGCCTGCCCATGTAGCTTCCTACCCGGCCCTCCTGAAACCCTGCCTCTTTAATTGAGCAAGGCCAAACTCCAAAGGCTCATTGATCAAGGTCTGGTCGCTTGGCATTATCTTTATTGGGAGGGGGGAACAGGGTTCTATTTCGTTTTGTTTGCTTTTATTATTTCCTTCAACTCTCTAGCTGGTTATTGCATTCCTGTATCATTTTGAAATTTATAGTCTATTTAATAGCATTTTTATTTTTTATGATTATGTCAGTCTCACCCATAAGAGGGTCTTAGGGAATATGTTTTGAGTTTCTTTCAATAGCAGCCACATCTAGAAACTACCTAACTGAATTATGAGTTTTATTTTTTTACCAGAGGGAGCTATGAAACAGAAATGATTTTGGATGTAGATTATAATAATAATTTGGAGGCATCTTTATGATCTGTGAGTTTCATATCACACTCATGCCTGGCACTCCCTGATTACGGCTGTTCGAACAGAACACTTCAAAAGTTCCACACATACCCACTAACAGTCGCTATGCCAGGCCAGGTGCCAGGGAGCGAGGGTGTGCTTAATCCCAAATCGTTCACCAAAATGTCCGAAACGGTTTGTTTGAACTGTCCCAAAGGGCAGCAAAAATCGGTGTTTCTTTCTCAGACATTTTGTGTTTGCGAGGGCTAAGACATTAAAGCGTCATTAATGGGGCGCGGGGGGCGGGGGTGTATAATTTGTTGGAAGGATACAGGGATGTTCCCAGGAATCCAAAGGCACAAGCTCCTCTTAGGCAGGACCAGACCAAGAAGCGAGGAAGGTGTCAGGGAATAAGGAGCCCTCCTCCCGTCCCCTCTCACTTGCAGACGTGTGATAGCAGGTCACAGTCACAGCTGGACGGATACACGCGACAGGGGGCTCAGAAGATGGGCTTCGCCAGAAGCAGCATTGCAGAGTGTGCGCCATGGCCCGGGCCCCTTCCAAGGCCCTACACACACCGACTCACTGGGTCATCACAGTGAGCCCTTGAAGGGCACCGAGTAGGGAGAAGCCAAGGGGCCTGTTTAAAGTCGCAGGGACGGGTCAGGAACACAAGGCGCAGCCCTGGTTTGGTCCCAGCCACCCAGCTTCACGCGCGGGCCTTGTCCGGCGCTGTCCTCTCCCTGCGGACCTTCCCTTTCTGTTTCCTGCTCAGCCGGCCCCAGACCGTCCCGGCCCCGGCACCGGGCGTTTCCCCAGCTCAGTGTGGGGAGGAGGTTGGCCAGCTGCCGGGCTTCTCAGTCCAGATTCCCAGGAGACGCCGTTGGGTTTGGTCAGTTGCCTTTGGGGAGGGAGATGGGGTCAGTCAGCTGCCCAGTGTCATGGCAAGTGGTTAGGGACGGCCGTCAGAGAGGGCATGTGGCCTGAGCAGTCGCTCACAGCAGCTGTCTATTATAATGTATAATTTATCATAGAAATCTCCATATCTGGGGTGGTCATTCCCCCGATCTCCTGTCCTTCTCCGAAGATCTGCAATTATTTATTTTAAATAAATTTATATTTCCTCAAGAACAATTTCTGAAAGATGAATGAAGGGTGACATATATATTTTCTAGAGTTTATTTTATTTCTGACCTTTTTTTACATCATTGCCCTCCAGATAGGAGTGAGTTTAGACACCAAATAAGCACAATGATGACTTAATTCTCTAAATTTAATTACCTTATTTAATCCCCACAACAAATCTATGAGGCAGAGTCCATGCTATTCCCATTTTAACAATAAAGAAACTAAAGCAAATAATAGATAAATAAATCCAATGCCCCTGGTCCCCCAATGAGACAGTGACAGAATCCAGATTCAAACCCAGTCTGAACGCAGGACCTGAACTTGAAGCAGTTACACTCCACTAACACACATGCCCACTTTTCCACATTTCAGCCAGTAACTGGGGGTGCTGTCGCCTGGAAAGACCATCGCTGTCTCAGACATAACAGTGGCTGGTAGAGCAAGCTCGCAGCATGCGTACCTGTCCGCTGGCTCTTAGAGGAAGGACCCTCCGTGAGGCTCCCCAACTTTCCGAACATCTGGCAGCAGCTGGCCCATGTCTGCAGAACTCTGGGGACTGGACGTTGGTGCACCTTAGCGGCTGGATGCTGGTCTGGATACAGACCACTGGGACTGGGATTCTAAGTACGTTCATTTCTTAAAAGCTGTGTCAGTTTGGGCAAAGAACCAAACCAACCTAAACTTTATTTGTAAAACCCAATTGATGATGCCTACCTCTTAATTTTTGTGTGGCTCGAATGAGGCATGATACATGTGTAGTGAATTTGGCTGCTGTTCCTAGAACATGCTCAGTTCTCAGGCTCTGATGCCTCCCTTCTACCCCATTTCTTCACCTACCAGGCTCAACACCGGCGTCCCCACTGGCCCTCGCACACTTTAGCATCAGCATCCACCTTACAACGTATATTCTGTCTGCTGTCTTGTATAGTTTCTGCTGGCGAATTTTCTTCTGTAATAAGTGAGTTACACCCAAGGGCTCTCAAATATTTCCTGAATTTTCTGCACAGGAAGGCTAATGGGGCAATACTGTGATATTTTAATGGGTGCTTGGATTTGTAAAAAGCCAAAGAAAACATCGAACATGGAAACAGCTGCCAAGGAGAATCCAATAGACTAAAGAGATGTCAGGTTACCTCTAGCTTTTTTGAGAGAACCATGAAATATATTCAGCCATCACTGATTTTTCCATCACTGATTTTCCCTGGGTGGAATATTTAGGAAAAGTGCCACTTAATGTTCTAAAGCCGTGTTTTATGATGAGAAGAATCTGTGAAGTTTTATACCTGAATTAATAGCAATATAGACCTGATTTATATTGCTCTTTCCAGTTTTTATGGAATACTTTTATATAAATTTTTCTGTTGGCCCTTAAAAGCATGAAGTATTTGTTATAATCCCTATTTTATAGATGGGAGAATTAGTTTTCAGGAAGATTAATAGCTTCTCACTTCATTGTTCAGACCAAGGGCTCAGTGCCTTGCAACAGAGAACATAACAGCATAGAGTTTGGAATCAAAGGGACTGGTTTTCATCTCAGTTTGCTGAGTAAATAAATAAAGACAATGATACCTTCTTTATTCATTGGCAATGTGTTTGGCTGCAAGTATCAGGAAACCAGTGTACAGAAATGTAACCAAGTTGAGGATTATAGACCTCAAACAAAAAGAAGTGTGGACTTAGTCAACTGCCAGCATTGGGTGCTTCCTTTGACAGTGTCATTGACACCAACCTGCAATTCCCTTGGCTTTTCCCTCTCTGGGTCACCTCTCCTGGAGCCTAAAGCCAGGAATGTTGCTGCCCAAATACTATTGGGTCACTCTTAGCAAAGATAAGGGGAGGAGGCGAATCTTAGCATGGCCATCAGGGGTCTCTATCCCACATAGTTTTAGAGAGGTGTTATCCCACATATATTTTTGTTACAGATTATGTGTAGTATTATTACTATTAACAATTATTACCATTGTTTTCCTTTTCATAGACAAAACACACTTTTGAAAGTTAATAATCATTATCAAAGTTGAAAATGTTACTTTATATTTTTATTGTGCTCAGTTCTTAATATCTTTTACCTTACTTTAGTCTCATACTATTCCTCCAACTAGGATGAGGGTCTTATTACTATATTTTACAAACAAAGAAAGTGATCTTCGGATAAGTGAAGGAAATTGCTTAAATTGATGACACAGTACGTGTTTTTATTTTAAATCTTGCGGTATGATTTGAGAACACGTATTAGTACTCAGAAGTCACCCTGCCATCAGAAGGATAGAGGGAGTGGCATAAATGATAAACCGTGGCCATTTTTGTTGCTGGCACATTGTTGAAAAATTGACAATAGATAATATTCTCTTGTAGTAAGACTTTTTGAAGTTTAAAAAAGCAGGTTCACTATCTGATATTCAAAACACATGAAATAGGCATGGCAAGTGAGACCCCAATTTAAATAGTCACAGTCTCAGTGTCTGACTATGTGATTTGCCTATAGTCACTCAGCTTATAAACAAAAGAGCTGAGCAGAGCACTAGCCTTCCCGATTTTAACCCAGTCAGCATTTCACCAATCCTTGCTGCCTTTCAAAAACAGACGTTTTTTAATACCTCTTACAAGAAATAATGTTCTGTAAAATTTAGTAATTCTGAACTCTTTAAGTGAAAGCTTGAAAAACCAGAGCTATATCCACAATGTAGGCATGGTTTGTTTGGCCTCCAAGCCATGGACCTAAGCAATGTTGGGAAAATATAATTAATTGCCAATATTTAACAATTAGATGGTATATAAAATTTTACATTTCCAGTTTCTCTAGTTATCTATTTATCTATACCTGGACCACTTTCCTGAGTGGAATTAAGGGGCCGGACTAAAAACTAGGCAGGAATTCTTCAGTTTTCCACAGTCCCCATAAGTCCCTGTGGGGCCCCTAATGAAGGCCCTAAGACCAGGCCCATTCACTCCGATCCATATGCCAGGTCTGTACAGGCAGGTAAATCTGTGACCCGTGGTTAACTTATTCAAGTAATTTCCTGATATTAGACACTGGAGTAGATGACATAATTTTTTTTTTTTTTTCATTTCTGAGATTTCTTTGAGATCTCTGTAGATTCAAAAGAAAGAAAGAAAAATTGGTTGTTTTCAAGTGAGATGGGGAAAAAAAAGGTACTTGCCTTCAGCCTGGCAGTGACCGGTGCGTGCTAACCACATGCAGTCACTACTGTGTAGAGCTGGGGTTGGCAGGCTGGTCTGGTAAGAACACTGAGGTCACATGAGGTGGCTGAAAATAAGGGGAAGGACACGGATCGTTGTATGAAACACAGGCCAACTCGTCTCAGGCTCACCTGCCGTCAGGGCTTAGATCCAGGCCGTTCGAGGACCATGGTTTGCCTGCGAGCTCCACACCCACCCCCTCATTAAGCTAATAGCAAAGTGGGACTTCTTCAAGGGATTGACTTATCACGCGCTTTCTCCCCCATAAATATAATTAAATATGAAAGGTGGCGATGGCAGTCGAACATCTGTCTCAGCCTTCAGATTTTTCACAGTCTGTTGACTGGGTTATGTTTTGCATTACTCCAGTGTCCACAGCTGTCAGGTAAAATGGGAGCGGGCCTGCCCGAATCAGGGAGCCGAGGTCTGCGGCGGCCCGTCACGTTCCACGTGGTAATAGCCGGTGACAGCTCCTGCTTGGAACAAATTGTTTTCTGTGGGTTGATGGGTCTCAGCTGTTCTAAGCTGGGAAGAGATGAGTTTTGCTTTCATTTGGAGAGTAAGATCTGTTCAAATACAGCTGCTGGCTTCTTTGGCTGTTATTGTTTCTGCTCTTGCTTGTTTCTTTATAGCTAAGTGGGTATGCGTGGGCAGTTTGGGTTTATTTTTGACAGCAAGTTCTAAACTTACCAAAGGATAGTATCTGGAGCCTCCCAACGTCTGTGCTATTCTGATATGTGCGAAGGAGAGATCAACCCAAGGGCGAGGGAGCACTGCAGACAACCCTGCTCCTACCAAGCGCTCTGAGATTGATTTCCCATCTTGACTTAAGAGCATTTATTCTCTGGCTGGTATCTTTTCCTCATGAAGGAGGCTCACTCACACCAGCATCTTGGGGGCTGCCGAACAGTGGGGTGCTAATGAAAATGGTAGGCTGGGGAAGCACGGAGGGCCTTCTTTCCGAGGTGTCAGAGCTGCAGACTTAATTTTATATGCTCTAAGTGTATGCACCTGTCATGGAAGTTGAATATTTCTAAAATGGAAAAGTCCAAAGTATTTCCCCTCAGGGCCTTCCTGTTCCCTTCCCCTGTCTCCCTATCAAAACATGGTCTTAGAAAAGGATCTGAACAGACTCTGACCCAAAGGTATAAATAATGAATGATTTCTTGGTTACTTGCACTTTAGTAAGAAATAATTAAAGGTATCTGCTGCTGTCCAATCCAACTTTCTATGATGATGAAAACCTTCCATATGAAATGTGCGCAGCACAACCGAGGGACTCAATTTTTATTTTTATTTCATTTCAATTAACTTTAAATAGCCACATGTGGCTAGTACCTGCCATATTGGAAGTGTAGAAATAGATCGTTAAAGATGAGCTTTGAAGCTTTCAGCTCTTTCAAATGAAGTGCGTGTTTCTGAGGAGGGCTTAATTATCCTGGCACTCCCGAGTGGCACCGAGGGCCACCTGCGGGAGCAGCGCCGATCATTGCTAGTGTCCAGCACAGAACTATGGCAACGAGAAGCTATTTAGAGAATGAACATGGGAGTGAGTGCGTAATAATGGTAGCAAATAACACAGTTAACACTCGTGTGAGGCGGGCACCGTGAGAATCATGGCTCTTGCCTCTGAAGCTCACGTTCACAGTTGCAGATACGGTCATTGTGAGTGTGGGGAGCTAGCTAGTTATTAATAACGAAAGGGGCTAAGGAAGCGGACATTAAGCGCAATAAACTAGGGAGCTGATGGCCATTAAGCCTGATTTGATAGGCGGCTGCGGCATTCACAGGCTCCCTTTCCAGTCTCCCCGGGGACACCCCGCCCAGTAGCAGGGCCATCAGTAGGGAGGAATAAAACTGGGGGAGACTCCTTTGCTGGGCGCTGCACAGTAGAAACCAAGGCGGCAGGAGAGAGAGAAACTCACTGCAGCAGAAACCAGATGATGAGGCAAAACTCTGAGGCATGTGCAGCAGGAGCCGAGATGGCCCCGTAAAGAGGTGGAGCCTGGCCTGGGAAGATCTGGCCAAAGGATCAGGTTGGATAAGGGACATAACCCCCCAGAAGGTCCAGGAAAGGAACTGGTTAGGGCAGGGCCCCGCACAAGCCCACAAGACGGGTTAGTGGGAAGGAAAGCCTGCTCTCTCCCAAGCCCGAGGTAGTAGAATCGAAGCTTAGCAGAGGCCCAGGCAGGCAGCTGGCATTCATTCCCCCTGGGTTCCCACATTCTCTCCACAGCAGCCACTCGGACCCAAGCCCCGGCCCAAGGTGCGGGTGGGAAAGCGAGGCACAGAGGAGCTCTGCGTCTCTGGGCCTGGCTCTTCTTCTGGGCTTGGGGTGGACAAGTGTAGGCCTGAGGCCCCAGGGGCTGGGCTGCTTCTGCAGAGATAGAGCTGGGCCATCTGGCCACGGATGAGACACCTGCCACCTGGGGGCAGTGCTCTGTTTTTGTTCCCATAAATCTTACCACTACATCTCCTCCTCCTATGGGCGGGTCCCCGAAATGCTTTACTCGTGGCTCCATGGAAGAACCCTATTTCCACCAGCAACCTCATGACTAATCAGCTTTAAAGTATGACTTACTTGAAGGGCAATTAATGAAGCCTATATATTATAGTGCCATAAATCGTCAGAGTCCCTTCATTTTCTTAACTTGATGGTTATGTTTAAAATAATGTCTAGATGCAATTAGCATTGAGTAAATATTCCATAAAAGGCAGCTGCATTCTTTTTTTCTTCCATCATAATTATATGATATTTACATAAACTCCAATTGCATATGTGCCATCAATCAGAAGGGTCACTGCGTCAAAGATGGATCTCATAATTGGTTCTGCCCTTAGTGTCACCAATGACAAGAGTGCCACAAAACTATAGTTCTGAAGATTTAAGGGTCCCCAAGAGAATTGCTAAAAGCACTTTTCCCCAGAGAGAAGAGCTACTGCTGTATAGGATTCTATGCTCCACTCAAAATCAGCAACACTATTTATGACTAACCTTACCAATACCACAGTATTTTAGAATTTGCCTCATTGTGTAAGTAACTAGTGCATAGTAAAGTTAGATGGGGGTGTCTATAAACTATACTGAATTATCAGTTGACAAATGGATTGAACCTACCATCATTTCCACTGAGGATAGCTCCAACTTTCAGCCATTCACTCTCAGCAATGCATCTCCTGGTGTTCCCACCCACAGGACCTGCCAGCCACTGCACCAGGCACTGCGATTGGTGGAAATTTAGCCACTGGTTATATTAACAGGGAAGAAATACCTACCACAAGGCACTTAGCTGTCAGCCATATGATCTGAGGTAAATTCAATGGAATTGATTTGTTTTAATTCTTCAGTATTTCTAATTGGCCCCAAGCTGATTGCCAGTTAGCGTTCATAAGATAAAATTTAGGTTAATCATTTGATTGCTACAGTTTGCATTACCGGCAGAGTCTGCAATTTCAGGACTCCTCAATGTGATTGTAACTCTTCATGACCACATTAATATATATGTTTTTCTAATCCTCTGTGGATGACACGAAATATATTCAACAGGCCCCTGGAAGATAGCAAAGGAACAAAATGCCTGGGTGGGTCACAGTGGTGATTGACTTTGGTCCTGTAGCAAAGAAGACTTGCAGGCGTGGTCTGCCCTACACCAAGATGAAAATAGGAAACTACAGCTAGAGACTGTGGGAACTGTAAGCCTGGAAAGCCCAGCAGAAGAGTGCAGGCTGGCCCTTCATCACGCAGGGATAGCGGAGGAAGGGGGGTCGGAGCTGGAGGCTGGGCCTTGAGAAATGCCACACATCTGACTGGGGGGAGGAAAACACTGCCTGCCTGGGATAAAAAATAGAGATGAGACCATGGGAGAAAATGAGTTTAAATTCTCCTCTACAGAGGGCTGGGCTTTGTCTCTGTAAACTCAGACACAGACAACATGTGAGACTGGATAAACAGGAGACCGGATCCCAGTTATGATTATTTTGTACATCTTCTCCCTTTGACAAAAAAAATAAATCTCTATTCACTCTTTTCCTTTATTTACATCTGCTTTGATCTGTTAAGATAAGAGGTTGAGATGGGGAGAAATTTCTAGTTGAGCATGTGCCCTGTATAGTTGGATATATCTCCTTTTTAGTAGACAGAGGCCATAAGAGAGGAGAAGAGAAGAGACGCTAATAAGTAATAAGGGAGGAAAGGTAAACATTTAACACAACCGAAGGCACAGGCCGAGTCAGCAGCATCCCGTCTGCAGGCTGACAGCCCTTCTTCCTTCCCCTGCTTCAGATTATACAGAAGGAAAATCACATTGGCTTAGTTCTGAAATTTTTACGAGGGAGACCTGCTCATCTGAGGCCACACCTTTGCCTGTAGTGAGTTTTTACACACAAATGAATTATAATTAGAAATTACATAAGGGCAGATCAGGGGTGGTTCTTAAGTAAATTGCAATCAGACATGACATGAGTGCAGGCCAGGGATCATTGTGGCCTTGAGGAGCCAGACGCTGCCAAATATTACAATCACAATAGTTAATAAATAGTAATACAAGAGTAAACTCTGTGTTTTGCTTACTCACAGTTGTGAACCCTTTTTTGTCCCACCCTGTATTATTGTTGAACATGAAAGTAAAATAAACTATTATGTTGCCAACTCATTTTTATCTTGGATTTTGCTGATAAATGCAGGTGAGCTTGATTTTAACAAACATAGGATGTGTTTTTGCAGAAGAATTTGAACATAACAGCTAGTGTAGCAATGTATCCTATGAAATTACTGAACTTCATAAATGTAGAAAGACATTTTTCAGTCATCTAAGCAGAAAAGTCGACTATTTCAAATTGAACCCAGCAACTTTGGGGGGGTGTTGCTTTGCTAAATTAGCATTCAGCCTATGTAGGGAGGAAGCAGTGACCCCTTCATCCGTTGAATAGACTTCCTTCCAGTCCCCTTTTGTTCCCAGAACTCTTGGATATCACCATGGAAATGCATGACTCTTCAATTCAATGCCACTCATGTTAAAAGTTCTGTGTGAGTGAGGATGATCGCTTGCTGCATCGATAAATATCTGATTAATTTCCACAAGCTATCAGTTCACCATTCCCCCATCACTGCATCACAGCTGGATCCTGACTTCCCACCCTGCCATTGGGAGCCTGAGATGGGACAACACTGAATGGTCCCATTCATTTAACCTTCTGGACACTCTTTCTTTGCTGTGGGGACTCTTTTCTTTCTCAAGCTGAATCTACTTGCTTTTTTCTCCTGATTTCAACTGTGAGTAAATATATTCTTGGGTTTTGTATGGTTTTGGTCGAGTAATCCAAATATGTTTCCTGGAGACCTACTTTGTCCCAGGTACTCTTCTAGAGTCTGGAAATATAAATATGAGTAAGAGGCACAAGGTTCATGAGCTTGTGGGGCTTACTTTTGGTAAAGTGAGACTGGAGTGAGTAGCATGGGAAAGACAATATGCAATTTAAAAAATAAACAAATAGCACAAACAGAGTTTTTAAAGGAGCTGGGGTAGATGGGGGAGTTAAAATCACTTGTCTCCCTCATGTCCTACCACCTGAGCAGAGTGCTCCCAGGGTTCTCATCTTTGTAGCGTGTTCTGCAGACCTCAGCACAGCTCCCTGGTAACGTCAAGGTTGTACAGAACAGCATGGTCACCTTTGGCTTTGCGAAAACTTCTCTAAGATCATCTGGATTCGGGCCTACTTCAAATAGTTTTAATTTGTTTTCACATTAATTTGTCAATCTACATTTCAAAATATTGGAACTCCATTTCCTCTTGGTAAGCGGAGCCGAGATGAAAAGCCTTTCGCGTATGAGAACCTCCCAACAGGTTCTTGGCATCAGCCCCTGGTGTCCCACCTGTGCCTGGCGTTAGTAGCGGAGACAGTGCCTGGGCTGCCCTAGAATTACGTCGCTGTTTTGAACAAGCTCTAGTGGTAGATCAGGCAATGGTCTGTCTTTAATCCCTGCCCCCCACACCCCCCCATACACTCATATTTTAAAGAGAAAGGACTTTGCCCTGGAAGAATACAGCGTCTGAAACACATGGCCAATTGGGCAAATTTAGAAGCCAATTTTGCAGAAACCTGAGGCGCACATCGCGGGCTTGTCCAACCACATTTTGCCTTCCTGCCATCTGGGTCGCGCCTCGTGTGTCCCTCAATGGGAAAGACTGGACTGGCTGCAGGAAGCTATTTTTCCACCTCTTGCTTCGCTCACAGTGACTGGAGCTTTGGAAGGAGGCCAGGGAGGCGACCACGTGCTTGGATGGTTACGACGCTCTGCTCCTTCGTCGCCTCCTGGGCGCCAACATGAGCCGGCCCAGCGCGGCGGGAGGAACCTTTTAAACAGAGGTGACATGTGGGGCCCGAGAGACGGCAACCCCAGACCAAACATTCAGATGACACTTTGTGGACATTTCTCTCTGGCCTTGAGTGAGCGATTGCTGAGGCAGGTTTGCCGTTTCCGCCCGGGGCTCACACTAGGCACGAAGTGGTCAGCAAAAGATGAAGATGGCATAAGATGGGAAAACTTCGTGTTTAGCTGAAGGCCCATGTCCAGGTTCCGTGCAGAAAAAGGTGGAAGTGAAACGTGGGTTGCAGGGGAAATGTTTTGCAAATATCACCTCTTCGTGGGTTTCCCTCTCGGTGGACACGATGAGCCAAAGCAAACCCCTTGCGAGGTGTCGGCACAAAGCCCCCCCTGAATCCGTAGGGCTCCCTCCCCCGCTGTCAGGGCGCCCGTGTCATTCATAACCGACTGCCGGGTGTGCAGGAGTGTTCATACCTGGGTGCTTAATTTCTCGTGTCAGCCTGACAGGACCACCGGGCCCAGCCATTTGGGTAAGGATGACCGAATATTGGGCCTGTAGACTGAGCACAGCAGCTTGCCCCTCTCGTGTGCATGAGCCCATCCGGCCAGGGGAAGGGTGCTTAGGACAGAAAGGCTGGCCCTCCCGAGGGAGAGGAGGCTCCTCACTTACTGCTGATGCTGGGACACCCCTTCTTTCCTGCCTTGGCACGTTTCTCAGCTTTCAGAAGGCTCTTCCCTTCCTTGGCTTTTTCTCTGGTTCTCATTTCCCCCGGCAAAGGGTCTTTGTTAATCTGAATCTGTCCCCCTGCTCATCCCAGTGAGGACCACCAGGTTCCAATCAGTTATCCCCATAAACAAGGGTCTAACATTTCCCTCGCCTAGTTGTCTTTTCCTAGCACATTTAAGTTTAATACCAAAGTGTAACATCTCAAGCACTGGAGTAAGTACTTTCCCATTCGCTCTTTATTCAGGCTTTATAATAAAATGGCAAGCGGAATGATATTCTCTCTGACTTACATATGAGTAAAAATGAGGCTTGGGGTGTTAAAATGAATTATCCAAGGTCACCCAGCTGGTAAGCAGAACTAGAATTTAATCTTAAATTTGCTGGACTCCGAGACCAGGTTCTTGGTATCAGACCCTGGATCCTGGAGTCAGGCTCAGGTAGCAATGAACATCTCAGAGAAAGGAGAGGTGACAGACGAATACAAGTGAAAACAAGTCCAGCTCTGTCTTCACTCTCTTATTTAACAGTCTGTCCCCTCTCAGGTCTGTCTAACCTCGCTCTGGCCCGGTCTGGCTGCACGCTGTCCCAGATGCATCCATTCATGTTCACGGCTTCAAATAGCTCAGAAATGCATGCTCTGAGTGGATGGCACCGTTCCTTCAGAGTTCTCTCTCCTTCCCCTCCTCCGTTTCTTTATAGCCACTCCTGTCCTTTGTCTCCTCGCCTCCCTTCCCCCAGTGCTTCACCTCCAGGTGAAGTTCAAGGCTCTTCTCCCCAGAAAACCTGCCCTGAGCGAGCCTGCCCTCCTCAGATGCCTCACCTGAGATGTAGCCAGTGATGAACTCTTTCCTAAATATCGTTTGTCTGATTTTTCCAAATGGGCTGTAAGCTTATAGACAAGACCTGTGGGTAAAACATTTCCTCCTGTTAAGAACATGTTACTGCATCCATCATAGCAGCCAAGTAAATTTGGAATAATTTTCAGCTTAGGTGTATTTCTTGAAATTTAGCCATATATTTCTGAGGCATCGCTTAAGTTGCTTCCACCAAAGATCAAGATTTTGTTGAAAACATGGATAAAACTGGCATTTTCAGAGGTATATGGGTCCGCCCTTACCTCCTGGTACCTATCCAGTCTCCATCTTGCCTAACATCTCTCAGTACCAAGAAGTATTTCATTAATTTGGAACCACCTATGTTTTCTATAATAACAAGAATGAACTCTGAAATTCCACTGGGGGGAAAAAAGGGCAGCTGATTATCTAAGTGTTTTTTTATGCACAGCAACCTAATTTTTCATTGCAATTAAAAAATTGCAAAACATGATACTCCACACAAAACTGTCGATGCATAATTTTTGTTTAATTTTGTGAAATGCTCTGGGCTCATATTCGGAAGAATTCCTGTATTTTCCATCAGCTAAGATTTTTTGTTTCATTGCTAGCACCCTGGAACCTTGTATGTTGTTGAGATTTGATGGTGACCTCACAGGTACCTTATTAATAATAAACCAGAGGGGCTCAGCAGAGCCCGGGTTTGGGGTAATAAATCATACTGTAAGTAAATGCCATGTTTGCAGTTTTGGAGTTCAGAGGAGTATAATAACCGAGATTGAGGCTCTGGCATGTAGAGGGAGTGACGAGGGTGAGCGCTGGTCTTTCATAGGTCTGGCACGTGCTTATGGTTATTAATTACTTTTACGTTTTACATTGCTAATTGCCATTATTCTTACCAGTTACAATGTAATTGAATTTAAAAAATGAAGCCTCCAATGTCAGGTCCAGGTATTAGATTGTGCCTCTGCCCAAGGAAGTACTGGCACAGTTTAAGTTATTTGAAGTGATGGGTAATAAGGCAAACTTCACGGTGACTAATGGTACCCAAGGCAACAAATATTCCTAGTGGGGGAGTTCAGGAGTTTATAAAGGAGAAATGCGATCATGGAAAGTTAGCATGTGGATTTTTGCTAGTCGATTAACCACCCTGCAATTCAGTTGTTCTGTTTATCAGAAAATGTCCTCCAGTCACTAAGGCAGATAACTGCTGGTGTCCTTCCATGTCCATATGCTTTTAAGACAAAGCCTATTTTCCATGTATTTTGTGCGTAGGTGACGAAGGTGGTGGCATCTGTTTAAGGCAAGTCTTCAGTCACCAAAGCATCGCTCTCTGGGCCATTTAGCATAGTCACTGTTTCCCAACAACTCGAACATGGGCCTCGTGGATATGCTAAGGCAAATGCTGAGCCTTTCTCATGCACATGCGCATAAGCATAAATGCACTAGGGCTCGCGCATGAATTGGGGAGCAGAGGCAGGAGATCCCTGTATTCCTGCTTTAATGGATCCTAGGATGGGAAGGCCTGGTGCAGGGCCACTGACTGGTGGCCCAGCTACATCACCTCCCCGCCATGCTGTGTATGTTCATAAGAATGAATCCTGGTTACTGAGAAAGGTTGGGCTGTGTCTTTGGTACTTTCTTAAGAAGGCAGGTAGATGGGGGATGCATTTGGGGTTAAAACTTTCAAGCAAAATCATCGTTCTTTAAGCTTTCTAGAACAAACTTTAATAGTGAAAGTGCTCTTTATCACAGTGAGAGTTTAGTCCTTGGTTTTAAGGGTTGAGTAAGGAGCTTCTGTAAATGGAAGGTCCACCTGCCCAGGGCTCCCTCCATATGTAGGACCCTGGAGCATTGGCGGTTTTGAGAGTCCCCACCCCCTCGCGTGGTTAGAAAGCTCCACGTGGTCAGTCCCGCACTTTCCTGCGAAAGGCCAAACTGCCCCCCATTCCGCCATCCACACCTCGAAGCATCGGGCTTCCCCAAGGCCTCCCTCCTCACCATCCTCACTACCTGAGGCCTCGTAATTCTCAAAGAGGAATTCATCTGGGAGCCCGAATTTTACATAATCGTAAATCTCTTTTTAAAGGTGAGAGACCAGAGGTTATGAGAAGGACAGTGATCCTTCTAACGCTCGTCAGCACTGGCATTGAGAACGAAAGCCAGCCGGGTGCTCTCAGAATCGGTCCTCACCCAGCACTGGGAACCCAGATCCTTGGGATTTAGCAAACCCGTCGTAACTGCTTGGGGCAGAAAGCAGCCTGAGGACAGCATCACTGGCCCCGTGAGGGAGAAGCCTGCTCACGGATCCCTCAGAGGTTCACGTCTAATGGGTGTGTTTTCTCTGGTGCCTCCCTGCAAGGCACGATCTGTTAACAGCATCATTGAAATTTCAGTATTTTGTTCCAGTGTCACAGTAAGTGCTCCGGTGGCAGCGTGGGCTCTCCTGGGCTGCGTCTCTCTTTCTGCGCTGTGGAGACACACGGCACATACATTGTCATCATATGGTTGCTACAAAGTGAGAGAGCCTGAGTTTCCACCCCTCGTCTGCGCGGAGCAGGGCCGCGAATCCTGCCGGGGTGTAATAACAATCTATAAGTAAGCCAGTCATGGTAAAACCTATCAGAAATGGGGCAATATGTGAAAATTCGTCCCTCAAGCACACCAAAGTTGTCATCAGAGTGAGTTAGCTGCCAATTAACTTCTCCATCTCACACAAAGGGCCCAGGATTCTAGTGCAAAAATAAAATCAGTTAATGCATATGTACTGTCTATGAACAATAAGTTGGAAACAAGAACTGAACACACCACTTACTGCTTTTCAGCGCATGTCACCGTCTTAGGAGTGCTGCCGCCCAGGCTCCTGAGCGAGGGGGATCACTTTCAAGTGGGATAATAGTGAATGTTTTGTGCCTGCGAATCTGAACCTCACATTTCAGCCAATGAGCATGTACTGAGTGTGGACTCTGCTCTAGGCACTGGCTCACAAAAGCAAGCCAATGTGTTCGAAACTGTTAGCATACAACCAGTATATTTATGTTTTCAACACGCCGTTCACTTTGTACGTTGAGCATTTGGTTAATTAATGTTTGGCAAATCCACCTGTGTAGAGGATGCTGCGTGCAGCTCTCAGAGAGAGACAGAGACAGACAGAGAGCCAGAGAGAGACAGACAGACAGAGAGCCAGAGAGAGAGACAGACAGAGAGAGACAGAGAGAGAGAGAGAGCCAGAGAGGGAGCCAGAGAGAGAGCAACGGTCAGGAGAGGAGGCGATATTTGTGCTGGCTCTTGGGGGATACTTAGGGTTTATCATTTCCAGCCAGCCTATTAGTGTGTTCCTGTTCTGCCTCACTTACTCAGCTGAGTTCTCTCAAAAACAAAGAGATAAACAAAAATAGCAACAGTCACCTTTGTAGCCGGCCTCCCCACCCTGAGCCTACGGGCTCTAAGGAGCTCCTGCAGCACTTGGGCTCTGTAACACAGGAGTCTGCACGTCTGTCCAGCGTCTCCAGACCCCTGGGATCATGGGGGAGTCTCCTGAAGCTCTGTGACTGAGCGAACCCAAGAACCTCATGTCCTGCTCTAAGCTCGTGAGCGAAGGGCGCGGTCACAGAGGGGAGGGCCCAGAGCGCTTTCCTTCTGCTTACAACCACTCTCTCCCCTTCACAGCAGCCCAGGCCCTGGGGACTCCTCCAGGAAAGCCTCCGTGCACATGCACGACTACTGCCCAGCTTCTCCCCCAACCCTTCCCTGAGCTCCGTGCCTTTGGAAGGAGTGCTGTCACCTAAACCCTCGCCGATCACCCCTCCTACTTTTATGCTTTGATGATTTTTTTCAGACATATAACTCAACAAATATTTATTGAGCCTACTGCATTCTAGGTATTATCAGGGAAGCTTTGAAACAGCACTGAATTAAAAAACAAAATTTTTTTCCGTCTTTGAGTGTACCAGGTATTGTGGGGAATAAGACAGTAGACAGATACATAGCAGATGCAGTAATAAGTCCCTTGGAGAAAACCAAATGGCAACAAAAACAAGTGCTGAGTACCGTGTAATATTAGAAAAGATGATCGGGGAATGCTTCGCAGAGAAAGAACAGCTGAGCAAAAATCGGAAGGACATATAGTTAGACAAGAATTTATTAAGCAGATATTGTCTTACTACCTCCTGAGATTGTAAAATAAATAGATAGATGATAGATGGAAACATAGATAGATGGAAACATAGATAGATGATAGATATAGATGATTGATAGATAGATAGATGATAGATAGATAGATAGATAGATAGATAGATAGATAGATAGATAGATAGATAGATGATAGATGATAGATATAGATGATAGATGATATAGATAGATAGATAGATAGATAGATAGATAGATAGATAGATAGATAATAGATAGATAGATAGATGATAGATAGATAGATAGATAGATAGATAGATAGATAGATGATAGATAGATGATAGATATAGATAATAGATGATTAGATAGATAGATAGATAGATAGATGATAGATAGATGATAGATATAGATAATAGATGATTAGATAGATAGATAGATAGATAGATAGATAGATAGATAGATAGATATAGATAGATAAATAGATGATAGGTAGGTAGGTAGGTAGGTAGGTAGGTAGGTAGGTAGGTAGATGATAGATAGATAGATAGATAGATAGATAGATAGATAGATAGATAGATAGATAATAGATAGATGATAGATAGGTCTCTTGTCTCTATTTCAGTCCTAAATGCAGAGTCAGGTACATAGTGCTTATAAAAAAATGAATAGTTGAAAACATGAGAAAATGAAAGCTGTTTTATATTTTCTAAGCTTTTTCAGTCTTAGTTCCCACTCCCCAAAAATGTTAAGGTAGAGGCAGTAATGGAAATCACGTATTTCATGAATCCTCCGTATTTCTCAGGCTTCTTCGCAGGTAGCAGGGACAAATGACTGGTTTTATCCAATAAAACAGGAGCAGAAGTGACATGTATCACCGTGAGCCAATAGATTTAAGAGATAAAGCATGGGCCTCCAAGTTTTTCTTCTCCTGTAGTGGAAATCTTGACCGCCACATGTTGAAATAGAAATGGGTCACTGGCGGAGGGAGAGCCCAGTTCGCTCGCAGCAGATCTCAGAGGGGACCCTCTCTCCTCGGGGGAGGGGGGGCTCACGCTGAGTGTGCACTGCGGCTGGGAGTGTCTCCTCCTGGTTCGAAGAGCTGCCTGGCTGTCCTGTGAACTCCTGGGTTATGGGACCTTTAACCTGTCACTCCCCACGTGTCTCACACCACTGAGAGAAAGGATCAATAAGTGATTGATAACTGTATTGGTTGCTTAGTTCATTCATTGGTTAGTTACGTGGGCAGTTGAAAAGCAGTGAGAGGTTGAGGGTGGTGGTGGAAAAACAGATGTTTTTCCTGTTGGGAAATAAAATTTCAAGGAGAGAAAAAAAAAAGAAAGAGAAAAACAGTGAAATAAACAAAAGAAAGCAACCTAGACTGGTGAGAACACAAGTTTCCTTTTGGATTAGAGTGCAGAGTTTGAATCTAGAGTTCTCAAATCCTAGATTAATCAATCTCAGCTTTCACTGCTCTAGACGCCAAAGACCAAGCTCTCGGTAGATATACTCGTTTACAAGCAAGATAAGCTAACTCTGGATAATTTCAGCAGGAAAGAGAGGTGACTTGAGAACCAGAGTCAGAGATACAGCCAATAACATGCTCAAATTACTTGTAAACCTGATATGGTGAGGATGCCGTCGCCAGACCCCACACCGGCCCTGAGCTCTGCAGCTCGCACCACCGACACTATCCCCGGGCCCTGGAAGCCACCATGAGCGTGACTGGTGCCCAGGAAGCATGAAGCCTCCTGCCCTCAAAGCCTGTTAACGTCTCTCTACTGCTCTTTGGAGCCAACTGTCTAAGAACAGTGACCTCCCTTGGCTGCATTCATTTGTTTACCTCACCTTCACTTTGCAGCTCAGAGCACTCAGCTTCTCTTCACTCCACTGACGCTGCCCCTTGACTGAGACCTCAGTGACTTTCTAATTGGTAAACTCAAGGAACACTTTACCCAACTAAATTCTGATGCATTTAATACCCTGGATCACTCTCTTTTTCAGTGGCAACTACTTTCCTGCCCATGCCTCAAGTGCTAGTATCCCAAGGCCTTAACCTGCAAACCACAGGTCTGTTCGCTCTGCATGTCTCGGGAACCTAATCCACGCTTGTCCTGTTAATTATCACTACGGGGTAAAGACACCTTCTTCAATGTCTCTAACCCTAACTGGTTTTCCGAGCTTCAGACTTGTATATGAACACCGGAGCCCGTGGCCCGGGGAAGGTCAAGGAGCCTGCCCCAGGCAGCTCTGGAGCTCCGGCTTGTTTGCACATTTCCCTGAATATCCAGCCTAATAGAAATGGTAATTGCTCATTAGAATTCCCATGCCTCCCATGAACAGATTATAATAGAAAATCAAACAAATTAACAAATAAAGCTTGAGAGCAGGACGTAGGGTTTTGAGGAAGCGGGGCGCAATTCGTGTGGGCATCCCAGGGTGTGCTGTCTTGTTTGCGCATCTGCTTACTCTGCCCACCCCCTGCACTCTTCCACCGTCTCTCTCTTTTTCCAGCTCCTTAGTCTGCCCGAGGGAACTGAAGGATCATAAGACCCAGTTTTAGTCCGCTTGGGCTGTTATAATAGAACAGCATATACCAGCTGGCTTACAAACAATAGCATTTATTTTTCACAGTTCTGCAGGCTAAAAGTCCAAGATCAAGGCGTCAGGAGATTCGGCGCCTGATGCCGACCTGCTTTCTGGTCCTCAGATGACCGTCTCTCCCTGTGTCTTCACAGGGCGGAAGGTGGGAAGGGAGATCTCTGGAGTCTCTTGTATGGGACACAAATCCCATTCATGAGGGCATCACCCGTATGACCTCATCAGCACCCAAAGGCCCACATTGAAATATCATCACATCAGGGATTAGGTTTTAACATATGAATTGGATGGGGGCGAAGGGCACAGTCATTCGGTCTACAGCATATGGACCCAACGTATTTGTGTGTGTGTGTGTGTGTGTGTGTGTTTAATGACCTGAGTTTAAATTTAAATAACCTAAATTTCAGCTAGTCAGAGCAAAGTACAATTTCGTCTTATTTTATTTGCAGAATTTGATTGGTATATTATGAGCCAGTCACCTCCCCTGAGCAGGGAGGTGGAGATGTCAGGAGGCAGCAGTAAGTGGCAAGGCCATGGCAGGTGGCGGCAACCTCAGTTGTTGAATGAGGTTTGTTCACCAGGCTACAGAGGGGGCGGCTTGTGCTAGCAGAAGGGCGATAGCCATCCCCTGCAGGGACAATTCTGCACATGCGGGCTGTCTACTTCCTAGCTTACCAAGTTATTTTTACCAAAGAAATACATAGCTATTTTCTCAGTTATTCCATGCACAGACCCTGTGATTTAAGGGACATTATCCTCATTTCACAGATGAGGAAACTAAGACTCAAAGAAAATAAGAAATCTACTCCGAGTCACACCGCTGGCATGGACTAGAGCTAAGGCCTGAACAACGGCCTTCATTCTCAAGTACAAATGCCTTGAAATGCAGATTAATTCACGTGCAGACCCGGGAATCTCTGACGAGCAGGGCTGACTCTCGACATCAGGGCCGAGCACCCTGCCCGGTGGGCCACGTGTTGCCCACGGGAGCGCCGCTTTCCCACCTTCTGAAAGTGAAACCTTGCTTAAAGGGGAAATATTGTTGAGATCTTTGCATCTATAAAACGAACTTCTCTGTCTGTAACTCTGGATTTGTCCTTGACATTAAGCACACCATGCTTCTTAATTTTCAGTGACACTAGTTACGCCTCTGGGGTCACTCATTTACTCAGCAGAAGCATTTGAGCCCCTCCAGTGGATAAGACCGCGTGCTGGGCACATGGGAGCAACGTAAGGCCGCCCAGCCCCCACGCATTTCACCAGTGGGACCAGCGACGGATGCACGTGACTGTGCACATGTGATAAAGGGCATGCAAAAGGAACAAGCAGAAGACAGCGGGAATTCTAAGGAAAGTCACTGCCACGTGAGGATCAGAGAGAGCAGCGCTGTGCCTGTCATTTTAGTGGGGCCTCACGTGATAACGCTGACTGGTTTGGTGGGAAATAGGCAAACTTGCATGGAGTGGGCTTAGCAAAGCTCGACCTAAGCCTCAGCCCTGAGTGGACCCATCAGCTGAGGGTCTTACAGTCCATGCCCACCCAGGCTGTGTATCCACGGTGATATTGATGGGTCCTCCCCCACCCTCAGATCCATCCGCCTTCCCAGAAATGCCCAGAAATCCCGTTTGCTATCTATATGAGCCCACAGTTCTGTCTCATTCACTAGGTATAATCAATCACACACATTCACCAAGACTTGGCATTTGTTATTATAAATGCTAGATCATTATAATTTACTGTTCTTTGCCCTAGTCAACGCGTGTCTTTGTAAATAAGAAAATGAATTGGTTTTCAGTCTAGTAGATGCTATAACGGAGCTGTGTAGAAAAGTTGAAGGAGAGATGCATTTGCCCTGATCTAATCTTGAACTCAGTAGCTGTATAGGAGGAGAGATGTACATACATTTAGGGTATATTGGGAATATAATCTGGTAAATGAAATGGCAATGAGAAGTAAGACAAACAAAAAGAATTTAAGGGTGACTCACTGATTTTTGATGTGAGCAACTGAAGGAATGATTATCACTTACTGATATGGGAACCCGAAAGATGAGTCAGATTTGGGTGGAAGAAGGGTTGATGCGTAGATTACATTCCTGGAGCTGGTAGGTGACATTTGGGACAGCTTCATGGAGATGTCAAGTTCACAGCTGGAACTCAATATGAGGTCAAGAAAGATTTGAGAGTCATCACAGTGTAGATGGTATTGAAAGCCATGGGGCCTGGCTAAAATCATCGAGGGAGGGAGCCTAGAGAGAGAAGTTCAAGAATCGAGATTTGAGGCAATCAATCATAGGAGATAAATTAACATTCTGAAGCCAGCCCGGTTTAATCAGCCTCCCGAAACGTTTCTCTGGGATGCGGGTGCTCTTTACCATCGGTTTGTCTGGCTTCGCTCCGTCCCCTCCTTCCCTGAGCTCCAGGAGGCTGATGTCTAAGGAATGCTTTGAGCAGGCCCCCTGCTTTCGTGCTTCAGCTGGGATTGAACTATTAGCTGAGGTCAGCAGGAGGCTGGAGAGAAGAGGGGAAAGGTTGGAGAATTTATTTCCCTTGCTCTTTCAACGCGGGGCTCTTGGCTGTGATAAATGGCTATAATTTCTATATGTTTGCTGTGATATCAGCTAATTCCATTTAACTCCGAAGTCACATGTGCAAACACTTTCAAAAGTCAAAGCCTTTGTCCCTGCTTAGAATCCAAAGAACCAAATACCAGTTTATTACTGTCTCCCTCACTTGCCTAAAAATCCTACATTAGCTGGTACTCAGTATATGTGGTGAATGAATAAATGCATGTCTTTAGCATTTTCCAGAGACCCAGAAATGAGGTTGCATGGGTGGAAAAGCAAGTGGGAACAAAAACTAGAGTTGGGGCGCAGGGGGGAGGAATTCCTGGGAACTTGGAAAGAGAAGATGGAGAGCTACTATCGCCTTGAACACATCCCACTGACAGAATTAGCCTGGGACAGAAATGACTCAGGGCTACAACGTGGTTTATAGATCTTGACTTGGGCTTCCAGCTACCTTCCGACTCTCCAGTGTCTTGTGGGAAAAGAGCACTGAGGTTTGTGTTTCTTTTCATTTGAATCAAGTGATCTAAGAACAAAAGCAACCCCAAGCCCTGGGCTTGGATATTTTTCTGCCGCCTGTTCTGCTCCCACCATCTCCCTGGGCCGGGCAGGCCTTGTTCCAGTGGCAGGTCTGAAGTGTTAGGGTGAATTGACAAAACCAGTGAAACCAAAGCAGCATCCAAAGTGAAGAGATGGGCAAAGGGTCCCCCTCCTGTCCAGTCTTGCGCAGGAGTCCTTGTGACAGGGTGATGCCAACTTGACTTAGTGGGAAAGGGTGACAGACTCTTTCCCCATGCGCTTTACACTGGATCCCGGGCTGGCTGACCCTGCAGCTCCGTGGCGTTCAGTGATAGGGATGGAGGCCTTCTCAGGTAGTGCTGGAGTGACGGGATCAAACCGCTGGGCCGGCTGTGGGTTCGCCCTGACAGGCTCATGCTGACGGGCCCTGGCCTCCAGGTCAGGAGCCCTCCGCACCAGCACTGACTCCACTCCATTCCCTGACAGCGCCAGGGAGCCCCAGCCGTGCCCGTGGCTGATGTCACGCAACATGGCTCTCCAGCCACATTCCTTTCGTCCAGAAGCTGATGTTCTTGTTGATCATGGCTGTGTGAAATCCTCAGCACCATAGAAAATGCTCTCTGCCTGAATGTGGAAATAAGCTGAATTTTTGAATCAAAGTCATTTTGCAAAATGGATGCTTAGAAGGACCATCTCCGAAATCATAAAAACCAGATATCTTGTCAGTGATGAGTTTGCCCCAGGCCCTTTCTCGGAGATGCTACTATTCTAGCAAACAAACAAGTCCCGGGCGAAGCGAGCGGGGTGGCATTGATCGATGCACAGTCTCCCTGTTTCCCCGTTTATGGAATCTGTGACATCGGCAGTGCCCGCAACCATCTGGCAGACTTTGTTTGTGTGAGATGTACGTGTGTTGAATATGCAATTTTGCCAAACAGTGAGTACTATTATTTTTCATAGTCAACGTACAAAGATACTTATTTCAGCTTCATTGAGGCATAATCAATATATAGGATTGTAAGATATTTAAAGTATATCCTGATGACTTGATATACATAGGCATTGTGAGAAGGTTCCTCCCATTTAGTTAATGAACACATTCATCGCCTCACATATTTATCTTCTTGTGTGCGTATGTGGGTGTGAGGTCACGTAAGTTCTGCTCTCTCCAAATTTCAATTCTCCAATAGTGTTATCAATGATAGTCACATGTTATGCATTAGACCCTCAGATCTTAATCAAGTTATAGCTGAAAGTTTGTACCCTTTTGCCAGTCTCTTCCTAGTTCCCTAACCCCCCACTCCCTGGCAACCAGTTTTTCACTCTGTTTCTACGAGTTTGACTTTTTTTTTTTTTTAAGATTCTATGCAGTATTTGTTTTTCTCTGACTAACTTATTTCATTTAGTATAATGTCCTCAAGGTCTTTCCATGTTATCTAAAGTGGCAAGATGCCCTTCTTTCTCATGGCTGAATAATATTCCAGTGTGTATATATGTGTAACAACTTCTTTATGCATTCATTCATTGACAGGCACTTGGGTTGTTTTCATATCTTGCTATTGTGAATACTTTTGCAATGACCGTGGAAGTGTAGATGCCCTGTTTTCATTTATTTTGGATATATATATATATCCAGGAGTAAGATTGCTAGATTATATGATAGTGATATTTTTAATTTTATGAGGAAATGTCTCTATAGCGGCTGCACCAAGACTCTTATTTATTTTTAAGTTTCAATTTGTTTATTGGGCGGCATTAATCAACACAGTTGCTAACCCACTAGGGAAGCAGAATGAGAGGCTGAAAGCTTGGTGTGAGTCCTGCCTCTGCTATTGACTGGCCATGAAAGTTTGGTCAAATTACTCACTGTCTTCATATATCAAAGTGACTATCGCTGCAATATGTATCATTTATAATAATTCATACTATAGTGTGTGGGGAATGAGATATTCATAGGAAAGCACTTTTAAATACTTTTTCCAAATATTAAACCCTTACTTGTATATTTAAAAAACTACTGGGACAGTACCATTTTCAGATAAAACATTAGGCTACAGATGCTGGAGGGCTTCCCTTGACATTCAGAGCAGACTAATATGTAAATGGAGGCAGGTTAAAGGGATGTGATGTTGATGGGCCAGGGAAAAAATATTTAACATTTTTGGGTGATAGCATAAAAGGAATTCAAATTATTTTTAAATTCTAAGATTGTCTAAGAGTTGGGTGGGGAGGGGAAGCTTTATCAGCATGTGGAGAAAGAGCTTCTGTGGTCAGCACAGAGAGAATTCAAGATTTGAAAACAAACAAACAAACAAAAAACTTGACCTTTAATCTCTGACAAAAATGTTACCAGACCTGTGACCTTCCCATCCTATGGAGAGGGCAGGGGTCTCCTGAGCAGGGGTCACTTCATCCCCGAGGCAGATAGGGGAGCAGAGGGAACAAGGTATGTGTTTGACGGCAGCCTGTTGATTGACTCACTCGCCTTGTTTCAGCTCCGTCTCTAAATAAAATGCGAAATGCCATTTGACGCCCCAAGCACAGCAACCCTAAATACTCATGGACTCAGTACCGTGAATCTTGTGAATTGAGGCCCCAGTGAATTGCTCTTAGGACACGCTTCCCCTGGGGTAGGGGCTCTGGCCTGCTTTGCTGTCCTCATTTTAGCAGGGACCCCACCCCTGTACCTGGGTTTATTAAAGTGGGGAGGCTGCCTCTTAACGCTCCACCCAAACCCCAAATCCTGCCCCACTGCACGATCGCGGCCTCGCGTTGCTTAGCCCTGCTCTTCCATTAATAATACATTAAACCTCAGTTCTAAAAAACTCAGAGAGGAAAGCGAAAGAAGAGAGAATGATTTCTTGACAGATCTTGAATGGAAGGCTGTCGCAAGGCACTAACTGAGCCTGACACTCCGTTTTCAATGTGCGCGTCCTTTCCGTGTCCCAATCTCTCCACACTTCATTGAGAAGCCCCACTTAGGGGTGAAGCAAAGAGTTTAACGAACCTCCTCCCCAGAATCATTAATTCAAAATATCTGACGTTGATTATGCGTTTGTTTGGCGGTAAGCGCTCTCCCCGGTGATGTCTGCGCGGAGATGGGCTGACTCACCGTGTTTGCGAACAGAGCCCACACTGTTCAAATTGGAATGTTTTATTAATCACAGTTCTTAAAAGATATTGCACGTTGGAGGGGGTAGAGCAGGAAATAAATAATACATACTCCCGAAATGGCCCTGAGATGAGTAGCTGTTCTCTTTATAAATATTACAAACCTCACATCATCCCTTAGGTAGAGACACAATATTCAACACGCGTAAGGATGAACACAACAAAACAGCATTTTTATTTGAACCAGAGTAGCCCTGGCTGTGGTTTGCTCATCCTGTTAATAAAAGATTCCCTTAGGTATTATGAACTAGGCTCTTAGGAGCCCCAAGGAAGAGATGATCGCTCGGAGCTCCGACAACTGACCAGCGTGTGACACACTTGGTCACCGTCAGTGACTAAATGACGTGACATGGAGGAGATCACCCGTAGGCACGGAGGGGAGGGTGTCGTTTCGGTATCGTGCGTAGGACCCGTTTACTTGGGACAGACCTGTGTTTTTAGCTTTCGTAACCATCGACCTACAAGATCCTGGGTGTTGCTGAGATTCAGAAAGCATCTTTGACTGCATTTACTCTTGAGTAAGACTAATTCTGGCACACATTAGCGCTGAAATACTAATTGCTCTAATTAGCAAATGTTATCGGTGACAAACTAACATAGAGCATTTTACTTTCTACAACTGTCGTTAATAATTTGTTTTTTCTTCTACAAAGGAAAAGGAATTTTCAAATAGCTGTGCGTGTGTGTGTGTGTGTCCATTGGGTTCTCCCGCTGGGACCAGAATGACCCATGTTCCTTTTCCCCTGACTTTTGGCTTCAGCTACAGAGATCAGGGGTTAGCACAGGGGTCCTTCAAGTCCCTGGAGCCCCCTTTTCCTGGCAGCTCTGGCGTTCATTCCCAGCTGTTGGTTTCACACTGGCCTGTCCCTCTCTGTAGCTAGCTGGCTGCTAACACATCTCAGGCTGGTCTTTTCAAGCAGGGTGAGGCTGGCATAGGCTTAACTCATGGCCCTGTGGCCCTACCCCGAGCCTGAGACAGTGGCTTCTGACAATGTCTTTACACAATAGTAAGTTCACAAAAAAGACAAGTGGATTGGCTGATTGATATTAGAATGACAGATCAACTTAAAGACAGATAAGGTTTCTTTTCTTTCTTTTTTTTTTTTACTTTTACTTTGCAAAGTCGGAAAATAAAAGCACACCTGCTTATATCTATCATGTTGGAGTAGAAATGACGTATCGTATATTTCCAATTCCTGACTTTCTGCAGAATGCAGTAATAGCAGATAGCCTTAGAGGTTGCTCTTACAGAGGATCACACTCATGAGAAGACAGATTCTGCTTTACTTTACTAACCTCTTTGAGGACCTACTAGGAGCCAGTCATTGAAGACGCAAAAATATATACAATGAAGCACTGTCTTCAAGGATATTTTGGGGGGAAAAATAGATATGGATATATAATACAATGAAAAATAGATATAAGGTAGAATGAAAAGTGTCTTAAATAAACTCACAATAGACTCTAAATGTCCAGAGACCTTCAAATAAAACCAAGCCTCTGCTGACTACTCGGCACAGTTAGTACAGTGATCTTGGGCAAGTTACAAAAACTTCCCTGTGCCTCAGTTTACTCATCTCTAAATAATGCCAAAGATGTACCAACCCTAGAACGTGGTTGGGAGAATTAAAGGAGTGAGCGTATGGAAAGGGCCCAGAGCCCTCCCTGGCCAGCATGCGGCCTCTGACCTCTCTAATCCATGCTGCGGATGCTGCCTCCTAGGAGCCTGGGATCGAGGTCTCTGGAGACCCACCGCATCCTTATAGAAAGGCGGCTGCGATATCCCAGAATCCTTGGAGACCAGGCACTTGGCAAGCACTTTTCTGATCCCTCCTTCGGTAATTAGCACCGCTTTCCAGTCCAGAGTCATTCACTCAGTGGGGACCAGCGAACCCACCTTCTCCCTGGGTTCCCTGACCGCTCCGGGCCACACTGACTTCCCTCCTCCACTCCTGCACAGCACACCTTCCATGCCACCTCTCAGGCCCATGTGCTTCTGCCCTGGGAGGCCCCGCCCGTCCTTGGAGCTCCTTAACCTCGCAGCGCACACTCGCGGAGCAGGTTAAGGCTTGTGAGGGCAGAATCGGGTGGGGCAGTTCCTGGGTGTGTGAGGGGAAGGTATGGGGGGGGCGCATATTTTCTCTTCTTGCCAATCAGGGCACCAGAATTTGATGAAAATTGCACCTTGTAGCCTCTTTGCCCTAAAACCTATATTTAGCAATCCCTAAAGGGGTTCTCAGAACTGTAGAAAAAAGGAATAAAAATTAAGTAAGAATAGCTAAAACCAGTGTATAAAATAACTCTATGTAGTTTTCTAACTTCAGCATAATTATGTATTTAGCAAACTATACATTAATGTTGGAAGCATGGCAGAGATATTTCTTTCATTGTTAAAGCACCGCAGAAGCTTTCACATTACTTTTCCATTCTAAGTACTATTATTTCTTTACCTGTGTGCCTCTTCCTCTAACAAACCTTCTGCTGAGCGCCAAGCACATACACTGACGGCGAGAAAGGAGAGTGTGGAAGAGACAGAGATGAACAGCTCCTGTCTAGAGGGAGCTCCGAGGTCATGGTCCCTTCCCCACCCCGGGCCCCATTCTTAGATGTCTAGGAATCAATAGGACCTGCAGACCTGGAATGAGCTGTGGAATGAGACTGGTCTGAGTTCAAGTCTTGGTTTGCCACATGCACACAGAATAATTATGGGCAAGTCCCTTGACATCTATGAGCTACAAGATAAAGATAAGAACAGGTAAAATATTACCTTCCAGAGCTGTGAGGATGAGTCACTCTTTGGCACAGGATACAGCATGCCCTTACAGGCAGATGCTATTATTCTGTGTCCTGTCCCTGGCTGCCTTTGGCCAGCCTGTGTTGAAGTAGCTGCTTCCTTGGGTGATGAGGTTGTCACAGGCCCTAGTGGAGAAGGTAGAAATAGATCCATCACCATCTATACCTGACACTCTCTTCCCAATGCCCCACAGGCTGTGCCACAGGAAGTCCAGGAAGTCAAGACTCGAGCATTCCCTGAGGCCAAGCTGTGCCCTCTGCTTGTTATTTTCTGCTCTCACTTCAGCCTCAGATCCTGAGGGTGCTGCCAGGGTTATGCTGCGGGTCCGTACCTCTGCTCAGTCATCATTTCTTCCCTCCTCTCACATTTCTCTGTAAATGCTCCTGAGTTGATGATGAAAACACACCACAGATGAGCCTCAAGATGAGAAAACTTCCCCTACCCAGGCAACGGGAAGCAAATAGTTTTTTTTAAAAATTATTATTATTACTTATAGCTGGGGTTCTGCAGAAGAGTTGCCTAAATTGGAAGAATCACATGGTTATTGACGTGAGGCTCACACCTGGTGATCCCAGGTAGCCCAGGGACGCCCGCCATGCTGACAGACACCCAAGGGGTCAGAATTTGCATCCATCACCATTGCTGTCTCTGGACATCCGCATGCCCTGCTGATCTCAGGAAGTGAGCAGCACAATGGCCTTGGCTGGGCTCGGGTGGGGGTCACAGTAAGGTTCCTTGCACTCCAAGTGCCATACTGTTGAATGAGCCAGCTCTTCCCAGCTCCCTCCTTCTGGGCATACACAGCCAGCTGGAGGGATCTGAGTGAGTTCTGGCATGAGGCGATATACTGGAAAAGCAGCCACTGTTACAATATAGACCTAATCATTATTTGATAATTTTCATAAATAGAGCACATATATAGTTTTTAAGCTCACTATTATAGAGCACATGCACCCTGAACAGGGCACACAGCAGTTTTCTTAGGACTTAGTGATGGATGAATCCCTTATATGACCTCAAGTCTGCATTGCCTGCAATTAGAAATATTTCAACTGAGGTTCCCTTCCTGCTTTCGCACGTAGTTAGTTAGCTGGGAGGGAATTTGGGGTGGCTACACATTGCATATATCTTCTCTCCTATTTTCTTTTAAACTCCTAAATGGAAATTTTTTACCTTTGGACTTGTTGGCAACCATGGGACTCTACCAGGGTGAAAAGAGAGAAAGATTAGCTCGACGTCCACCCCCTGCCACCTGGAGGGGTCAGCAGAGGCGAAGGGTGGCCGGAAAGTCATCCCGAGCAGGTAGTCTATCCTATTTCCACTGGGCCTTGCTGACTGCAATTTGCACCTCACCTGGGTGTGAAAACCTTTCCTGGAGAGAGGAAGATGCAACACTGCAGGTTGAAGTCACCATCCCCTTGTTCCTGAGGAAGTGGGTCCCTGACTTGGCCTCTGGTTTTGCTCAGGCACTTGAACTACTTACTCATATGCTATTAGACACATATGAAGGAAGGAAATTGGACTTTCTCAGGTTGCAGATGTATCAGCAGGGATGTGCGCCTGAAAATTAATTCTCTGACACAGACTGATGAAGCCAGCAGTTTCCTGAAATACTGACATGTATTTTCTATTTCTTACTGCACATGATCTCAGAGTTACGAGTTTTCCCCAGTTCAAAATGCTGTGGGTATCTTGACAGTGGGGCCTGGAATTCTCTATTTTCATAGAACATGTTCATGTTAATTTAGTCAAAATATTAAGAAATTGGTCAGTGTGTCTAATAATGAAAATATTCCAATGAAATCTACATATCTTATAATGAATACAGAATGTCCTTTAACTATGAGGTGCTAGAGGAACAAACGCACTGTTAGGTCTACATTTTAGTCACAACTAAAAACTAAAGGTCCCTTCTCTTTACTGTTCTATTTATCTCTAAAGTCTACGTTTTTACATGTAATTTTTTCATTTCCTGCTTATGCAAGTAATAGCTTAAGCATTGCTAATTACTCAAGGTTCATTCATGTGGCATTGTTGGATGTCATTCTTAAGACAACTTTGCTTATTTTTAAATCTCACCTTATATTTTTCTTTGTTTTTTTTTTTTTTATTTATTTGCTGTATTAAAGTCTCATGCACAATCTCTGGTCATTAAATCTTAAATATCACTCATCCATGGCACCTAGAGTGAAGCCCTTTATTTTTCTGACCCCTTTTACCACTAACTTGAGAGCAAGTAGCAGCTACTTTATCTCACATGGTTATTTGGATGAACAAGTAGCTGATGTAAGTTGGAGAACTTCAAGCTGGTGAAATAGTGTACAGATTCTTAAGGCTGTTGCTACCACTGTGTGATTATACCAACCCACATTATATTTTATAGCAGAAGCAATAATCTAATCAAGATGATTAAGCTCTATAACAGGGATCGCATCCAGAGAATGCTCAATATATTGACTGAAAGATAAGACCCAAGGGTTTAAGCATAGTTGGAAGGACTCTCTTGACTGCAGAGCAAAGCCAAGTAATTGGGATCCTTCTGTGCTACGTCCGCCTGATACCAGAGAACACTTTTAGAAACCAAGAACCATGCTGGGGAAGAAAGGCAGGAACAAGGAATCAGCAAGACCCAGAGGTTACAGACATCCCCAAATGCACCCAAGAACAGCTTCCCTTTAGCTCCAGCAACAGCTCCTGCCAGGGCTGAGTCAGAGACGAAAAGAAGTAGTCCTTTTTGTACTTAAAAATCTGAGTAATATTGGCGATGTGAAGCTTGTGTCACCTATGAGCCACATCTCTGCCTCTCTCAGCGTCGTGGCATTGTACATGGAGATGTATGCTGCAATAATGGTCTAAGAATAAATCCCAGGCCTTGAGCTTGAGAAATTAATGCTGCGTTTAGATATGTGCATATATGGGGGGAAAAGGGAATGCTACAGTATTTATTACAGATGAAGCGCACAGCGTATTACCTACCTGTTAGTAGGGCTTAGTGTCAGCTATGTGAGGGGAGGCCTGACAGTGGGGACTTCAGTTCAGCCCGTGTTTATCAGGTCCCTCTCCTTGTCTCTCTCTGGACAAGGAATGGATAAGCTATGGGGATGAGTCCATCACAGCCCTGTCCTCTGCTTGCTTATACATTTAAAAAAAAATAGTTGGACAAATAAGAACATAAAAGTAAAAGCATAGTTTAGTAGGTGAGCTATAATATTTACATGGGGAAATGGAAGTGAGTTAAAGTTTACTCTGAAACCACCCTTTTGGCAAGGCCCAAACTGCCCAGCATTTTTGTATGATTCCATACTGAAAGCTGGGAAAGAGAAGGGCTGAGCCAGCTTGGCCTGCTAACTGAATTGGTTCCCTCCCCTCTGCTTTGGAATCTCTTTGAAACCCCACTCCTATGAGACATTCTGAATTTTTTTTTTCCTCTGTCCTTTATTACTCAAAAGACCTGTTGCTCACAAGGGGTGAGAATTGGAAAGAAAGAGTTTGGAAATCTCAGTGGTATGAAAACCAAGGTCTATTTTACCTCTTCATTTGCTCTACTTGACATGCCAACAAAGTACTATTAAGTACTGTTTCTCCAAAAAGGGAGGATTCAAGCCTGGAGCGTGTATCAGGAGAGACTTCACAGAGCAGTTGGAGTTGGAATAGAAATCTAAACCCAGATGAAGAACTTGGTGGGGGAGATGGCTGAGAGCGGGCATCCCACGTGCAGAGGTTATGAGTGGAGGTGCAAAGAGAAAACCGCACGAGACACGATGGGGATGGCATGTGATTGTACTTGGTGGGAGCTTAGCATGTCATGAGGAAAACATGTGAGGCAACTCCTAGAACGTAGGTGTCCACCACGTTCTGGAAAGCTTTACATTCTAAGATGTATGGAAAATCCAGTGGACAGTGAGAGAGCCATGGAGGTCTGGTAGGCCATAGTCATGCGGTTGAAGTTTATCTTAGCAAAATTAGTATGGCTGTCACAGGTGAATTACCTAGCATACGGCCAGAAGGTGTTAGAGAAACCAATTAATGCGCTATTAAAAGAACCAAGGCAAAATATAGTCGAAGTCTAAAGTAATTAGACGGCAATAGGCAGGGAGTGGAGTTGCCAGATGAGGTCCAGATTGCGAAGGTAGAATTTGGTGTGACTTGACATATATAACTTGGCATTTAGTAGTGCTCTGATGGGAGGGTGAATCAATGTGACCCCAAGAACATGTGTGTGGTTGGTTGGGGAGGTGAGGGCTCGATTATTGGAAGCTACATAATCAAAAGGAGAAGCTGCTTGTTCCAGGTGAGGGACGCATGGCGAGTGGGGGTCTGGGGGACTTAGTAGCGGACGTGTGTTACTTGCAAGGCCGGATTTTAGAAAGACACTGTGAATAGTAGTTGTTTGGTCCTTACAAGAAGATGCCAAAGGACCCTCGCAAAATTTCAGGAGACATAGAAAATAGTGGGTCATCCAGGTAAACGACAATTTGTGCTGCAGAAGTAAATGGATTTTGTGTCTAGCAAGTGGTCATGCACATTGAATTTAAAAACAATTTTCAGGGCCACAGGGCCTACGTGATTTGAATACGACAGTTTCACCAAAAAGAGCAGTCCCTACTAACCCTCTGGGCGGCGCACATCCACAGAAAAGGAGGGGAGAGCCCCATTTATTCTCATTGAGAGGCCCCATATTCAAAGGCTAAAGACAAGAAAGACACATATTGATAAAGAAATTTTAATAACTGGAAGGAAAGGATAACACTTTTGAGCTTACAGAACTTGAGTAAAATTACCTGACACCTATTTTTTACGAAAGAGAAGGAAATTTAATTGAATGCAGTTAGACATCTATCAAAATGAATTTTCTCTAAAAACCTCATAGAGCAATATTCCATTTCTCTCTGAGCATAATGATTTCTCACCAACAAAGCCTGTCAGTGTTTCCTAGAAGCAATATTGAAGTGAGTCCTTGCTGAAAATACAGCAAATGAACTTTTTCTGCTCCCAGAACCCCTGGCCTCATTAGGGTAGTTAGACACGCGCCCGGGGCTCCCAGGCCCTCTCTGACCGACGCTCAGTGCGGGGACGCTGATGGACACTTTACCTGTTAGGGGGCTCTTGATTCAATCCCTCACAGCCTGGAAGCTCGTTCCAAGTCCTTTCAAAGGAGCTGCAGTCATATCTACAAATATTATGGTTAAATACGGCTGGAAGGGAAATAGCATTTTTTTACCCCTCATGACTAAAGGAGATACTTGTTAAAAACGGGAAGCAATTCATGGAGGTTTCCAAGAGCCTGGGCTCGCACCTCTTCTGGAGGCTCCTCCATGGGCTGCCCCTTGTCTTGCAGGGAGCAAAGGGAAAGAAGCTCTTTCTTTAGGTCCAGCGAGGCTGGCACAGCCTCCTCGTGTGGGCCATACATAGTGTCATATATTTTTTCTTCAGTTTTTTTTTAACCTATTTTGGTTTTCAATTGTGGTTTACATTCAATATTATTCTGCATCAGATTCATATGTACAGCACAATATAGTTAATAATATTGCAGTAACTGTATGGGGCCATGTGGCACTTGAAACATCGGGGAACCACTCTGTAGAACACATGATTGTCTAACCACTATTTTTCTTTAAAATATTATCTAATAGCAATTGGTGATAGAATAAAACAACCTTAAAGTAGTTTGAATTTCAAATAAAGAAAAATTGCTAAGTACCCTGTGGATGCAAAACACGTTTTCACGTAAATATATATGATCGGAAAGCAGGCATAATTAGCCGTTTTCCCAGTTACTTTAACTTTCTCTGGCTCCCCCTTCCTCCCCTGTGCCCTCTTTGTTGACATCAGCACAGTCAAATCGGTCAGTGATTGTTCACTGACTGTCTGCCTCCTCTCTGTTTCTCCAGCTGGTTGGGAGGCTTTCAAATAACAGCTTCTTTTCCCAGTTCTCCCACCGCGAGCCTGGCATTGAGGGTCTGATTTTATACTTCTCAATTGCATTCTTCATCTACAGGTTAAATTTAGTTTGGGGGACATCGGCTCGAGGTTTCAGATGGTTTAGATTCAATAACCCACGGATGTCTAGACGTTCAAATGAGGTCAGAAATGTGTCTTCCACAGGCACCTGAAAGAGAAATTTGTTCTGATTCTAAATAGAAATCAAAGTGGCAAGACCCAGGCTAGGTTATCTTTCCACAGGTAGGCTCCTTTTGAAATCTGTAAAGATGCTCCTATGAATTTAACTGTTGCTGGAGCGTTAGGGCACCATTTATCCAGGATGACGGCCATCGCTAGGAGTCAGGGGCTGAATGCAGAGGCTTTGCCTTGCCGAGCACTGGAGCTCAGAATTTTATACTGATCAGGTTGTTTTCTCTAGAATGCTACCTCATGACTTCTTCAAGTCCATCGACTAATTTTTTTTTCTTAGAAGAAATATGATGAATTTTATATGGTGGCTATAAGGCTTAAGAGTGTAAAATTCAGCTCATGTGTCTCCCAAGGGCTTCTGAATTTGTGACAATCTATATGCTGCTGTTCTGGCCGTAGCATGTCCCATTGTTAACACTGATGGCATGACCTAAGATAATGGGACACACACTAGAAGAGGTAATGTGACAAAGTGGATCAAGCAGGAGATGCTGCACATGAAAAATATGACATCCCATCTGGAGGCAATCCTGAGGTCAGCAACGCTTGTACCTCAAAGGGCACATCACTTTTGTCTCCATCCTTCAAGCTTTTTGATAATACAGGGACCATGATAAAGGCCACCTCTGTCATGGGCCCAGAAGTAAGCAGTATCCAGGCAGAGACAAAAGGCAACCTTTGAGAGCCAATGTGCTCCAGAAATCAGTCGGAGGAGGTAGGATTAGGCCCTGAGCATGAAGATGCGCTATCTCTGTCCACCGCGAGGTGTCCAAGACTGACGTTCCCTGCAAAGCAGTCAGGTTGCTCCCCAGCAGGTCAGGTGGAGTGGACTGTGGAGGAAGCACTAATCTGCTCCACCAAGACTTCACTGCAGAGTCCCACAGTTCAGACCAAGTTCATTTCTTCATTCGGTTAATTAAGTCCATGTCTGTGTTGCACGTACCACCCAGGGTCCAGCGAGTAATACAGAAACCACTCCAAAAATTTGAAACGGAAGAACATTTAGTACAGAAACATAGTCACAATTTGCTAGATAACGTCATAGGGAACTATGGGGAATGGTGGGGCTACGCAGAGGCCAGAAAGCAGAGGAAGTCAGTACCCCCACCCCCCAGGGCTAGAGAGGAAAAAGTGAGAAAGTGGAATTAATTCCATACCCCAATCTACATCTGTTAGTGGAGCCCCAATATTTTTCATTCTTTATCTGCTGCTTCTGTTTCTGGGACCCAATCCCAGAGTCTAACTGATAAGGGAGCCCAAGAAATGTAGTTTTCAGCCTTCCAACCCCTGTGATACAGAGCAGGAGACAAAGGGGTGAGAGGGAAGATAGGGGTGTGGTACAAGAAGACAATGTTTGGCCTATTCTGCTTTAGTTGTTGCAATGAAAATAGAACAAGGCAAGGACACACACACACACACTAAATTGTGAAATGTGCTGGAGGTAAGCATTAGGTAAATGTGTATATTCTTAGCTAGCTTCACACATCTGGGACTGGGCAATAAGATGGTCAGTATTTTCATTAATGGGCTGCAGAGTATGCAACATTAGCTAAAGATACGGCATATTTAGCGACAGTGCACATAATGTTTTAATGTGACTTATACTCTAACCCCATTTGCGAAGCTTTTGCAAGTAAATTTAGCACAGTAGTTCTCAAAGTTTGGAATGGATTTGAAAGAGTAGGTTAGAATTAATGTTTTGCTATTAACTGTCTCCTCAACTGAGGCAACATACATATTTGATATTTAAATTAAAGATTGATCCTAATACCCACAGAAGAGAGACACATATTTAATATATTACAACAAATCCCATAGAATACCACAGTTCTCTTTATAGAGCAGCATAAAGTAGAAAAAAAATATGGAGAATTAAAGATTTTACATTTGAGTCACACAAAGAATCTTCTACAGAAAGTGTTTTGGGTTTTTTTACATGGCACAGAAATGCCTCATTATAGTGACTCTCACTGGGAAATGAGCTGTTCCACTTAGCTGGGTTTTTCACATAAGCAAAGGCTACCTTTTAAATTTATTTTTAATAATTGTAATAATTTAAGGGTAACATTTACTGTTTTCCTGCATAGAAAGTTAACATAGAATGGAGAGGTGGATTAAGATTACAAACAGGTTATTTTTATGTTTCTCTTCCCACTGAAAGTTAACTGAAATAACAGAAATACTATGAAGAAAGAATAATTTTACATAAACACTAGAAAATAAGGAAAGATTCAAACCATAAACTTTTGGGAAAGCCTAAAGAGAGAAAATTGTTGGGGTACATTTTCAAGGAATCAAAGCATAGAAAATGGCCAAGTACCAACAATAAGGACTCTAATTTCATATAAGGCTGGTAAAATCCAAGCTTTATGACAACAAATACAAAATTAGTAGAGGCCTATAGGATAAAAATTACTGAACTTGGATTGCGGGCAAGCTGGTTGCCTTCAACTCTCCTAATTGCATATTTTGTTTCCTTATCTTGGATCCTGTGGATGTGCCTATTTTAATTTTGTTAAGAAGCCAACTTAGATTCTGGAATTTCTTCTGCTTCTTGGACTAAATATTTTTAAGATGGATTATCCTTTATAATCTGAGAACAATTTCAGGCTGTCAAGTATTTTCTTAACTATTTATACGTTATTCATTTAATTGAGGTCAATCTGGGTTAATATTTGGCAGTATATAGTTGATTAGGAGCATAAATTTGGCTAGGTCTTTTTTTTAATGTATCATTACTATTGAAAGTATTACAGATTTTAACTTGTCCAACTTCTAAGATCATTGGCCGGGACAAACTCCTCTTTCTCAAAAGAATGATTATGCTTTGAGTGATTTCATTTCATCCTGTGTCCTGGTAAATTTTTAACCACTAATCTGAATCCCAGGATGTTGAATCCCAGCATCCTTTGTGCATTTTTTACACTTACTTGTCATATGGTGCTCAATTGTCACCAACCTTACTTCAAAGTACGAAGTAGGATTATCTTCATTCTGAAGACATAGGACCCCACATCCCCACCCCCTTTAGAGCAACATCATAATTTCAAGTAATTTTTCAATGATTAAACACCATGTAAAGTGGTGGATTCAGGATTTGATTCAAGCCTCTATGTTCCTATGGTCATGCTCTTTACTTTTTTCTCTTTTAAAGTTTGTTTTCATCATAGCATCAGTCACCAAGAACGTGTGATTTAAACTAGGGCTTAAAAGGTGGAAAGAGTTTTAATACTTGGAATGACAAAAGTAAGCATAACCACGGGTGAGGAAAGTTGGAGGACAATTCAGAAACAAGAAATCACAAACATTTGGGAAGACCCTACGCTGCTTTGGAGAGTAGGGCATATTCAGATCAGTAGGGGCAAGTCAGACAGTGAAGGGAAGGCCTTGCACCCCAAGCTATTCCACCCCACACTGAGGGAGCGACAATGCTTCTGCTGGAGCTGACAGTCATTGAAGTTGATGGACTCTTGTAACCTAGCGATGTACTATGCCGTCTAGCTTGGCGTGGGAGAAGTTATAAAAGTGATAAGGCAAGTTAAGAGCATTTTGCAATTGGAGGTAAGTTCTATGTAGGATAAAATTAAGCTTAGTTTAAAGGATTTTTGAAGAAATAGTTAAATACAACATGGAGATTTATATATGGGTGGCTTAAACAATGTTCACATTATCAATTTTATCACGTTAACTTAAGTAAGAAGAGGTAGATTCTTCTTTCCAGAGAAAAATAGTAATTTTAACTTTAGATGTACTGAGAATGACAGATTACAGGTGGCCCAGGACATGATGTCTAACAGACAGTTTAGGTTTAGGTCCATCAGACAGCCGAGGACTGAGCTTTAAAGTAAACTAAACAGAGATGATATATGTATCCAGTATATAGTGATTGCTCAGATCTTCATTAAACTGAATTGTATTGCAGTGGATTGAATTAAGCAGGGTCATCAAGTACCACAGAGAAAAAGTAGTGAAACCGTTACAAGGAAGCCAAGGTAGCTAAGGCACAGTGTTACCTAAGTTTAGCAGGAGCAAGAGGGAAGACTCCGGACGTGGAGATGCGAGGCAGTCAGTGTGGCAGGCAGAGTTCAATGGGTTCTGGTATATGTTAGTAACTTTGCCTTCAAGATACATGCTTCTTGAATGCGTACTATGGTTAAAACAGCAGATACAATGATGAGATGCCTTTATATGGATGTAAGTATTTGTCGTTTACAAGGCACCAACCCTGCCATTGGCTAAAGTAGTACTGACACGGACTCAACACAGAACGCACCCCTGAGGGGCTCACACTTTTCTCTGGGAGAGAAATCAAGTGCAGGAGTAGAAAACAAAGTGGCCTAGGGGTGGGTCACAGTTTTGCCCCTCCCACAGAGACATTTTGTTCTAGTGGCATTGGATGGATGGGTGCATAGATGGATGGACCCCTGATCACTGTTCATACATAAATACTTCTCTATATAACCTTTTCTAATTTTTCAGATTGTATTTGCCCATCTACTTATTTCTCCTATTATTTCAATTCTCTTTTGGAAAGTTTTAAAGAGGTGGTAAAGGACTCAGCAACTCTCCCGGTTGAAATCTGTCTCATTGTGACTCTCAACTTTATGTCCTTGATTCATGCCTTCAGCATCACAGCGCCAGCCAAAGCACCTTAAAAATATAATAAAAGATACTGTTAGATTCTTTCAAAAATAGAAAACTATAATATTCTTCACTTTCTCAAAATGATATAGCTTTTGAAAGTATTAGACTTTTGACCAACGTCTGAATTTAGAGCTGAAGAGTTGCCGTTCAATTACTTCCCACGTGAGCATAATGTGATTTGATATTGTCACCTGGTTCGGATAAATGGGAAGTATGTGCAGTTAGTCTGAGAGGTACTGAAGGACGTATTTTTGGAGATTTGATCAGCTTTTGCCTGACTTTGAAGTCCTTGGGGTCCCTGCAACCACCCAAGTATATCAAATTATTTGAAGAAAAGATGAGAAACCTTGTTCTGATTAAACTGAGACCATTCTCTGACTTTCTAAGCCTTTGGACAACTTAGAAACGAATGCACACTACACATGTCCCTTTCAGAAATATTCTCCACCTTATTTTTTGTACGAGAGTGAAAGCACTATGTGAAGAAATCTGCGGAGTCTGTAGGGACAGGGACAGTGTGACATAAATCTCTGGAAGGCATCTTCTTTCATAAATTCCCCAGTCGTTTCCTGCTGTTGTGTGAGGCTGGGCTCTTTATCACCATCGTCTAGAAGCCTTTGAGAGGGACCACAGGGGCCGTAGGTCAGAATATACATTTAAGGGTTGATGTGCTCTAAGACTGCATTGTAAGCGCATGGCTCAGTTTGTAAAGCCAGCATCTGTATTGGGTGTAAACAGGCTTCATGAGAGAAGTGACTTTGAGCCCACCCTTGGGGACCTTTGAAAGGGAAGCCAGATAGTCATATATCTATGGTAAGGGCCAGAGAATATAATGTAGGGTTTACAAGTCAGAATTTTGTTTCTCAGATCACTCCCATGGGCTGGACAGGGGAGGGAAAGCTCGAGAGTGTTGAAGGCCGGGAGTATTCTAGATAAATGGAGGAAGGTCCATGGATCTTTAGTGATAGAAACAGCATGGGGGCAGGTGTCCATGGTGAATGAGAGGGCGGTGGGGGAGCCGTGTCTGTCTAGCAGGAGTGCCAGGGACAATTGCCACAGAAAGAATTTTCCAGAAGCATCCAGATATGTCCATGCACAAGGAATTTTCTGTTTACTCTTGGCAATACAGATAGTTTTCTCCTCAGTGGAAATGCTTAGCGTGATCTCTGCACATTTAGAAGCCGCTCTATATCCTCGATGTGGAAGAGCATGGCGATAAAAATAATGTCTTAAGTGGTATCCACAACGCTTGCCGTCAACAGCTAACGTTTGTAGCTCTTAGCTTGTGCCGGGCTCCCTCCCCTTACATTTATGAACTAATTTAAATCACAGAACAACTTGATGAGATTGCTACTATTACCTGTTTCCCAGATAAGTAAACTGAGAATCAGAAAACTTAGCTTGCCCACGAAGACACAGGTAATAAAAGTCAGAGTTGGGAACCCAGCCTGGGCATTTGAACTCCAGCCCTGCTACGTCACGCTGCTACGCTTTCTCTTTGCTCAATAGCTGTTTGTCAAATATCTTTAAAAAGCACTGAGATTTTCAAAACAAAATAACTTTTATACAGAGTATTGTTTGGTAGGGATATATCAAAAGGTATTTACTCAGTTCTCTTTGCGGTAAAGTTTCTTTCCCCCCACTTCTGAAAAATGCCATTTTTGAAACAAGCCCTGTGAATTTTTAGCTTTGCAAACACACCTCCGGGAAAATTCAGTTCTTAGCAGTGAAATGACTGGATCAAAGAATATGCATATTTTCGAGGGTCTTGACATACGTTATCATAAATCGCTCTCTAGAAAGACCTTCCCAATTTGCAGCCCGCTGTCAGAGGCGGGGATGATCAATACCCCCCAACGCCCCGAAATCCTTAGCTCCTCCCCTTCACCCCGACGGCTTGAGCATCTCCATGTGCCGCACCGCAGTTCCAGTGCGAACTCGGGGTTGCCGGCCGAAGCGCTTACCTATTTTCACATTGAACGCTGAGGCGCGCCCCCTCTTTCGTGAATTAAGGGACCCTCCTGTTTAATTTATTTGAAATAATGCTTTGGGAAGTACAATCATCACTCTCTTTGTTACACTTACTGAAACTATTTTCCCTAGATTTTTCAAATACCAGAAATGTAAGGTTTTTGAAAGATTATAGTCGGCATACAATATATATTCGTCTTGGGTGTGCACACGGTGCTCCTACATCTATCTACCTTCTGATGTGACCACCACGGGAAGTCTAGGAGCCACGTCACCTCACGGTAGGTGGCGTTGCCTACATCTCTGTGCTGGGAATTACATCCCGCATCCTGTGCCTTTTTTATTTTATAGGTAGGATTCTGTACCTCTTGTTCCCTGGCACCTTACCCCCCCTTGGCAGCCATGAGTTTGTTCTCTGTACCCATGAGTCTGCTTCTGTTGTTCTGGGTTCTGTTTCTTCCCCCTCCCCCGCCCCCTGCCCCCTGCAGCCAGGCCGCAAAGGCCACCGGAGCGCGGTCACACAGACGGGGCTCCTGCTCCGGGCCAGTCCGCCACCAGAGGAGGCAGCTGTTCCGTCTCAGTCCCTAGATTTTTATTTGTATATGTTTTTCAGAGATAAAGAAGCTTTTTAACTTATACAAATATACCAATATTTTCATTTAGAATATCAGCATTTGGTTTGATGTTTAGTGCTTTCCCTACTCTCAATATTATTTAAATATTTTGTTCCTTTTTTGTAGTGTACTTTATGGCTTTAAGTTTTTAAAGAAAGCTGTCTGTGATTTATGTTGATGAATTGTATGATACAGGCATATCACTTTTTGCTTTACCTTCAAATAACTAGCAACTTTTCCCAAGTTTATCAAGTGACTTTTCAGCCACTAGTGCTATTATTATCATAACATTTAATCATTCTATTAACATTAGTTATTATACTATTAACATATAATGTTAATGTATTGAGTAATGTTGAATCATGCAGCTTTATTAGCTTATGTGCTAATATAAATGAGCTCTTTTCCTAGAGATCTCCATCTTAATTATCATGGTGTTGTTTTTGTTTTGTTTTGATGTTAGAAGAATAACTTGTTTTTAATTACACAAACAATACAGACTTACTGTAGAGCAAATTAAGCACGCAATAGAAAAAAAAGACAGAAAATAGTTACTATTAACATCATAGGTCAGATCCTTTCATCTTTGTGGGTTGTTGTTTTTGACATGCGTTTTTCAAAACACCGCGCATCTTGATTTGTAATCTAGCCTTAAATTCCGTAATAGCAGACATTTTCTCCCCCTGCATCTGTAACACCAAATGCAGTGACTGCGCAGCTTGACACGGAAAGAAATGCGCTGCAGTTCACTCCACCAATCACTGGTTGTCTTGTAGTCAGTCACTTTTCTAATGTTGCTTTGATAAGCAACAAACAACATGGCATTCCTAGATCTAACTCTTTGGGAAAAGATGTATTTGATTGCAGGAAGTTAAAGCATGGGTTTTCTGGGGCGTTCTAACATTCTCCCCCTTCTTTCTAAATAACAGACTTCAACCAAAGTCCCAAAACATTGTTGAAAACTTAAGGAAAACTTAATTGAGGGAAACTTAAGTGAGGTGCATACGCCGTAAGTGTGCTGCTTTGAAGGTTTCATGCGCACGTGAGCCCAACTAACCACTGCACGGGGGCCTCCCTCCCCCGTGTCACTCAAGGTCCATCTCCCCTCAGACCCCAGGCCTGTCTCTTAGCTTCCCCCCCACAACCCGAGACCCTCACCCTGGGCCCAGTTTTTCTTAGCTGGAAGCCTGGAGCGCCGGGGCTGCGGCTGGGCCCCCGCTCTGCCCTCAGCCTGGACGCCCGTTCTTTTCCAGATGGATCTCTCTTAGCTGCCTGACCAGGAGGAGAGAAATGGTCTTTTCTTAAAAGAAGAAACTCACTTTCTGCTGTTTAGTTCATTCCAGTTTCCTTGTGTTCTCAGCCCTTGAGGGTTTTTCAAACACTGTGATATTGTAGCTTTTCGGCTTGCTTTGGTGTCTGAGGGGACACCAGTCCCCTGCAGTCTCCTGAGATTGTCTACACCAGGACCAAGTGCGAGACTCCTGTTCTAGTGTTTTTAATTTTAGGAAATATATACATGGCGATAGCTTCTTTCTCACGTATAATGCTGAGAACAGTCTATTTTCTTTGTTGTTTCACGATGATGCTTGCTAGAATTTATTCTTTTGTGGGGGCCATTTAAAATTTTTAGCTATTGAGTAAATTAACTATACTACGACTTTTTCTCTAATTGTATTTATCATGTTTCTAGCTTAAACTCCCTTCGTCTAGAGTCATACATAAGATTTACTGGGTTGCTCTTTTATAATCTTACTAAGCTTCAATAATGCTTTTAAAAATAAAAGTATAAAATCTATAACATTTCCCCTAGTTACACATTGGTTTTTGTGTCAAGTTTTGGTAGAATTTTTTCACAGTTCTTATTAATAAGTAGATTTTTAATACAGCTTCATTTACTTTTGATGAAGTAATTATTTAGCAGAGTGTTTTATTGTTATTTTTTCACTTCCTAGCGGTCTGGTATTGTGAGATCCACTGGTAAATAATAACTATCAGTGGTGCATTGTGTGTGAAGTGTTTACTGTTTACTGTCTATTTACATTTTCTTATTGAGTAGAATATCATCAATGTAGTTCCTAAATATTCCGGAGGCAATTTAAAAGCATGTTTTGTATTTCTTCATAGGACAAAGAGTTGAACATTTACCAATTAAATCAAGACTGGTAATTGATTCAAATTCTCTGTCTTTATTTTTATATACCACACTACTCAACTAAAGGAAATTATTATAAATGTTTACCTGGTGACCAGGTGGTGTGGAGACACCAGAACACGGAGGCAGAGCTAACAGACCTCTGCCTTAAAAAGGAGACTAACATGCTAAACAAGTAGTGGCGATGGGAAGAAAGGTGACTCAGTCAATCAATAAACCATCAGACTCACAAGATAAAATATTAATCTTATATTGAAATGGTGCTTTATCCTTTCAGAGTTATTTTATATGCATTTTTCCTGGATTTAGATCAGCTAGATGTTGGAGTAATACAGTTCTGAGTTCATAGATGTAGAAACAGACAGAAACTAATAATGTCAGGGAACGTTAAGTGGCAGAACCAGGGCTTGAGCTACATTTTCATGAATATTTTCTTCCCACGACATTAGAATTGCTTATATAATTAAATGGCCTTGTCACTGAATTAACTGGAAAACCTCAAATTATGCAGATGGCCAGAGGTCTGGCTCATTCGGAAGCCAGTCCAGGGCCCACTTTATTCCATTTTCTAGTCATCGGTCTTGGCAATGGTGACCTTTGTCCTCAGGCATATCCCTTAGCGCCCTCGGATAGCTGTAATGGCTCCAAGCATCACACTCTCATACCATAATGCCGAAGGAAGCTCTTTCTCCAACAAAAGAACAGTTTCTCTTCCTCCTGTCCCTTTTTAAGAATAATAAATAAACTTTCGTAGAGTACTCCTCAGCAAACACCCCCTGAAGGGTTTTGCATGTTCAGTCCTAACCAGTTATGGGCAAGGAAAATGGAATTACTACAATTAATTGATACTTACCAAGAGTTACACCTGGAGACAGGAAAAGCAGACTTCTGATACCACCAAACACTAGCAATGCAAATTTCTACTGTCAAGAGTAAGGCGGGGGAGGAAGCTCCGCGCAGGAGACAGTGTCTGCGACAAAGACACCAAGATTGGAGATGAGAACGGGAGAGGGTGAGTCAAAAACTATTACAGACCAGACAGCCTTGGAAATTGGGAAAATGGCTTATTATTGAGAGAAATGGGAATTGAACAAAGAGATGTCACTCTTGATGGAAAGATGATAGCTTTGGTTTGGCACTAGTTGGCCAAAGAGATGGGATTTTCAAAAAGAACTTCAGGCGCATAGCTACAAAGATTGGAAGCTCACAAGAGCAGCCAGAGTAGCGATCGACTCTTAGAAATGTCTTCATATGTGCGGCAGCCAATGTCATGCAAGTAGGATTACTGAGAGCGACACTGGACTGACAAAGGCTGAGCATTAGGGAGCATCCCTAATTTAGAGTACAAAGATTCACAGAAGTAAAGAAGGTACTAGTGGATACAGAATAAATATTTTTAAAAAGCCAATGACGCTCTATTGCAAGCATAGACTATTAGAGTCCACATTGAATTATTAGCATCTGACCATCTTCTTTCTTCTCTGTAAGCAAATATTTTAAACTCTTCAAGGGTCCCATTAAATGGCTTTACCATCATTCACTCAAGCATTCTTCTGTGTTGGATATTTACTTACTTAGAGTTACTTTTTAAAAAATCTGCTCCTTTAATCTAGTTTCAGTCTTTTATCTCAAAATCTAAGCCAAGAGTTATATAGTCTCAGAGCAAGAAAATAAAGATATATTTTAGGAAGACAACCAGCTTGTAAACAATGTTTAATATGAGAGAAAACGCTTGGAATTTCTTTGTTATATTGTGAAATAAGCTTGACTTACAAGTTATATATCCTCTCCCTTAGTTCAGAGATGAGACACAAGGCTTAACCACAGGTCTAGAAGAAGCGGACTGTGATGGAAAGAAAGTGAGAGGAAACCCTACCCTTGTTCTGAGTGTTGTAGAAAGATAAGAAGGTAATGAAAGAAGTAGCAGTTGACCACATGGGTGTCTCAATATGTTTTTGTCAGACCTTCACCCAGAGACATCAAAATGTGTCATATTGATTGAAAAAAATATTGGAGACTCAGAAGGCAACTCTCCTCATTTATTCCCTGTGTAAATATGAAGGAGACCAGCATAATTAATGGATAATGTTTTGGGGTCAACAAGAGAGGGTTCCTGTCTGCTTCCCTAAACTTCTCTTCATTTCTGAGTGGCCTGGACATTGTGTAACAGAGCTAAGGTGACCTTTCGACGTAAGCTGGAGATGGACTAATATGGCAGATTGCCTGATGGAGGAAATGCCATAGAACCTGAAATATCTAGAACCCAAACTAGAGTGGGGCGGCAACTGAGTCAGAGAAGGGAGATCATTAGGCTTTAAGTTGAAAAGAAAAAGGGATTTCTGTATTATCAGCTACAGATATCTGCAACAGATGCCAGCAGAATGCCAACAGGTAATGCGGTAGCTTGCCCACTCTCTGTAACCCTCTGCACCTGTATAACTCTCCTCTATCAAGAAGTCTGTGACTCTGTTCCCTTGAATCTGGACTTCCCTTTGGGACTTGCTTGGCCAATAGAACATGGGTGGTAAAAGTAATGTTCTGGGGTTTCTGAGGTTAATTTATTAAGCCTTGAAGCTTCCCTGTTGGCCTCTTGGAACGCCAGCCGCAATGTCAAGAGAAGCCCAGGGCCCATGGAGAGGCCCTGTGTAGCTCCTCATGCAATAACCTAAAGGGAGCTCTCACCCATGATATGAGTTTTATATCTTTAGGTTACGTCTAAAACCCTGCTCTTTCTTATGCAGCTTGCAGCTGCCACCTATTTCTCTCTACTGTGCAGGATGTTCCCATGGCCTTTTTAGTTGGCATGTTTATCTTAATATATAAAAACTACTTTGAATTGAGTTTTAGATCTTCTGTTGCCTCTTCCGTGGTCTCAGCATAGAACTTTCTCGTTTCCTTAGCCAGGAGGAGTGGGCTAGTCTGGGGGACCCTTCCATGGCTGTGATAGTAGGGTGCGGTGAAACTCAGAGGAGCAGCTATGTCCAGAGCAACAGCTCATGGAAACATGACAGCAATCATAGGGCCCTCAGTGGGCACTATGGGCATTAAGTAATCAGCCAGTAAGTGCTCATTTTAATTCATTTTAATTCTTCTTAAAATGGGGCAGCCAGTAAAGATAATATCAGATCTCTAAAAACTTCTACAAAGGCAACTTGAAGTTAAGCACAAGTTAATATTAGGCTTTGTATTAAACAAAGCATTTTAAACCCCACAATTTATATGCTATGCGCTTGGGATGCAAGGGCCTTTGCCCCCTGCTGCCAGGGCCCTTGGCTCTGAACACCAACTAGCTCGCTGGAGAGAAGCAGCATCACTACCTTCCCAGCTTAAGCCCAGATTAGCGTCCTACCCTGTCTCCCAGCTTTATGTTTGTGAGTGTAATGCAATTTATTTTGGAAATGTCAGAATCCATTTAAAGAGTGTCTGCCCAGGGACCTGGCCTGCATTCAGACCTGCGGGTTGTCCTCGCGATTGCTCCGGGGTTTCCCACCACGGTTTTCTCCGCTCGTCTTGTCTCAGTAGCTTTATCCCTCGGTTTTTCAGGTTGCCTATGTTCTCATTCCCTTCACATCCTCTCCGATTCTCATTCCCAGTTATTTCGCCTCTGGTTTTGCTGTTTTCCCGGGCATAACACACCGACCGCGAGCATCATCGTCTTTAACTAGCTCGTAAACTAAACGGGGGCGGCGCGGGCGTGAGCAGCCTGACTGCCTCCCGCAGCTGTGCCCGGCGGCGCCGTGCAAGCGTCCCCTGCCTGCCGGCGAGTATATATCCTAATAATATGTTGGGCAGATTCTATAACTATCCTGTCACTTGGTTATTAAAAGTCAATCCAATTCAATTTAACACTAAAGCCTCGTAACTACATCAAAGCTGTCTCTTTCTTATTGCTAGCCACAGTTGTGACTCAGGAGCTGTGAAGTCAGGAGGGTTATGGCAAGGCTCTGGTATACATCCATTTAACAATATTTATTGAGTTATTACTGTGTGCAAAGATTAGATTTAAGCAATTAGAACTCATCACTCACCCTGACAGCAGGGGCTGCTGTGTAATTTGTGGGGCTCAGTGCAAAAAGAAATTGAAAGACTCTGGCCAAGGCCTCCCTGTCTCATGACTCCACTGCACGAACTCATCACAGACAGGTGAGTCAGGGGCATTAAACCTCTGTTAAAAAATGTGCTCAGGCCCGGCCAGCAGGGCTCAGCAGTGGAGTATTGACCTATGATCTGGGAGATCACGGTTAGATTCCTGGTCAGGGCTCATGCCCGGGTTACAGGTTCAATCCCCAGTAGGAGGCAAGCCGATCAATGACTCTCTCATCATGGATGTTTCTATCTCTCTCTCCTTCTCCCTTCCTCTCTCTGAAATCAATAAAGATATGTTAATAAAAAGAAAGAAAGAAAGAAAGAAAGAAAGAAAGAAAGAAAGAAAGAAAGAAAGAAAGAAAGAAAGAAAGAAAGAAAGAAAGAAAGAAAGAAAGGAAGGAAGGAAGGAAGGAAGAAAGGAAGAAAGGAAGAAAGGAGGGAGGGAGGGAGGGAGGGAGGGAGGGAGGGAGGGAAGGAAGGAAGGAAGGAAGGAAGGAAGGAAGGAAGGAAGGAAGGAAGGAAGGAAGGAAGGAAGGAAGGGAGGGAGGGAGGGAGGGAGGGAGGGAGGGAGGGAGGGAGGGAGGGAGAGAGGGAGGGAGAGAGAAAGAGAGAGAGAAAGAGAGAGAGAAAGAAAGAAAGAAAGAAAGAAAGAAAGAAAGAAAGAAAGAAAGAAAGAAAGAAAGAAAGAAAGAAAGAAAGAAAGAAAGAAAGAAAGAAAGAAAGAAAGAAAGAAAGAAAGCTCAGTGTGTGGCTTGGCTGTGGGTGAAAATACCTCACATTGCCAGCATCAGGCAAGGACCACTGCTGCCTTACCTTGGAGACTCTCCTGGGCTTGCATCCAAACCCTCCTGGCCTCCAGACCCCTGTTAGGCTGGAGGGCAATGGAGGAATGCAGACCTCAGTAGCACCCTCCCCAAGGACAAGGGAAGACCAGGCAGGGCCCAGGATGCCATATAGCAGGGCACAGGAGGCCTAAAACTCATCCCAAAGAAGCAGAGAGGTAACAGGAGTCAGGAGGAGAGCATAAACTCTATTACCAGACTACCTTGAATTTTGAATGCAGGACCTCACATAACAAGTGAGTGGCCATCAGCAAGTCACAGAACCTCTCTCAGTCTGACTTAAGGATGAAATGATAATAATGTTGTCCAGTTATAGCCTGATAGGCTTGTTGTGAGACTAAAATGAGCTTATGTATGAATGGCTTAAATAGTACCTAGAATGGAATAAACACTATACAGAGGTCATTGCCCTATTATTATTATTATTATTATTACCTTTATCATTGTTAGTCACTTACCATATGCTATACCGTAGTGATTTGTCAACAATTATCTTAAACTCCTTGAAGGAGGAAACCATTTCTCACTTTCATTGGCTAATTCTAACAGCATTCATTGGACAGATGTTTATTGGGAACCATACTAGGCACTTGAGAAGCAGTGACAAGCAAGATACCTCATGGTGCTTACAGTCCAGGAGAATGAACATTTAAAAAGAAATATAATCAGTATTAATAACTCTAATGGGCAACACAGCATGCTCTGAGGACACATAGCATTGGGATCTCGTTAAGGGATGATAATTCTGGGATGTTTCCTATAGAAAGTAACATTAAAATGAAAGGAGTGGGATTTACAAGGCGAATAGAAGAGTGGAGGCTGACTGTGGAAGAAGCAGTCTAAGGGGAGAGATGAGATAAGATGAACAAGTTTCATAGGTGAGGGAAAATACTGCATATTGAGAAAACCAAAAGAAGTCCATGTCATTTAAAGTCAAATCAAGAACAACCTTGTGAGGCATGTTAGTGGGTTTAGGCTATATCTTAAAGATAGAAACCATTGAATGATTTAGTGGAGGAACAAAATGATCCTATTTGCATCATAAAAGGGTCAGTCTGTCCTGTTTGTGGGGAAAAAATGGATCATAGGGATGTAAGGCTCCTGCTGGGTTGGAGGAAGATTGATCAACTGTATTGGAGACCAGTCGGTAGAGTTGGGCCTCAAAGATAAACAGCTAGAATGAAAAAGAAGTGATAGATTAGAGATAAGGTCAAGGAGCAGAATTGATAGGAAGTCTTGATTAGTTGCATATGGTTATTGAGGGAAAGAGAAGACCCCAGGGCTCCATGTGGGTTCCTGTGGGTGGTGCCAAAAGAAGCACAGAGAGGAAGATTTGGAGAGAGAGTGGTGAGTTTAGGGTGCAGGGTAAACTCCGATAGCGCAGCTGGTGGAGAGGAGACCTGTAGAGTGGACAAGAGAAATGGGTCCATTACCTCCAAGTGGCAACGTCCAGTAGGGAATTCTGGGTAAAAACTTCATGTACCAAATCATGTCACGGGCATGCCGTTGCTTGATTCCCAGAGTCCTGGGAATTAAGACTCACATCACACCGTAGGTGCAAAACTGAAATCTAGACGAATCAATGACATCCTCGTACATCCCGAGAGGGAAGGAGAGGCGGCAGGAAAGAAGCTTTGTCCCTTATTTCTTGTCTGGTGCTTGGTGCCCTGCAGCTCAGGGTGTCTCAGGAGGCGTTCCACAAGTGCCTTCAGAATGGATGAATTTTAATTCTTTGTATGGAATATAATGGACTATTTTACCCTATATAGTGTACAAGGTTATTTGTAGATACTGAAGGATGAAGTAAGCAGACCATGAAAAATGAGAGAAATTATAAAGAACCTGAAAATAAAACTTCAGCTTCCTTAGAAGGGCACCTCCATTATTTGGCGTTAAGCACATTTAATTCTTTATTCTAAGAACGAGTGTCAGGGCAAAATGATCTAAAAATTGCATTCTTTACATGCTGGAGATGGAAGGCTACTTTTTAAGGTGCTGATTACAAATTAGTCAACCTCATGTGGGGTGATTTGTGGGAGGTGGTCAAAGACAAGCAGAAATAATACTTCCTGAATGGTGGCCCTTAGTATCATCACAGAAATGACATCTCATATAAGGCTATCATGAGCAGCACATTTTCAGAATAAATTATAAACAAGATAAAATGAAAGAGCAGCAAAGAAAATAGGGGGGATTATGACACAAGGGAAAGAAAAATGTAGGCAGAAAAATGAAAAATTATAAATGGTTGCACATAAAAATCGCAAGTGAGGACAGGGTAACGATTTGAATGTAGAGAAACAAGATTGGAAGGTGGATGGAGAAATAAATCTCAGGCAAGGACAGTAGAGAGCTATGCAACTGAAAGTGTCAGTCCGACTTGACTTACCTCTGGCAGAGCAGGTGTCCCCAAGACAGAGGCACTGCACCCACGAGGACACAGCCAGAGAGGCGGGGGCCTCTTGTTCCCATCTTCCCAACAGGACCTTCCAGACTTTGTTAACTACATGTCTAAAGGAGTATTTTCTCTTTCTAGATGCAAAGAGAGTTCAAACTCTTTAAGTGTTAATTAAAAAAAAAAAGACAACACATCTTTTTTTGTACCATTTCAATCTGTACACTACGTTGCAGGCTAATCTAAGGCCTGAATACTGGAATATAGACAGGTGCTCGGAAGGGGGAGGTGTCAGTCTTAGTACCACTGCTGGCTGTGTCTACATGCTAGGCTTTGAAAAGAGCTCTTTGGTAGCTCCCTGAAAGGCAGGGGGAAAGAAGAAAGCCTTCCCCACCTTCTAACCCACAGTTCTTGGCTCTAGGTCATCACAGAGATTTCTAACATCGGTGCCATCATTTCCTCCAAAGGAGGGAACAGGGTGTTCTCAAAAACCTATGAATAGGTTTTCCACAAAATGCATTCAGATTTAGAGCTCTGGTTACCGATGACTTGGCCCTCTGTGGGGATCTAGATATAGTAAAGGGACATCAAGTCCAGAAAATAGATGACAAGAGTTGCTTTTATCTGTAGCTGAAAAATTCTGATTCCGGAGCGCCTTGATTTCACATTAGTAGAAAACAGCATAGCCTGTAAATTCAGTGCAAAAAGAGAACATTACTGTGAATTCACCAGGGCACGCCACTTTAGAATGGTTCTCAAAACTGCCTCAGAATCATATGGGAGGTTAGTTAAAACTGTTTGCTGGGCCCCCCCCTCCAAAGCCTCTTAACCAGCAGGTGAAAGGTGAGGCCTGACATTTGTATTTCTAACAAATTCCAAGGTGCTGCTGGTCCAGGACTACCCTTGAGGACCACTGCTCGGTACCATACAGCGAGGACGCCAGGACTGAAGCTGGGGTAACCTCCCAGCCAGCACAGGGCTCTCTCCAGGGTAACACGCCCCTCCCCCTACGTGCTTCACGCTCAAGGCCCTCATCCATCTATGTGTGTACCTGTTCCAGCACCTCCCAGCATGGATTAAGTAAGCTGTTATTCAACAAGACAGAGGAGGCCCTGTGACCTCTTCCCAATTCAGTTTGCTTGGTTTTCAGCATCACAATCATGAAACAAACCACACACTGACACACACACACACTCACACTCACACACACATCAGCAGATTGCCCTCACACTGCCTGAGCTGTGGAGTCAGAGAGGTTCAAAGGTGCTCAGTGACAGGACGGTCTACCCTGCTGGGCCTCGGGACCCACCGGAGCTAGTAACCAGGACCCTGAGGGAAGCAAAGGGCCACGACACACAGTCAAATCCGTAAGCCACCCAGGGCCATTCGCCCCACATGCCCTGTCACCCCATGACCCCCGCTTCTGTGTTTCAGTTCCTTTAATCTTGTGCTTTCGCCCTCATACATTATACGCTCGGTCTTCCTTGTATCGACCTGCTCAGAAAGAAGCTGTTCTGTTTTGTTGTTTACTTTCTTTTCAAACAGCGTTTTGACATTTACCTTCTGGAGTCATCCCCTGCCACGTAGGTGACAAAGCTAACAGCAGGCAGGGTGCTGGCCACCCAGGTGTCACACCCGCCTGTTGGAAATGGGTGCAGCTCAGAGAGGGGCGTCAGAGAGAGAAACAGGAGCACACTGTGCCTGGAGGGCGAGACATTGGAGCTGCAGGCGAGGCTCCTTCCGAAAACAGCTGCAGCCCCGTCGCTGTCTGCTGTCACCACAAGCGAGCCAGCCAGGGTACCCGGGCCACCTGACGGGCCGAAGCGTCTGCGTGTTTTCCTCGTGCGGGAAGCTTTCTGAAGGGCCGGAGCCTGGTGACCTCTCCTTTGAACACCTACTAAAGATCCTAATAGTTGCCGGCGGTGGAGCTCTTGCCACGCCCCGCGTGAAGCCTTTTGCTTGTCTGATGCCATTTAATAACTGCAGGGTCTCTACAGAGTCCTGTTTTTTTCCCATTTCCCATGTGAGGAAATTAAGACTTAGGGCTGCTGAGTCACCTACCCAGAGCTGCGCTCCTAGCCAGGGCCCGAGCTCGCGTTTCCACGTCGCCGGCGGACGCACGGTCGCGCTCCTGCTGGCGTGGCTGCCCCCCCCCCCCGGGGCTCCCACGGGCGCTTTCGCAGTTTGCCTTTGACACCCGCGAGATGAGCATCTCATGAGCACACGCACCTCCGTTCAAAACAAAACAGGCATGCGGGGCGCCGGGGGCTTCGCGGCCGGCTGTGTGCGGGACGCCACGCCCGGGGGAGGCGGGAGGAGGGAGCCGTCGAGCTGGTCCCTGAGCAGGGAGAACTTGTACATGCAAGTGAGCTGTGGGCAGCGTCCGGCGGAGAGGAAGGACTGTGAACAGCAAACTGTAAAATACGTCCTTCAGCTAAAACCGAGAACCAAGAGAGGCTAAGGGACTAAAGAGTATGAAGGACTGTCTCCCAGCATTAACGGCAGAGCTGTCCTCGGCTCGTGTGGTGACAGGCTGGCTGCCTAACAGCCCCCCCCAGGGGGGGGTACTTGGTCATGTATCCCTCGCTCTGGGGGTGTTTACAATGCCCTCCCATTTTAATATTCACTTAAAAGTGAATTACTGTCACTGTCAGCTCTTTTATCCCAACAATGTTTTGGAGAAATGTCTTCAGGCATTATGTGACTTGTAAGTAAGATTAATAAGAAAGTTCAGAGGAGTGTAATGATCACGGGATTTGACTGTTAATAAAGAACTTAATGAAAAAACAAATGAGTTAACACTGGATAGAATTTGAATTTGGCTAAAGCGGAATCTAGACCCGCACAGAGTACACGTGCTTGAGTGTATGTCACTGGACACCTGGGATCAAAATGAATGACCCAGGATCACGCGCATGTGCAAGTGGGCAAGGAGGACAACCGAGGCTGGGAGTTCCTTTAGACTCAAAAGCCATGGCTTTGCCCTGGATTATTTGAATCTTTAAGTAAACGCAAACGTGCTTCCAGGCGGGCTTCATCGGATGCATCGCCTGTGTTGTGCCCGCGTGTGCACACACTACACACTCGCACCACGCTGCTGGTGAGTGGATAGAGTTTTATTCTCGCTTTGCAGGTGGCCAAAGAGGTTAAGCAAATATCCCGGCTGCAGCGGAGGCCGAGCCTTAGTCTTCACTGATAAAGTTAGGGAAGTCACTGAAGAGAGAGAGAGAGATCATGCAGCTGGAATGGAGAAAAGCTCCAATTATAGTTCCAGAATTGGCTGCCACCTCTGGTGTTAACAGAGTGTGCACGTTGCTCCGAGGTGACACCTGCATTGTCTGTTGGGAAACATTTAATCCCTGAACCTGCGCTGAGGAGGCTGGTGAGCACAGGAGCGAGCAGAAACGAGGCCGGCTCTCTCTGTGACCGGGGCTGCGCTCGGCTACGGAGGAGCACGTCAGAGGGCCTGCGGGCCCTTCTCCATACGAGCCCACTTGCCCTGTCCTTCCGCCCCTGCAGACTGCCTGGGAATTGCAGAAACCTGCGACTCTTCGAAGGCAGATGTGGCCCTTATGACTTCCCCCGCCCCCTGCAGACGCCTCTGTCCATGATTGGCTTCCTTTGTGTCTCTCCCGCTTGAAGGAAAGGTATTTTGTTTTATCTAACAGAGCGTGGCCAGCGACTAGAGTGGGCTCAGCGCGTGGTTGGCACCTGGGGAATGTGCATGGCACAAACGGCAGCATATTTACAAAAACGTCTCTTTTTCTTAGAGTCGCTCGCTCAGCGGGGTGAGGCTGCAGCCGGGCGTGGGAGGAAATGCAATGCTCTTCCGAACCGTCTGAATGGAGGTGGTGGCAAGGTCCCTAACTAAAAATCGATGCTTTATCCAAAGGAAGCAATCTTGAGACCTCACGATCACATCTACCTTCCTACCCTTATTTATCTGCCCCAGTCATTGTCACAGTGCCTGGAACATTGTTGGTGCTCAGTAAATTTGTTGCATCAAAGACAGAGTTTTCCGTCGGAAAAGGTCGAATGTGCTTGCTGTTTGGGCACCTTAACACATAAACTTTGGTAACCTGACAGAGCTGCTCCCGGTAGCCGCTGTTTCTCCTGTGAGTCCAGGAAAACCAAGTGTGTTTGAATCGACTATTTGCCAGCAGCATCCTGGACTCGTCCCAGGCGGACGATCTGGGAGCTCAGCCCGCCGCTGCGTTTGCCGTGAGAGCGGGAAGGCAGGACGGATGCAGGTGCTGCTAGGACGCTGACACCTTTGCAGATAACCGGCCTCATCCGTCTGCCTGTTTGCGGGGAGAGCCGATTATCAGCCGTGTGCAAATGCCGGGGAGCCGATCTGATCTCCGCGAGGTGTTACACCACCGGCAGAACCATCTTTCTACGCAGCCCTCGCTCAGCGAGGCAGGCGGCGTAATTACGTTTTCATGCACATCCCCACAGTACCCTGCATAGTCATTCAATCATTAAAAGGAAAAAAATGAGTCGGCGTCACCGAGGGTTTGTTTGAAGACAACACCTAAGAAATGAAGGGCTCCGGGAGGCAGGGAAGGGGTGGATGTAAGCAACGGGAGGCCTGGGAGGGGAGAGCCGGCTCCTTAGGAGAGTGGAAAAGGGGCCGAAGGTGACCCTGGGCAATGACTCTGCAGTGCACACGAAGTGTTCTTGGTCAGATAAACGGAATCCAGCACGTTTTTAATGGGAAACATTAACCTCAACATTGAACTGCCTAAGAGAATGTGAAGTGTTTGGCACTGGTCAGCACAGCTAGGGGATAGCAGTGGCTATTAGTCTAAACCTGGAGCGGCGAGGGACTTTCTTGAGAGCATCTACAGAAGCTGTTCATGCAAAGAAATGTTATTGGACCAAAATCCCAAGGCCTGATTTGCATTCCAGCTTTGTCAGTTATTGCAAGTTATTAACCACTAGAGCATCCATTTCCCCATCCATACAACGCATCTGCTAGTACCTAATCATAGTGGTGGTGTTTGTATCAAATCAAACAAGGTATTTAAGGAAACACATGGACGGCCTAGGCCTTAAGAGGCTGTGGTTAGTTTCATCGACCTTTTGCTGCTGTTATTGTGCCCAGAATGTGGACATCACTCCATTAAATACTAGTTCTATCAAATGTAATATACATTCACACACAGAGAGAAAGAGAGAAATTTAGAAAGCACTACACACTACCTCCTCTTTTTGATAGTTTTAATGCATGCTAGAACTTTAAATGCTCTGAAAAGGCCTGAGGTCAAAACAATAACTGAAACAGCAACAACACAAAACACCTGTGTTATTATCCCAGCATTTTGCAAATATATTTGACAACAAGCCCTGTTTTTCTTATATTTACTGCTTACTACCAAGTCTAATTAGTCAGCCATTGAGACTAATATGCTACTAAATATGTCACAGATTGTATTTTGGGGAAAGTCAGCTTTGTCCAAATTCTTTAGTTTCCAGGTCTCTAAAGTCCCCGAAGAAATTTCTACTCTAGATCATCAGGTTATGGCCCTGACCACAGGGCACTTTGCTATCCTGCTCACTGAACACAAAAAATTCTCTACCATTTTCTCTAAAATTTGGTTCCACATGCACTCAGCTGGGATGCCTTAAAAGTCACTGAGGCTTGGGTCCCATCCCTAGAGATTCACAAATGATTAGCATAGGATGTAGCCTGAACACATTGTTTGAAACATCCATGTAATCCCAAAATACAGCCAAGTTTAAGAACCAGTTCGGAAGATAATCCCAGGGCTATCATTTCTAACACTATGGACATACCTGTCATCAAATTTGAGAGTTAGCCTGCCATCTTTTTTTTAAATTTTTTTATTAAATTTATTTGCAATCTTTTTTAGAAAGCTCGAGAGTATGGTAAACACTCAATGATCATGGGCAGTTTCATTCATTCTTTAATTAATTAATTTAACAATCATGGTCTGGTCGCAAAGGCAGCTGGCATGTTAGACAGGCTCTGCTCGGCCCCGGCTTCTGGCCACTCCACTTCTCAAAGCTCTCTTGTTTCTCTGAATTACTACTCACCTGATAGCTCTTCCCAGAATATCATTTGCAGCGTTCTGCACAGTTAATTACCTTTATGTGTGTGTTTAGATCACCCCTCCCCCCACCTAAGCTGAAACCATGAGCTCCTGAACTCCAGCCATGGAAGTGTGAAGGCAGAGCCAGCATCTCACAGATGAAAGAACACAAGCTCTGGAGTAAGACACACAGGAGTGTAAACACTGATTCCACCTTTTGTGGATGGTGTGGTCTTAGAAACCTCTAATTTCTCTGAGCTCCATTTCCTTATAAACTGAGCTGATCATACTGACCTGGAAGAGTTGTTGTGAAGATCCGATGGGATAAGTTTCACCAAGTTCGTAGACCAGGTCCCAACACACCAGAGAAAATCAAACAAAGGCACTCTCATTACCATCCATGTTGACCGTTTTCAGACCTCTGTTGATTGCACCCACACGTGTACTGAGCAGGAATGTTCGACTCCTCAGACGGTCATCTTGCAACATTCACATCTCCGAGCACTGGGGAAAAAACTCGGGAAATTTTATGCAAAGTGCTTTTCCCTGAAATCATTATTTTGCTGCTACAAATAAAATAATTAAGGGGAAAAAACTAATGTGGTCACATTAATACGCGAATGTAGGGAGAAAATATGTTACCATTTTGGATAAGTGATGTCCTTAAATAGAAATAAATCTAATGAAATTTTACTTCTGTTAGACTTGCAGGTATTTCTGCTAAATGCCATTAGAGGCCAAGAGAGAGAAAGCATGAAGCAGATTGGAAAGCATAACAAACACATTAGCGGGTTATTATCCCCGCTAATGAAAACTACAAAGAAACTGCCTTAATGACACAGGGAGGCCCCAGAGCCTGCAGGGAGCTCCGCGTAGCTGCGGCACAGCCTCAGAGGCCTGGAGCTCTGGCTGCGTTTCTTTACCAGACCAGAGAGCAGAGTCATTTGACGTTTATGCTGCATCCATCATTCCCTTCCCTTCCATCAGTGGCCCGTTGACATCGACAGACATGCTTCGTTTCTGTTCAGTTTGGGCCTTACCCTGGACCATCTGTGCAGCCCTGGGTCCCTGGAATAGAACTGAAGCTGTGTGTAAAGTGTTGGCCTCGTGATCTTAGCTGCCCTGCTCTCTGTGGGGCCACACAAAGTTCAGAGCAGAAGTGATCACAGAGAGAAGCAGAGCGCGAAAGGAAGGCAGGCCGTTACTAAAGGAATCTCAGGTCATAGGTGAGTTGTGGCGCACCTGCATCTATTATTGCCCAGTCAGCGACCCCCCTGCTACTCTGAGGCCTTTATCTGGGAGATGGCCCTTTCCCCAGGCCACCCAGCCAGAGAAGGGGTAAGATCAGGACCTCATGCCACCAGAAAGTGGGATCTAGAATCAGTGGTGCACTCTTCAATGGAGTACAGGATCCGTGGTCCCTGGGTAACAGGGCCCCAGGAGGACTCTGCACTCAGCTCCCACCTTAAGGCATATGTCCCAGTCTATTCACCAGGGAATATACAAATTTGCGCTTCGATTAAAAAAAAAACAACACATGTGGAGTGTTAACGCATGTTTAGCACAATGCCTGGCAAATATTGAACACTCAATCATATTAGCTATCATTCTATTATTATCATGTAAAGGAAAAGGGTATAGTATTAAGCGATGCAGAAAGGTCTGGTAAGATAAGAAATTTGACAAAGGTCATTGGCTTCAGGGGGATGGAGGTCATCGGCAACCTGAAAAGAGCACTGCAGGCAAAGTGCACTGTGTAGTGGGCAAAGGGGAGGAAACCAGACAGAGAGTGAAAAACCTTTCCAGAAATTAGCATGAGAAGGATCTGCAAGAGATGAGGCCGCTGCTAGAGAGGGAACCCTGGGTCAATGAAATCTTTTTTTATTTTAATTTTCTTTCTCTCCTATGATGTGGCAGCACTGAGGTCCTCGTGGCCCCCAGTTCTCCTGCAACCCCTGCCTTCACGGTCTTCCCTGCTCCCGGGGCCATTCGTCATGACTTGCCTGATATGCAGGCACCTCCCAAGACCAAGACCTTCTGGGACAATGCACATTTCTGTTTAAATGGCTAGCCCACAGGAAAAAATGTAAGAAATCAATAGAATGAATGGTTTATTTTTTCACATTTTTTACACACAGTTGTGACCTCAAGCTGAAATATTATCAGCCTTATCTTTCTGAGGTTATGACTCATTTATTCATCCTTCTAGGGATCTAGAGGGAGTGGGTGGACTCATTCAGTAGAGAGGCCTCGTGGCCAAATCTGAAGAACCCCGGAGCTGCCTGTAGGACATCCGTTCTAGGGGTGACCAGAGAGATGCCTGACGCTGAGAGGGACCAAGTTCCCTTCCCCCGAGAAGGACTCACCTCTGTAGTCTCCCCCATAGAACTGGCCATTCTGGAGGCCGCCTGCCTGGTCTTTGTAGTGTTCAGTCTTCTTAAAAAGCTCTCAAGAGCTTTCAGAGGCTAAGATACAAAAGCATTGCTTCATCAAATCATTTCTACTCTGATTCTGTCGTAGCTTTGTTTTATCTGTTTTTTTTAAAGGGTATTATACATTGATAGTTGGTCAGTAAAAATCAATCTTTGGTCATCTTTAGTCCCTGAAGTCCCTTAAATACATTCGTGGTCTGGATTTCTGTAGGGTTTAGTTCCTCATTTTCTCTCCCTTCAGTGCAATTGTGATTCTTTTCTCCTCTCACTGGTCATATTTGCAATGCTTTGCTATCGACAAAATATCTGTTGGAAACGACTCAGCAATCGGTTCAAGATTATGTATGTGAATTCTTGGGTTCTGTGATTATCCAGACTTCGCTGTTTGGGACTATTAGCAGTGCCCATTGTCTCAAATTATCTATCTCTGTTTTGAGACTATAACATGACCTGAACTCCAGAAACTTCATAGATGTTGATAAAAGGATGAACTCTATTTGTAAATTCTTATAGTTCTTTTTTTTAAAAATTAAGATGGCATGTTCTTTCAAACTCTGCCAGCTCTCTACTAGCCTATAGGATAAATCCCTAACTCTCTGGCATAGTAAAAAAAAAAAAAAAAAAGTATCTTACAACCAAGACCTAAGACATTTCTCCAGCATCATCTTTTGAGGTTTCCTAAATCTGTGTTTTAAGCTACAGTCATACATATTTTCCACATTTGTATATGCTATTTCCTCTGCCTAGTTGCCCCTAGTTCTATACCTATATCTAATCAGAAATCACTCCTGATAACTTCATATTTACTTCAAACATTAACTCTTTTGTAAAATTTCTGGCAAATCCCTATATAAAAATATCACTTATGCGTGCCTGTATCACATGTAATGTTATATTCCTTTTACTTGGCTGTCTTCACTCAGTGTGAGAATCTTACATAGTATCTGATTGTAAATGTCTAGCTCAGGTTTTTTTTGGTAAATAACAGTTAACAGGTAAATGAAATATTAACACTATAAATTGCTTACCCCAAGTAAATTGCTCATATTATTTCCAAATGTTAAAAACTTGTTTGGAATTTGATAGTCGCATTACTCCTTGACCAGCTGGCCGTGCCTGACATCCTCCCACAAGAGCTGAAGCTCCTTATTTAAGGGGGGACACAGTGCTTATCTGTCTCATCTGATTCTTGCTAAATATGGGAAGATGCAAGGAACTGGTAAGTGGCTGGTCCAAAGCCAAGCAGGGAACTGGAATCAGATCCAGGAAGAGAATGGAGGCTTCCTGACCAGCATTTCTAGGGTCACTGAAAATAAAATTAGAGTAAGACATCTACATCTATTGTCTCTGCCGTCAATAGGCCTTGTGATTTAAAGCAAGGCCTGTGTACTCTGTGTTTTGGTTGCACCATTTACCTACCCATATTAAAAAGGTGTTGGGGGGGTTAAATGTGATAAAGAGGGGGCAAGGAACATCGTACGGATCGCTGGACATTATGTTCATCATAATTTCTATCGCAAAGCTCTTTCTAGCCGGCGGCTTACTGGCAGGGGAAGAGCCCCGAAGGTCGCTGCGCTGGCTGAGCTCCCCAGCCCTGCTGCTGCTATAGTGGGAGAGTTTTCTCATGGAGTCACTATGGCAGCTTGTCAGGGACAGGCCTTCCTGTTCCTCCCATTGAGCCACATCCCACTCGAAAAGGCGAGGTTTCTTAATGATTGGATCTCGGGCATTTCAGGGGACAAGAAAGCAAGGTCCAGGGTGCAGTGGTGGAGTGCTTTTCGGGGTGCGTATTATTTATGATGGTCTCAGAGCCACCCAGCAAGCAGTCGTCCTTCTTAGTGTCTGTCTGTCTGTCTAGGCCATGCCGCACGCACCCAACCATGCCTCCTCTCTAATGCCAGGACCGTTGGGCTTGACTCCCAGCCCCTCGGTGGCTGGTAAACACCTGTACAAACATGACGGGACGTGTAGGACCCCTGGCCTCACAGCTCTCTGTGTTCTGCAGTTGGGTGGGATGCGTGGTAGCTGAGAATCAAAAACATGTCCATGCCCAGAACCTTGTCTCTAGCCTGCCTGCAAAACCTGCGTCTCTCCTTCTTTGCACCTACAACATCATGTACTGTACAGATATGGGTCATCTGTATTCACTTGGCTTAGAGGGTCTCCCCAGTGGGCAGCACTGTATTCACCTTGGCACTTTCTGGGCAAAGCTGGCCAACCCCTCCATACCTTGCAGACTGTGGCCTTGAATCACTTCTTGTCCAGATTGCTAATATAACTAAATATGTGTGTGTGTGTGTTTTAGGTAAAGCTTCCAAAGACATTGCATGGTAAAGAGAGACATTGCTTGGTGACAGCCTCCTTATCTGCTTATTTTTGAGATGCCCAGGGCTCAGATTAACTCCCAAGGCTTTGAAGATTGTCTCAATAGGCTTTTCTAAAACTCAGAGCATTATAACCACTAGTTACCCTTTAGCCACCCATTTGGAAATTTGGATGTGGAAGTGATCCCATTTTCTCGCCCTGTTTTATTTCCCCTCCAGGCTCTATTATCACCAAGGGACACCCAGATTTATCCGCCTTAATAATACAGTTCATTGTTTTCCATAGAACTAGAGATAAGTGGATTTGTGAAGAAAAGTGGAATTGGATTTTCCCCCTCCTTTTGATAACTTAGTAGGGATTCCAAAATTATTACTTGAGAGATTTTCCTCACTGTGACTAGATTATTGTCCGTGCTACATTTTAATTTCTCTTGCCTCCATCAGCACTTTTTTTTTTTAAAGATATGACTATTTAAGGACACCCTGCATCCCCTCTCTCTGGATGGGAAGAGAGAGGTGAACGCGTTCCTGTTAATTAAAAGTGTGTGCTGGAGGCAGGGCCATACTCGTGGGTCATTCTTCTCCCTGCTAATTCTGTGGTGGGTAAGCTGTGGCCCGTAGCACCGCGTGTCTGATTTACTGTCACCTTGGACATTTCAGTGCTAGTTATCTTGGGGTTTTAAGCCGTCCTGCGTGGCCTTCCCACGCCGGCACCCTGGGGGTGTAAGTCAGCACCGGCTTCCCAGGGCCTGTGAACGAGCCGACTGGTCTCCGTTTCCAATCTGCCAGGTTGTTGGAGGAAGAAGAGGGAGAACGGGAGACGGAGGGGCCCAAAGCTTGTAGGTGGCAAGGCAGGGAAAGGGGGCCCCACGTGGAAATGGGGAGCCCTCAGGAAACCAGAGCATTTGGTGTGTTCCATGCAGGCTGAGCCCACCGGCGTATCAGGGCGGGGAACGGGCCAGAAGCCGGCTGGGGAGCAAAGGCCCTTCACTGGACACGGCGACATGGCCCCTTGACAATGAATCTTACCTGGCTTCCCCTCGCTCTGTGTGTGTGTGTGTGTGTGTTGCATGACTTATTAAAGAGATTAGCTACATTGATTTCTTTTACTTTGAGATTTCCAGGCAATCACACAGTACTTAAATTTTTCAATCCTGTTGCTACATTATATGTTAGTAAAAGCCAATAGCAAACATTTTAATAGTTTTCCTAGATTAGGGCCCTTCTAAGAATCAATAATCTCATTGACACGGTTCAAAAAGCTATCAGTTCTGTGAGGACCACGGATGGCTACAGAGAGCGTGCATGTAAACGCCACCAGAAAAAAAAATCAATGTTCTCTCTAAGTCATCGACAATTCTTTATGGCAATTGGAATTATGAAAAAGCATGTACCTCATGCCTTAAGCGTTTGAAAAGAATCCGTGTCGTCAAGCTAGCTGGTGTCCTGGTGTCCAGCACAAGGCAACTATTGGTTAGGCTTTTTTTTCCTCTCTTTTCTTTTTTTACTTTAAGTGTACTTTTATTTTTATTTTTAATTTATCTTTATTGTTGAAAGTGTTACAGATGCCCCCTTTCCCCCACTGACCCCCTCCACCCCCCACCCTACCCCACCCCACCCCCAGGCCTTCACCACATAATTGCCTGTGTCCATGGGTCATGCGTATATGCATATAAATTCTTTGGATAATCTCTTCCCACCCCCACCCCCACCTTTGCCTTCCCTCTGAGGTTCGTCACTTTTTGATCTGATAACTTATGCATGGACAATACCTGTGGGTTCTGATTACAGTGTCATCCGCATCACCGGTTTGACAGTGAGTGGAGGGGGGGTACACTCACATCATTGCGAATCCTCGGGGGGAACAGGGAGCTGGCTCGCTGGCCGAGCAGTTAGGGCAGAGTCGGGAAAAGGCGCCTTCTGAGGCCTGCACTGGCCCCCTTGGCGGGGATGTGCGCCCACATTACCGCAACTGCAAATGCCCTGATTGCTTCCTGCTCGCCAGTTCGCAATAGGCTGTAGCTAAGCAGTTTCCAAGGAAACCTGCAAAGGAGTCAAGGATCCAGAAGGCTCAACTCTACGGTGCACCTCACCTAGGTTTATAGGATTAACACAAAGAGCGTTCATTGAAGGACGGGGCTCTACTTTCCAGGCCCTTCAACTGTCTCAGTGGCTACTGGAGTACCTCTGTCCTCTCAAGTGGGTGGCATTTGGCCTTTCTTCCTAAAGGTCCCCATTTTCAAGGGCGATAGTGACAAATAGAGCTGTCCTTAGTGAGATATCGGGCTCTTAGCCCCATCACGGCCTCTTACAGCAATGAATACATCTTTTATCTTCTAACGCCCTTAGCTTCTTTTCTGTAGCTGATTCTGTCTTTGGCTGAATATTTTTAAAATATAGATTTTTATTCAAATAAAAAAATGTTTACAAATGAAAGAAAGCCTCACCCTCAAAGGAACAGAACTAACAGGAGAAAGGAATAATCCTGGGAGCTCCTTGATGCAGTAATGAATTCAACATTCTTCAATCAAATTTAAAATTTAATTATAGGTAATAGTTCTTTTTTTAATGAAGTACTTTTGACATAATGCTCCATTATTAAATAATTAGATCATTAACTCCATTAATTACCTTACAATTTATTTTTCTCTATGTTTTCTTTAAATATTCATATACTGTGCCCATTTTCACAGCCACAAGGCTCACCGTAAACAGGAGTATAGGTCACGGTAAGCAGCAGAGCTCAGTGCAGGATAGTCACTGTTTCTTCTTCTGTAAGCATATCTCCCTGGATTAAACAATTATTCAATGTTTGCAAAGTACCTCCTATATTTTTGGAAACATTGGATAATTGGTACTCATGACAGGTACTCAACATTTCATCTGCCATTTGCTGGCCACCTAATAGGTGCCATTCAAGCATATTGCTAGCCCTGCATTCAAAGGAGAGAGAGGGCAAGAGATGACTAAGGCATATCATTTGACCTAAAGGAGCTCATAATTTACCGATGGACAACCCTTAACCTCACTCACTGCTGGTGGGAATGTAAACTGCTACAGCCACCATGGAAGACAGTTCCTCCAATATTAAGAATAGAGCTACCGTGTGACCCAGCAGCCCCTCTTCTGGGTGTCTACCAGAAAAACTTGAAAACACTTATTCGCAAAGATACACGCACCCCTATGTTTCCTGCAGCACTATTCACGGCGGCCAAGACACGGACACAACCAAAGTGTCCTTGGATAGATGACTGGATAGAGAAGATGTGCTCCATGTATACAGTGGAATACTACTCAGCCCGAAGGAAAGATAAAACACTGCCACTTGTGACAACATGGATGGATCTTGAGAATATTATGCGAAGTGAAATAAGTCAGGCAGAAAAAGCTAAGATGTGATTTCACTCATATGTGGGATGTAAGACTGAAACCCATAGACACAGATGACTACATGGTGGTTGCCACAGGGAAGGGGGTGGGGGGTGTTTTGACTTCGTGTGGTGGACACACATGCAATATACAGATCATGTGTCATAGAAACGTACACTTGAAACCTGAATGATCCTATTAACCAATGTCACCCCAATAAATTTAATAACAAAATCCAGCTGTCGGGGATGCTAAATTATGTTCAGTTAATTCTACTGATACCAATAAATGTCCAAGTACTGAAATTGTGATCTTTTTAAGTTACATAATGATACCAGGGACTTCTTGGTGAATGGGGGGAAAAATAGGACTATATGCTGGTTAAAAGCAATGATTTATAATTCACCAGGTGACTGAAGGGAGAGCTGTTGCGAGAAACTGAGAACACAGAAGATACCTTTTCACAGACATTTTAACCTAACCAAACCAGGGACACCCCTAGGGCTCAGAAGCAAAACCAATCTGTCTGAGCCTCAGTTTCACGATCTGTAAAATAGAAAAGCAACCCCTGCCTTCCCTTTAGCATCAGGAAAGAAGGCGTGTGGCAGTCCCATGTTTGAGCTCAGTAGCAGGACACCTTTCTATTCGGCTTCTGTCCTCTAGGTGTGCAGCCTCAGAACCCTGAGTGCCCCCAGCCCCTCACCTTGTCCCTGTCCCTGGTTGAGGCGTTGTTTGCCACGCTGGTTGGTTGCGAAGGCCGCTCTGTCCAATAGCGCATTCTCTCTTTTGTATTCCATGAAAGAGCCAAATAAGACCCTTTAAATCCACAGCTCCTACCACTTTCAGACGGCAACTTTCCCAAATGAGCAGAGTTTCAGGTACAGGGAAGGCTCGAACCCCTTACCGGCTGGGGAGCTGCGATGCTGGAGCTAAGGCTTCACAAGGAAATCTAAACGTCTGCCCGACAGTGCTGTGCTGGCTGAGTCAAGGGCGCACCAGGCGGCCTTGCAGGGGCCCTATATCAGACCAGTCAGTTGAGGGGGAGGGAAAGCTAGGGATGCTTCGTGGTGCCAAAGGCCATTTCCTCGGCACGGAATGGACTCAGACGCACAGAAAACACCAAGGCCAGACTCCTAAGCGGCGCTCGGTCATTCTCCTGGCAGAAGCCGATCACGAGGCAGAAGGAGCCGCACGCGGCAGGCACTGGAGAGAGCAGATTCCGAAGACGGACCCACAGCCCCGGGGAAAGGGGAGCAGCGAGGGACCCCTGAGGCCACACAAAGTTTCAGGCTGGCAGCATAACCCCACTCCGATGGAAGAAATAAATCGTGTTTCCTCTGGTTCTGGCAACCCAGCAAGAAAAAAGAGGCATTAGCAGAAGTCTGAGCCTCGGGGGCCTGGCCCACATCCCAGCCATATACTGAGCAAACGACAGGACTTCCAGAAACTCTCGTGGCAGGGACCCGCGTTTCCTGTCCTAAGTGGTTGGGCCATCTGGAATGTCTGCCATGGAAACGTTCAACTTAGGGAGCTGTCCTCGTGGCTCCCGAATCCACTGCAAGTATTCTACAGACTAAAAATAAGTTTTATAAAAACAACCTATGCAGATCACCCGCTCTTCCAGGGGAGAAGGCACAGTGTACCGGAGTCAAATGGAAACATCACAATCTGAAAGCTGATTCTGTAAGAAGGACGCTTCCCCCAGGGGCTGCCGAGTACTTTAAGACGTGGAACGGAACGGAATGAAGGTCAGGCCTTCTGGCCGTGGCCTTGGCCTGGGGCTCCTACATCTACCTCCTCAGGATGCTAATGGTCTCCATACGGGCAGGACAGCAGAGAACAGGTGGGTTCACGCTGCAAACGCCACCGAGGAAAACGCAGCCAAGGCGCTTAAATGAGGGCAAGGCGGGGCCATCACCTGTCTGCACACAGCATCGCTCCTCGGTAGAGGTCATTGCCATTCTAGAATGTACCTGTGAGGGAACTGACACGTGAAGCTACACATCAGGAAATCTAGTCATAGTGCAAACGCGCCCACATGTAGTATCTTAGTTTTACGTTACTCCATCGCAAATGACAACAAATGCAGCGACATTAAACAATAGGCGTTTGTCATCTCCCAGTTATGTAGGTCAGAAATCCAAGCCGGCTGGACTGAGTTCCCCGCTTTGGGTATCAGAAGGCCAGAATCAAGGTGTCTGCCAGGCTGGGCTCTAACCCGGATTCTCTGGGGAACAATACACTTCCAGGTTCGTTCTGGTTGTTGGCAGAATTCAGTTCTGTTGGCTTGTAGGGCTGAGGCCCCTATTGCCTTGTTAGTCATCAGCTGGGACCCCTCTTAGCTCCTAAGGCTACCTGCATTCCTTCCCACGTGGCCCCTTCTGTCTTCAGATCAGTGGGGATCATTAGCTCCCTCTCGCCCTAGAACCTCTGTGACTTTTCCTTAGGCCTGCAGCCTGAAGAAAGTCCCTGGTTTTAAAGGGCTCATGTGAGTAGATTAGATCTGCCTGGATAATCCCTCTTTTGCCAAAATATAAAGAACATAATCACAGGAGTAACACCAAGGGGTGAAAAACCTTGGAGATCATCTTAAAATTCTGCCTACTGCACACAACCTGGGACTCATTCTAAAGAGAGGAAGAGTTGTGTGCTTTCCTGAGATGACGACTCTCCCTGTTTAAGTAGAATCCCCAGGAGGAGAGAGCCTGCATTTTTATGTGGAAGATACAACCACAGGGAGTGTGGGATAGTAGTTGTGCTTGTCACAGCTCACATGGCTGCTGCTTAGTATCTCTTAAGATGATCTCAGATGTATGGTCTACCTCTAACCATAGAGCTCCCCAAATTGGACTTCCTGCCTTTCCCCAACCCCCATCATAGAAGTTCCAGGCCTGAGGCTTGAAGGAACCTTAGTTTCCTCCAGCCATTCTGCCCTTCTGAAATTTTAATGCTATTGGTTATGCTCTGTCCGCACTGACCTCCCTCTATAGAGCTTCTCTTCCCCAGGACACGCTGAGCTCCTCAAGAGCGCTGATGTCCCCGAGGAGACTCTGCACACCGATGACTCCCCTGCTCTGAAAGCTGAGCCAGGACAGGTGCTCAGCGAATGACTGTTAGATTGAAATGGGGAGCGCCTTTCCCCTGTGCTGTGTTACGCGCAGGCCATAAAGTGTACGCCCAGCAGCTTTGCATGCTGTTATGTTAGCAAAACAGATTAAGGTTTTAAGCCCCACAATAGCCAATCAATATATATCGCAACGCAGAATCCATACCCTTCTAAATGAGTTTGTACAGTTCAGTTACCTTCTTTTTCCACTCAGGTAATGCAATTCTCATATTTAATCTGCCGGCTGATATGTGAGCTCGCAGAAGCCAGGGGATTATTTTCTTTGCTTTTGCAAGTAATGTCAGAATTAGCTGCAGTGAATATGTCCCTGCCACTCCTGAGCCAGGTAGCCACCTGGTTTGGGGAATAGGTAGCTGGCTCAATAAATTAGCTGTTACTCACTCAGACTATTCCAGCACCAAGTCGCCCACATCAATGCCATTTCAACCCCAAGGAACACAGGAAGCGTGGCCCCACCAGTTAACTTGCGATGTGGACGTCTAGGTGCAGGCCGCTCTGCTAGGCGGGGCTGGATGGGGCAGGCCCCCGCCAGGGTCCACTGGCAGACAGCACGCAGGCGTGGAGGCACCTCCATCTGGAAAACAGCATTTAACTGCTGCCCACAGAGCAGGAGCAGCCACCTCTCGGGTGTGCAAGGTGAGAGTGGGAACCTGAGCACGTATCACCCATCACCCGGGCAGCTCTGAGGAAACCCCTGATTGCAGGGATTGAATGCCTCCAGCGACATGAATTTAAATGTTGTCCTGAGGCCAACACAGATCCAGGGACTTTTCCTGAATAAAATGTAATTGGAGAGCAGCCAAGTGAGAGAGGGGGAAGGAGAAAACTGCTGTGCCTCTGAATCCTAAATGATCAGACCGTGGAGAATTCCCGAGTCATAACCAGCCCCTGAAATGACCTGGCTCTTTGACTCCTGATAGATTAGACACAGAATAGATGTCCCCCAGAAACAGGGACAGGGTTCAGGCTTGGATACTCGAAAAACATTTACTCTGCTCTCACTGGTCTTCCTGGTGCTTCGTCAAGGTCACCGAGGGCCCCGTTAGTCATTGAACACCCTGTCTGGTCCCGTCTGTACACTGGGTAAGCCCTGGAGTGTGCACGAGGCTACAGACGTTGAGAAAACAGATAAGCCGTCTAGAAACTGTCTATAAGATGAGAAAGTGAGGATGACATGAGGATGGCGTCCGTATTGCTTACCATATAGCACAGGTTGCCCTACATTCTCACAATAATGTTTTGGCTTCATGCTTAGAAAGTTAAAGACTAAATAACTGGTGTCCTTGGGACTTCAGCATAAACCCCTTTGGATGGCTCTCAAAAACTACGCAGAATGCACTGCAAGCGTGTTTTTTAATAAATGAGCACATCACAGAAATGGTTCTCAGCATATCTAGCTTTGTAGGATTTGGGCGTTTTCTTGTTTTTTGCTCTTTTTTTCTTTTTTTTCCCAGGGAGCCCTCTTGTGGGCGAGAGGCATATTACTGAAACAGGTTTTCATTGACGTGGTTGGAAAAAGACTTGAAAAGAATGCTTTGCGTTTCATTCACGATAAGCCTGAATATGTTGGCTTTTTTTTCCCTCTTTTTTTTTTTTTTTTTTTGCCTCAGCACCGTTTCTCTAGTTTTAGCTTCCCAAATTCAGTTCTGCAAGATTAGACTTCTAAGCTTTCAGAGGACATGAAAGGTCATCTGGTCTGGTGGTCCCCACACTGACTGATCATCATTAGCAACCAGGGAGCGTTTAAAAGTCCGTATCCTTGGCAATGTTCTCCAAGCTCTCCTGGGTTGGCAGGTCTGGACTAGGGCTAGCAATCCTTAGTCTTTTAAATATCCCCTGGTGATTCCGATTATGAGTCAGACTTAACATCGAAGCTGTCCAGCTCCCCTTCTGATTATACTTGCTGCAACCCAAGGGATATTAAGCTTTAAGGTTATTCAGTCTCTTTCCAACTCAACTGTGAACTTGATAGAGATACGACCCTGCTTGACTTGCTGCCCCCAAACCCCAAGAACTTAGTGTAGTGATGACCAAAGAGTAGATGCTCAATATATGCTTATTAGATTGAGTTAGGTAATTCTACTCTACTAACCGATATTGTTACTAGTATGCAAATTGCAGTCCCAATAGATTTTCGCTCTGAAAAACTTCAACAAAGAGATTTCAACATGAAACCTCACAACGATCAATTAATACAAGTGTGTGTATTTGTAACCCTGTTGTTGAATAGAGGGCCTAAAGTTGCTGTTGGTTTTCCCCGTGTGCATTTTAAAAGAATGTGCTGTTATATTTCAGTTAGAGTTAATAAAGCTTCCCGGCCCTTCTCACCATTTGGTGCAATGTCCTTGTGTGAGAACAGCAATGGAAAAAGACAATCTGCAAGGAGTCACCCAACATGGACACTCTCATTTATATGCACAGTTTTGTATTCCAAGAAAATAAGAAGCAAGTTACCGCACATTTACCTTTACAAATGCAAGAACCAGACAAGATTGGATATAAGCAATTGGATCTGACAATAATATATTCCATTTGCAATTATTAGAGATTTATGCAAGATAGCAGGTAACAACTTCCTTTTGAATTTCAAATGCTGTGTAACCTTTTGAAGATAACAAGGGATAGTCATCCGAAATAATGGTAGAAAATTTATATCGGAGACCACATAATTAGTTGTTATTTTTTGCAAGAACTATATACTCTGATAGGAACATGGCTTGGAAAAAATATATATCTCAGGAAAAAGTCAGTTTTTTCCTTTATTTCTTTCTTTTTTTTTTTTTTTTTTCCAGTTGGACAGATTGGCATATAGGGTACCTAATAATTCAGAATAATATAAATAAAATGTAAGCTAGCATCTTGAAATGCTTATGAACTCTATTAGATTTTCAGGTTCATATCTAATGCACACCCTTATCAAAATAGCAAATTATGTGGATCTGGGTTAAATTCTTCAGCACGATAGACCCTTTTTAGACCAGCACCTAGCAACTCAATATAGGAGGGCAGAGCATGAATGTACTTATCTTAGGGTGATCACTCTTTACATGATATTTCCCAGAAGAATTCAACAGTTAAGCTACTCCTCCAAAAAGCTACTCCATAGTAGCTCTGCTCCAACAGAAATAACTCAACAGGTGTCCCCTAGAACCATAACCTGATAATTCTGTTCATCTAGACTAATACTTTAAGCTGACATATTCAAACATGACCATTATCTCCCTGCGTGATTGAAATGGCTCGTGTAGAATAAGCTATTACACTGACTTTTTACATATCTGTAGAAGGTTCTCCAAGGTGCAGCAGCTACTACTGAGTCATGCGCAAGTGAGCATCGTATGCGCCCCTGCCACGTCGGCTGCGGCCTGGTGTTTCAGAGAGGGTGCCACCCCACCTCATTGCGCCATTGGTGTTGGTGACACGAGGTAGGATGACACTTTTGCTTCCCAAAAGGCTACTTCAGTTCCAACTGCTGAGCGGGCCATTTGAAAGGCACTTCTTTTGCACTAGACCCTAGGCATGATTTCAGAGGAAAATTCCTTGACCCCTTGGCTAACCCACCCTCCCTTTCCTCCCGCTTATTTACATCCAGCCAGAGGCAACATTGCTCTAAACATAGTACAGCTGGACGGTCCTTTACTCCCCTGTATTCTTCCTGGCCCTGCTCTGGTCAGTATTAAATGACAGATGTATTCCTCTCCTCCACCCCCCCGCAAAAAAAAACACCCAAAAACCTAAATCACTCTCCTTTGAGGGAACAAAAAATACAACATATTAACAGTAACATAAGCTCTCATAATATAGCAAACAAACAAACAAAATGCTGTGGACAACCCAGCCTGCGGAAATTCAGCACTCGGAAAGGTTGCGTGTCCCAGGACAGGCGAGGAGGCGCGGGCGGGGAAGGGCGCTGGAGCAGGAGCTTGGAGAAGGGGGTGTGGGCAGTGGGAAGAGGGGCGCGCTCGCGGGGGGCCTGGGACACGGCCCTCCGGGCAGGGGCGCCGCTCGGAAGGGGCTGCGCAGCGTCTGCCTTTGCCCGGCGCTGAGCGGGGGTCGGGGGCTCCGTCGTAGGCCTGTCCTTCAGTTGGAACCGAAACGTCAACGCGAGGATGACAGAGCTTTAGGAAAGGGACTGAGCGCACACTGCTGAATGCTGCTTGCCAACGACAGCACTCAGGGGCACATAGATATTTTCAAATTACAAGTGATACCCAGAAAGAATGCACCGCGGCTCTGTATTAATTGTCGCACTGATGCTCTGTAATGAAGGGGTTTAGACCTGGGTTTTCTCCTGTCTCCTCGTCCCGATTCCAGACGTCTCCAGTTGGAAAATCCTTTCTTTTTATGAGAGCCTCTCTTCCTCCTCTCAGCCCTCCTCCTGGGTTGTCACAGAGCTTTGTGTTACGAAGCTTGGTGTTTAAAAGTGCAGGCCCTTGGGGTTTTCCTAGGAGACCTCGTTCACGCGGTTCTGCCGTCCTGGCCATTTCTGGGGTTGTTAATGCTGAGAGTGGGAGATAAACTCGGCCAGGGCCTAGCTCGTTTAGCATGAACCTCCTGCTGATACCTCCCACAAATGGCTTGCACGCGTTGTTTCTACAAATGCTTTCTGCTGCAATAGTGGGAAAGGGATTGAACAAAATAATATATCTCATACTCAGTACCCAGGGGAAGATACTTTTTCTCTTTGTAATAATTGGGCTCTTGAAGTTTGCAAGGACAAAGTATTCCCAAGTCACATTAGTTAAGGAGGTTCCAGCATGAAGATAAAAAACGGTTCTTACATAAGACTATATCTCTTAGGTAAAAAAAAAAAAAATACTCAAGGCACCAACCCAGAAATACTACGATGTTGAGCAGTTTATCAAGAGCCATCTAACACTGGCCCCTTCAAAGAGAGAGGATCTCTCTGGGTCACCCCTCTCGGTTGTGGATCACCCCACTGAGCAGAAATTTTCACCAGAACACTTTTTGGTATTAATCCAACAATCTATTGTACACTCAAAACTGTCCTAAGTGCTGGGGGCCCATCGTTATTTGAACAATACCTTGCCCTTTTAGAGCTTACATTGTAGTCGTCTTTCATTTAAGAGAAACTTAGGGGTTTTTTTGTAGCTAGTCCAAGCACAGTAGACTTTGGCTCAGACAATAACCCACAAAAACACAATTGGTTCCACTCGACCCAAGTGGCCGTCCCCTCTACAGTGTTATACAGACAAGGCCGCCCGGAGACTTCTTTTATGGGAGGGATATTAGTTGGGTGAGTTTTACGAGCATCGTTCCAGGACACGCTGCCCTGTGAAACTCTTCCCTCTGTGGTCTCTCCTGCCCTCTGTCTCAACTGACCCTCCAAATAGCCCATTTCTGAAAAACAGTTCTGTTGGTTCTCGTAGGTTTTATTCCAGTGTTTGTATTAGCCACAAATATCAGGAAACCTAAAAATATAAAGCAAAGTTATAAAGTAAGCAATGGTTTGGTAATGAAAAGCGTGACTAATGTGTTTTTACTGAAAAGAAGGGAATTATTCTGACATGCGGACACAGCCCTTCACAATTTAGAATGTCCATGTACACGCATCCGATTTACCTTCGTAACGGCACTGTGAGAGCCGATCTGGAGGCACCACTGCTCCCATTTTAAAGACAAATAAAGAAGGTCACATGCTTTGACCGTGGGGAGATTAGAATTTAGATTCCAGTTGTCCGGCTAGAAACCCAGTTCTGTCTTCATGCAACATTCTGCCTCCCCTAAAACTGTTCATTGGATTCAGCAAATATCTACTCAGTGCATGAAGGAGCTTTATTTCCCTCCTGCCTGGATTGACTGGGGCTCGGAACTGATTGGTGTAAGCGGCAGATTCTAGGAAGCAGCCTTCGCAAAGCCGGGGGCCTTTCTGCGCATCATGTCAACTGACAACGTTCAAGCGACAACAGGCTTGCCACCGTAACCAACACCCAGAGATAAATGCACACCCTGAATTATTTGAACAAATCAGCTGATTAGTACATAGATATAATTTCAAGGCTGCTTCGAACGACCGGGAGTGACTTGGATGAGACCACCGGTCTCCTGGACACGATTCTAACACAGTACGTGTCTGAGATCTCCACTCCCTTCCTGCCTTTCCACTCAGGCCCTGAACCTGTTGGTCGCAGCATCTGTCTCCCCGGGACCTCTGATCATCGATAGCACATGAGTCCCTCCTTTTGTTTTTATCGCATTGCATTTTCACGACTGACGGCTGCTTGAGGTACCTTCCGACGGCGTGATGGGGCGTGAAGACCGTGTCCCCTTCTCGGGTGCCTCTCACGTTTCAGCACAGTGCTCTCTGCATTTGCGGGATGGAACCCAGACATCAGCCAGCGGTAGAAACCCCCGCGAGGCAAGCAATGTGAAAACGACAAAATCCAAGTTCTCCGTTCACGCCTTTGCCACTGGAGTCTATTAATTTGGCTAATTAGATTCTAAACATGTGCACCCATGTTTCTGAGGAAAAAAAAGAAAAAAAAAACATGGGAAGCATTTGTAGTCCTTTTAAAGAAAACATTCTACTTATTGATTCACTAAAAGACCCCTTTTCCCAGAACACTTTCCCGTGTTTGTTCTGAGGGAGAAATGTGGTACAAAGTCTTCAGGCAGAAATTAAAGAGAGAAATATGCCTCCACTGGGATCCATTGACTACACATTTGAATAATTCTGAAATGGAAAGAAAAGTGTGTGTTATTACCCTAATCCTCCAGGGCTATGTTTCTTCCCTTCAGGGCTGTGATAGGAGCTGCTCCGTATGGGCCATAAACGGTAGCCCGAGTCCCAGGGACAGGCTGGCACACACTCAGGACTGAATGTCCTTGAGGTGAAATTAGAGGAATATTATACTTGGCCTCAAAGGAAAATCTGGGAAAGCCAACGCAGGCGGATATTAAATGGGTAATATCTATTGAGCACTTTCTGTGTGTCAGGAACAGTCCTAACTGCCAAACACCCGTTACTTTATACAACCTCCAGAAAGCCCTTGCAAGTTCCTGACTGTGATCCTGTGTTTCAATGGAAGGAGATAGATTTTGACGGTTCCAGTTATCGGGGCATGAATATGGTAGCTGGTTATCAGCTGTGCTTCTACGAACGTTCTTAATTTTTTTTTTAATTTAAATCATTTGTAGTTTTCAACTACAGTTGACATACAGCATTATCTCAGTTTCAGGTGAACACCCCGTGATTAGACATTATATAACTTACTAAGTGAGCCTCCCGATAGATCGAGTGCCCATCGACACCACGCATAGTTATTAGAATATTCCTGACTTTTCCCCGTGCTGTGCTTGGAGGACATATAAAGAGCTCCCCAGGCAAGAAAAAGCCAAACCAGGCTTACACGAAATGTTAAAGGGTCTTCTCTAGGAAAAAGAAAAAATAAAGTTAAAAAAAATGAACAACCAAATGGCAATAAATATATATCTATCAACAAATGAATCTAAGAAAAAAAAAAAAAACAAAATAAACAAAGAAATCTACAAACTGTCTTCTCATGAGCTTCCCTGTCTTCGAGACTCAACAAAGTCTACACACCCCGCCGCTCACTCTTCCATTTGTTCTCATTGGTGTTTGATCCCTGCGGCTTGGATGGGGTTTTTCATGCCTTATTGTGATGGAAAATAGCCAGAAACATAATGTGCTTGATTTTGGTCATTTTAACTTTTGATATAATTTCAAACCTACAGAAACATTGCAAAAACAGTGTAAGAAGCTCACGTATAAACTTTACTCGGCCTGCCCAGTCATTAGGGCGCGGACCCCTTTGTCTTGCTCCTCTCTCTCCCCCTCTCCCCCACACAGAATATTAGATGCATAAATGCTCTATTAGTGCCTGGTCCATTTGAGAGTTAATTCAAGACATCACGTCCATTTGCCCCCAAATACTTCAGTATGTATTTTCTAAGAACAGGGACAGACTCTTAAATAATCGTAGTACAGGTATCACCAGTATCACGACCAGAAAATTAATAATTGATGCAATACTCTTATATAACTCTTAGCCCACATTTAAATAGCACAGTTTTTCTATTAATCTCCTTTTAAGTGTTTTCCCCAGTCCAGAGTCTAATCCAGAATCACGTGTGGCTGTTAGTGGTCTCTCCTCTTTGTTTCCCTTTCATCTGAAACAGTTATTCAGCCTTTTATTTTTTTATTTTTATTTTTGTATTTCTTGAACTAGGCTATTCTGAAGAGCACAAGATGGTTATTTTGGAGAATTAACCTTGGTCTTTGTTTGTCCAATGTTTACTCCTATTTAGATTCAGGTTAGACATTTTCGCAAAAGTATTAATATGTAATTTTATGTCTATCTCAATGTGCCAGAGCAAGAGGCACACGGTATTGATTCCTCCGGGGTTGGTATAGTGGTGATATTAGCTTCGAACCAGTTGGTTACATTGCTGTCCTTCACTCTAAGATCACTATTTCCCTTTGTAATTAATGTAATTTATGAAGCGATACTAAGTAACTTGTGGTTGAGATGATGTAACCTTCTAGCTCTCATCAGCCTTTCACCTGCTAATTTTCGCATTCTTGACTGATTTTCTAAGGCCATCACTTCTGTAACTATTCAGTAGCATTCCACTGTAAGGAAGATTTTCCTTTCTTCATTTATTTATGTGTCATTTACTTATTTATTTCACTCGATGGACTCATAAGTGCTTGCATTACTTATTAGATTATAACCCACTACTATCATTTGTTATTTTGAGGCCCAAATTGTCCCAGATTTGATCAATGAAAGATCTTGCAAGCTGGATCCTGTGTCCTTGTAACACGCCCATGATTCCTTTAGCATCATAATTTTCTGGTCCAAGAGGTTCATGTGCACGGTCTTTACTGGACTGTGTCAGGCTTCGTGAAGTTACCTTGTATATACCTTCTCTTTATTGCCCTCTTATCTCAGTGTGCTACTTATGGGCATTTTGGAAACACAGTCCACCCCCTGGACTGATCTTTCTGTCAGTGCTTGAGGTTAAATATGCTTCCAGTTAACTCAATCATGCAAAATGACAGGCTCTTTCCAAAACCAAGTCCCCTGTTCTGTTTGCTCTCTGAAAATGTGGATATCAGCATTTGGACAGCTCCTTGAATTTCTAATCTGCATTCTTGTTCTATAGCCGCCACAACCACCCCCCTGCCCCCAAACACCTTTGTGTCAAATGAAATGCTATTTGGCTCAAAAATTAGTCTTATGAGTTAGTTAAAAGTCCTGTAGAGCAGAGGCTGTGTGCCTTCAACAACAGTACATGCACCAGGAGTACAGATGGTGACTTGAGCAGGTTCAACACCATGGTCGAGCCAGAGTGCCAAGGAGAGGTCACCAAGGATCCCGACACGCAGGTGGCTCATGGAAGGGAAAGGAGAAAAACGTATCCTGAGACCTGCACCCCTGTCACTCAGTAGCTACGGGACTTTGGGGAAAGTCATTCAGCATCTCTGATTTTCCGTTTATCCATCTGTGAAAAATGGAAAATGTGACATTTGCTGGATCAGATTTGGAGAGGTTTTTAATAGAATGTGACTCTGAAGACAAATAATGTCTTGCCAAAACATGTACTCAGTTTATTGAGTTCATTTTTATACTCACTTTGTCAAGTTAAATGCGCTACATAAACATTGTGTAGGGTTGTCCAGAAACCTGTGCAACAAAGTGCCAAATCCACCCATGATCCTTACCCTGCAAAAGCTGCATAGATTTCTTTCCAGGACAGAGGTGTAAAGTGATGAACAGCGTGCAGTCGCTACAGGGATGAACGGTGCACGCAGCGTAGCGCAGATCATTGGTGTGGAGCTGTGTCAGCAGCGCCCCAGCGCTCAGGCCCGGTGCTCCGAGGCTGGGGCCAGCGCAGACGCCCGGTATCGCTGTTCCCCCGGTAACTGTCCTGCAGCCGGGCTGCTCGTCCTAAGTAATGTTTCCACCCAGAGCGGAGTTAATTGGAATTGGATTTTCATAGACCCAAATAAAGGAAGCTTTGGGAGTGGCGTTCAATCCCGGATGCCTCGGAGACTATCTGCTGCCATCCGCTTGTCCAGGTCACATGTTACCTTTGCAGCACACTTTGGGCTCCGTTTTACTGAGGGAGGCTTTACTGAGGCCCTGAGGCAGGGCATGTCACCTAAGGAGAAACAAAGTTCCTACGCTGGCACTCCTCATGGGAACTGGAGCACAAATGGAGCATCACAGAGGGTGGAAAACACTAGGATATTGCTCCTTGTTGATTCTCACACACAGAAAAATGTTTCCCAGAAGACGGGCAGCCTGGATGGATCAGCTCCCCGGGCTCTGATTTTTGCCTTATTTTAATGCTCTCCCACAACTTCCTCCTTTGAAATGGAAACATCTTTTGCTTTTGGATATTGTATCATCATGCTAATTGAATATAACGTGTTGATAACATAGCAATGGTAGGAGCACTAACAAATGAATTATAACATGCCCAGTAATTATTTACTGCTGGTGTCACCAGCCACCTCCGTCCATGCCTTACAGCAGGTGCTCAGCAGGGACCGGGCCCTCTTCTTTCCTTGAGCACCTCTAGGTCTACATATGTGCCTTGCCTACGATGCTATTTTTCAAATTCGGGGGGGGTGGGAATCAAACCAGCAGAATCAATTTTATCATGATATAATATGTGTTTTTCAGAATCAATCATGTTATATGAATTAAGAAAGTCAGCATTCTGAAAATTATTTTCCACAGCCAACTACTTAGTTTCAAGTGCTATTGACAATCCCATTAAATCATACAAAGATTCCCTAAAGGTGCATTCAAGGATTCATGCTTTGTGACCTCAATTCTAAATGGCAGAAATAACACTCACCTGCAATTTGTTTGCCAAATAGTCCAAGCTAATAAGAGCTAGGAAGGGATCTAGGCCAGGCAACCTTCCAGGGCGACTGGATCAAACTCAAGCCGTGAACAGCCGGGCATGAACCGCGTAAGCAAATAAACTGTTCACTTTGACCTCAAATGCCATTCATCTCTAACTTTCAACCGCCTCTCTCTAATTACAGCATGGCAAAACAGAGCCGTCCATAAAAAACTCATTCATGTCTGCATTTAGCATGCAGGAACATAGTTTTTTTTTTAATTTAGTTATTAAATTAATTATATTAATTGCAGTGTGTCAATGATATAAAGTGATAACATGCACAGTTTTGAAATGCCAAATAAAACTTCCCACAAATAAACCTGTTTCAGCGCACAATCTTCAACTTCATGCTCTTGACTCATTGGCCAAAATAAATACACACATGAAAGCGCTAAAATCTAGGTGGTAACGTACGAGGGAATGTGAGTTAACATGCAGTGAGTGATTTGTGAACATTAGACTTAAACCTCCCTACTGATGCTGATGACAGAGCTAAATCGTTTCCACAGTCCTCAGGTAAAAGCCCACAATGGTTGGAGTCAAAACGTACAGACGATCATATTTCAGAGGAAAGAGGGAAGGGGTGGAGGGTGGGAAGAGATTAACCAAAGAAGTTACATGCATAGATGCACAACCCATGGGCACAGTCAACGATGGGGTGAAGGCCTGGGAGGGGCGGGAGCGCAGTGGAGGGGGTCAGTTGGGGGGAAAATGGGACACCTGTAATACTCTCAACAATAAAGATAAATTAAAAAAAAAAAAAAAGTAAAATGGAAGGCACTAAGTTCCGTTAGGCTCAGTGACCTTATAATACAGGAAACGGGTGTTTATGGAGCAGAGCCCCAGGATGCGCCCGCTTTCCCGCCAGCTCCATTGCGAGGCCTCTCCCCCTGCAGCAGCTCGCTCACGGGGACTGACTTTTACGCCAAAAAAAAAGAAAGCGTCTAATTTTAGACCTTCCCATCAAGCTGCGATGAGACCTCATACTGGGAAAATGATTATTAAAATATGATAGATCTATGTTTCTTCAAGTCTAACCTAAATTTGCTAACTTTGATACAGTTGCTCATGGTAACTAATGTATTTTGTCTGTGTTTACCATTCCGTCATTGAAATGAAGGAAGCCGATGCTTGCTCTCATTAGCAAAGTTGGCACAGATGTAATTTTTATGGCGACACCGCAGGCTTTTTAGGACAGAGCAACTGTCGTTAGACAGTCTCTGCACTGAAACGAAAAATCGGCCGCCCCGAACGTGACAGAGCTGGATGAGCAGCAGGGCGGTGGTGAGAGCTTTGGGTAAACTGGCCTTTTATTCTTGGCCAGAGGAGAAAGGCCCTGCTGGGGTTACCTCTTTTTTTTTTTTTTTTTTTTTACCTTTTTCGTGTAAAAATACAAACTGCAAGGCTGTAACAACCAATGCCATCTCAAGGGAACCCTGCTGTGATTTAATATTTGAGGGCTAAACACCATCAAATTGGACTACTTTTCCTATTCCCTCCACGAAATAATGTGATTGAAATTTTAGGCTTAACGTTGACAAAACACGTACATGAAACACCTGAATTCCTGAGGCTACGCGATCGGCGTAGGCGAGAGAAATGCATCCTGCTCAGGGGCCCGGGGACCCGCGCGTAATGGGCGTTTGGCACTGCAGCGGCCTTGCGTCGCCTCGTGAAGGACGCGCAGTGTCTCGGGGCGTTCGCCTCTGTCTTCCCTTGGGACGCAGGACTCTCCCTTCTACTCAAACGTCACCGCCTCCGAAAAGCTATCCCTAAATAACCTAGGAGCAAATGTACTCTCTGCTGTTTACTGTTTTAGTTTTCTCAGCATTTTCACTATCAGATACTTTAGTATTTATTTATCTGCAACGTAACGTGCATGAAAACAAGGACTTTGTCTTTCATGGATATTAATGTATCACCACCACTCAGAACAGAGGCTAACCCATTCGGGATAATGAAGGAATATTTGTTGAATAAGTGAAGGAATATATACTCAGAAATGAAAAAATAAAACTCACTAAGAGCGTGCATTGAACAAAGGAGGAGTGTCTACATAGAAGACAAGACTCGGAGAGCATCAAAGAAATGGTCAATCTAACGTTTAATTGGGCAGGAGAGTGCTTGCGTTTGGGGGGACAATTAGAGAATGTTTTTAGTTTATTTGAAAAATTAAAGCTACTAAGGAAATAAGAAAATCTGCACAGATTCTTTCCCCCATCATCGTATTCCATAGATCTTTTAAAAAGCACATATGAATGAAGAGCAGGCTATCTCACAGAAAGAATTAGCTCTGCAAAGATTTTGTTGTCTTTTTATAATGCTCTCCTTATTTTTATTTCTTAACCAGCCTTCCCCTCAATGGCAGAAGTAAATTTGTGGTCAGCGACCCTGTTCTCAGGTCTGCTTGCATTTTGAACATGCGCTCTCACTGCAGGAAAGAAAAGAAGATTTCTGCCGCGTCAAAGGATTCCATGTCGTAAGTGCACATGATCTCCGCAAGGCAAGGAGCTATTTTTCATCCTGTGTATCCTCTGGTGGACCTGGCCTCATGTAGAAACTGTGCTCAAGAAATGTGGGCTTTTGATATCGTCGGGTAAGGGATTCAGACGCAGGTGCAAGACATACAGGGTGGGCAATAGTGGATTTACAGTTGTGCACACACGGATGAGTCTGTCCGTGTGCTATTATTTATTATTGCATCACATATTTTCCAGGTGAATAATTGTAAACCTGCTTTTGTCAACCCCTGTGTATGCCAGCAGTTCCTGGGATTGGAAAAGGGGGAGCCAGGAGAACCTGGGCAGGGACCTTCCAACCAACACGCTCCAAGGCCTCGGAAACTAACTGGGCCAAGAGAACTTTGACTCAAAAAGGAACAAGGTGGGCAAGTCGAGGTTCAGCGAAGGTAGACAACGGCTCACAAAATTCATTCTCTCTGGTATCGAAATACATTTAAAAAAAATCTATTCCGACGCCGTGAGTGGAAAATCAGTATCACTTTCATTTGCATCTCTGATTGCTAGTGAAACAGACATTTTCAACACATTTTCTGACCTCTCTGAATTGCTCATATTGAGTGGCCACTTCTGTATTGAGGCGCTTTTTTTTTTTTTAATTGTTTCTTACGATCTCTTTACAAGGTGAAAATACATGTCGCAATACTGTGTTAGTTTGCCACTTGCATCATGAATTTATTTTTGGTTCTGGCTTATAAATTGTGTATTGTACATAAATGATCTTATATAATTATCTCTTTATTTACTTTAACTTTTATCTTTAAAATTAAATCATTTTAATTTTACAAACAAAATTGATTCTCCTCACTGTAAGATATTAAAAAACAGAAAGTAAGCAGAGGTTCACCTTCACCTTTACATAACTCCTTACTGTCCCCTAAAATCTCTTTACCAGCCTTTGTATATCACTGCTGATGTGATCTATATATTTAATAATCTATATGTACACTTGAAAGTATATCTTGCCTTATTTTACATTTTTAACGAAACTGGAATCATATTTATTTCACATGTAATGTTTTTACTGAACTGCATGTTTGGGATATCTTCTGGTTTATTTATATTTCGAAAATCTGTCTTCTCTACACACACACACACACACACACACACACACACATACATCCATGCGCTGGTGATTATATTTAGTAGATTATTTTCAAGGGTGTCTTTATTTTCTATATCAGCTTTTTAAAGATGTAGAATATCTATTAATGAATTGCATAAGAGAAAAAATCTAAATTTATGAATCTCATCTACTTAACCATTCTCCTGAAACAATATCCTACCTGAATGATTAATTTCCCATCGCTATACGTTACTTTTAAACTTATAATTAGGTTCTAATAAATTCTTTCATGTAGTTTAAGGCCAACTCGTCTATTCAGTCAACATGTGTTCTGATCCTTACACCAATCCACCAGTCTTCTGGTCCTTGGAATTTTATAGTCACATATCCATCCAAACCTGAGACCATCTCTACCATCTGTTTTTATTAAATTGAATTTATTAGGGTGACGTTGATGAATAGGACCACACAGGTTTCAAGTATACGTTTCTATGATACAAGATCTGTACGGTGACTTTCTGTTTCAACACTGTGTTTGTTTCCAATCAAACTTTCAAGTTAGTTTTTCAAAATCTTCCCTCCCCCTGCCCGAGCAAGGAAACAATCTCATTTAAACCTGGGTCAGGATTTCTCGCAGCTCCGCATGGTTCAGGGGGACGCTCCCCTAGGCGCCAGCCGCCGGGCCTGGGACAGTGGCCGGGCTCGCGGGTGGCGCTCGCCAGGCCTGCGCTCCCCTGTGACTCCCAGCGCTCATGTTCCCGGCACAGGCCTGGCCTCGCTGCCCCGGCAGATGCCTCTTTTCCCTAATCACTACCTTGTGTTCCCACAAAAGCAACTCCTAGCATTTGACACCTGTCTCTTCATTACCAGTCCCTACAGGTTCTATTTGCGTCCGTGTCTCCCTTTCTGTGATTCATTTCAAAGTGTTTCCTCTTTATTGAATTTACTAAGGTGATATTGGTTAATGAAGTGATGCAGGTTTCAGGCGGACAGTCCTACAAAACACCATCGGTATGTTGCCTTGGGCGGCTGCCACCCCAAGTCAGTGTCCTTCCATCACCATGTGTCCCCCGCTTACCCTCTTCTGCCCCTTAACTTTGTCGGTGTTTTAAAGCGATGGGAGATGGCAGGAGGGGCGCTAGGCCACTTTGTCATAACCCTCATTTAAGTGAAAAGGCCTTCAGTATTTTCCAGTAACCATAATATTAGATTTAGTGACGGGTAATTCATATCACGTTGGTTTAAAATAGATGTCATGTTGAAGAAATACATGTATCCATGCTTATTTTTAATAATTTCTTAATAACAATAATGAAATCAACCCTACTTGCTTGTCATAAATTCTTCTGTTGCTATACCATTTGTCAGTAATTTATTTAGAAATTTTGCAACGGCATTCATAAATTCTGGCCTATAATTATGGGTAATATTAATCATAGTTTGCTTCTCAGGCTGGTATTAGCTCCATAAAATCATTTGGTAATTTTTCTACATTTTTCCAAGCAATGATATGCTTGACAGGACTCTGGAATGTTTTTATTTTATTTTTTGACAATCTAGAAGAAATTGCTTAGTAAAACTGCCAGGCCCTAGGAAACCTTCTATTATTTTTTTATTCTTTTGTTTTCTAAGATTTCTTGAATCACTTTTCCTCAGTTAAAAAAATACCCTACAGAAAGTATCGTTTTCGTGAAGGTTTTGGCGTCTGTCGGCGTGGACTTTTACATGCAGTTTTCACGTGCTTTCCGAGGGCCACGCTGCTGTGTGGCGTTTCCATTCTAAAGCCATGTACTCGTGGGTCTGCTCTTTCCCTTTTAATAAGAACGGCCAGCTCTTTTCCTATTTAATCCATTACGCTCTTTATTACCCCGCAGAATGAATTCTTCGGTCTGTTTTTTCAAGTGCCCTTTTTGAATGTATAGAAACCACTGATTTTGAAAATCCTGCTCCTCTGCTGCCCTGGGGCCGGTCAGGCCACTTGCCCAAGCTGGAAGCGCATTGATGACACTCATGGGCGAGGAGAGCGTTTAGGACTCGCGTGCTGCTGAGGGTCACTCTGGGCACATGCCACAGATTTCTAGTTTAAAAGGAGCTTCAGGTTCCTGCCAACAAACTGAAGTTTTCTTTCCCCTCACTTATTTGATTTATTTATAATAAATTTGTGGGTTTTTTTCAAATTTTGTTTTGGTCTTTCAACTTTTATCATTGCTTAGTGGCTTTTATGTCAGAGGCTTGTACATTTATTTTTAAATATTTGTAATAGTTTAGGGTTTATTTAAGACGTAATTTTTAAAGTAACTATTTCACATGTTCTTAAAATTATATATACTCTGTTTGTAGTTATATGTTTCTTTTTTTTTTTATGAAATGCAATTATTTTTAATGTCTCTTAAAAAAAAAAAAAACCCTAGCAAAAATAAATTTTAAGTCAACATCTTTCTAAAATTGTACATTCTAAAATAATTGACTAATGCTTTATTATAGAGCATAATTCAAATTATAGTTGGTATTTCAATATATTCCCAAAAGTTATATGTTTCTTTATGAGTATCTCTAGTCATACTTTATTGATGATTGTGCTCTGTGTTTAAGGATGCAAAATTTTAAAATATTTTATTATTTTCTAGTTTTTATAAATTGGCTTCTTTTTAAACTACTTAGCCATTAAAGAGCTAAGTATTTCTGTCAATTCAGTCTTCTGTTCATAATAGACTTTATTTGATATATTTGAGAAAAGAATTATTTCACGCATAGAGGTTTCTCTCCACTGTGTGTCGATTATTATTTTTCAATGGAAAACTCGACCGTATTTAGTGTAGTCTGAAGGTTAAAAACACACGTTCGAATTTGGTTTTATTTATGTCAGATTGTTTTATGCTTTAAAAAATTTTACATTTATGCTGTGGCCTTCTCTCTCTTGCTGCATATCCTAGGTTATTAATATAAAAATCACTAGTGTTTATGAAAGAATTTAAAACTTTAAAAAATAGCACTGTAAAGACAATTCGATTTGCAAAAACTCACGCCCAACATTAACTTCTAAACTTAGAAAATGAATAAGGGGTTGCCTTTTGTACCCATCTTCCCGGTTGGTCACCTAAGTCTTTGCTCTTTTAGTTTGAAGCTTCACTGTTCGCAAAGGCTGTGACACTACTTAAGTCTCGTGAATAAGTTTATCATTTGAATTCTACGTTGTTACCAAAATCTAGATCATTGCAAAGACAGTTCATTTCTATATTCAGCTGGGCTTTTTATATCCCGGCTATACTGTTATTATTCCTATTTTACAGACAAGACAATTAATACTTAGAGAGCCTGAGTAAACTGCCTGGCTAGTAAGCGGTGGGACAGGGCCTGACTCAGGTCCCCGGACCCCAGACCCTGGCCACTGCAATGCCCTGCACAGTGGACTCTGTAGGTCCAGGAACTAGTCACCGTCACACAGGGGTGGGGGCGGGCGTCTTGTCTGACCTCCAGCAAGTTAGAAAAGGCAGTGAGCCAAGGTTTCTGTCACCGTTTTCCGGCTGCACAAATGTTTTAGTTCGGGTGGCAGGCCATACGTAAAACGTGATCTTTTTTCAAGCCAAATTAATTCACCTCGTTATCAGTGAATCTCATTGCCATATTGGTCTGAGCTCCCTTTTGTCCCCAAATGCCGGTGGTTTGTAAAGTTTTACTAACTTATGTAATTTTAATTTCATTATATTCGATATTGTATGGGATCTTGGAAGAGACTCCATTAGCTATTAATAGTATGGATGTCAAGGGTAGCCATCGAGTATTTAAACATTTTTGAAAGTTAATATTTGAGCACTAATAAAATTATTAGTGGCCTATGAAATAAATACATGTATTTTATTTACATATCAAATTAATAAAATTAATTTTTTTATTAAGTCAAACATGTTATATTTTTATAAAACATTAAGTGTCTTTTTTAAAATAATGCGGGAGTGCTTCTTATAAATCCGGTCGGGAATTCTGGCACCTGAGACTGTGACATTGTTGGAGGGCAGACTCTGGATCCCACTTTGGCTCAATGGCCATAACTACACATGGATAACTGACGATTTTTAACCTCTCATACTCCCACTGAATGGCATTTTTATTTGAAAATGTCTCTTTTCTTGTTTTTAATAAGGTAGTCAACTTGCAAAAATAATTCTTTAAGTTTGTATCCATGCCATAGGCTTCCAGTTTCCCAAAGAATAAACTGCTCCCCGGAAGAGCCCCGGGAAGCTCCCGAGCTGGGGCGGAAAAAGGGCCGCGGACCCTCAGTCCCTGGGCGCCGGGGTTCGTTCTGTGGGCCCCGGTTACGGCCGGGGCATAACGGCCCCTGAGCTCCCGGAGGGCAGGTCGCGCCCGAAACTCCCCTGGGGCTCAGACCCGACCTGCCCATCCCCAGAAATCCTGTTCAGCCCCACGGGCCCGGGGGACTCATCTCCATCTGGGCTGAAGCGAGGCCAGAGTGTCGCCCAGTTGACCTCTGCTGGGAGCACGAGAAAGGGAGCCCGAGGGACTGAGATTTTTCATCGCTCTCCACAGGTCCACGGATAACCGCGAAGCACGGGTGTGGATTCCGGCCTCGCAGACACAGTTTAGCGAGCAGGTGAGCTGCAAACTCAGAGCCCCAGACGATGGGAATCACTGGGACTGGGTGGCCCTTTTCCCAGTGAAGTCATCCTTACACCCGTCCTAAGATCTCCGCTGGCAGCGTTTACCGTCGGAAGTGCGAGCCGACTTCCAACCTCTGCTTCTCTTCGTGAACCGTTTCTTGTCCTTCCTCACGGCCCGTGTGCGTGGGCACATAGGCACAGGTGCCCACGCACACATGCAGCCGTGTGCCAGCCGCACCACCTCGTGTCCCCCGATGCACACGGGGCAGTTCCATTATTCATCGGCCCGATCCGCCGAGCAGCAAGCACACGGAGCGGGCGGTGTCCTCTCTGCTACAGTGTAGTGGAAACGAAGCATCGCGGCGGTTGTTAGGGCCGAGGGGTGACTATGGCACAACCGTAAATGGGCATGAGCTGTCTTTCGGGAGTGATGGAGATGTTCTCACATTCGATCGTGTGGATAGTTGCACCGCTCTGCAAATGTATTAAACATGATTGAGTTGCCCACTCTAGGTGGGAGGGGTGTGTGCTGTGTAAAGTAGACCACAATAAATCCATTAATATAAACAAAGCGATGCGCCAGCTACCCACGCACAGGCCTGTGTCACAACAGGGGGGGATTGTCACTGCTCAGGAGCTGACACTTCCGACCACGCTCGGGGCACAGTCGCCGCGCTCTCGTGCAGCTTTATTATTCACCTGTCACGAGAAAGCTGCAAACCCCCCGAGCTGGCGGGAGCTGGGGCCGTCTATTAACTTGTCAGAAGGGCAGCGGGCTTCAGTCTCTGCCGCTGAACGGGACCAGGCGCAGCCGTCTCCAGGCTGGCTGAGTAAAGCTGCTCAGGACTGGTCCTCATGCACACGGAAAAGAGTTTTGTGCGGGTTTGAAAACTGTATGGGAATCTGGCTCTGGAAAATTGGACTGCGGAGTCAGGGCTTACTTCTGCTTTGTATCACTTCGTGAATGGAGCCCTTGCGGGGGCCTTCCCCACTTTCCAGGGAATGTACTAGTAGGTTTTATATCCCATATGCCCGTAGGGGGGTGTGAGCCGTGTTTATTAGCGAGAGGATGCCACTTCGTCTGGACATGAATATATGCTTTCAATTTGTACTATTTGTGTTTGGCTGCGTGCAATGACGCTAATGCATTTTTATACATACTCTTCAGAGTGTCGGAGGCTCTTGCCTTACGGGATTCTGCACATTTCTTTGTCGCTCAAAGAAAGAGAACAAGGTACGTGAGGAAAGAAAGGCACAACAAGATGACTCTATATTATACATTTTGGAAAAAACCTGTACCTGGGTTTAAGAAACCCTGTGTCTGAAGAACTTATGAAATTTTAAAGGTGCCACTAAGCCTGTCCATCCCTTAGGTAATTCCTTAAGGCTGAGCTCAAATGCCACTGCTTCTGCAAAGCTTCTGGGGGTCTCCTTAGCTGGAAGCAGTGTTCCGTCTTCTGTCCCCCACGGCACTGTGTGTCGTGAGCATCTTCTCCTGCATAGAGCGGGGGCGTGCGGGGCCTGGGGTGAGAGCGGGATGGTAGCACTGTGGCGAGATTTGGATTCTGAAGTCAGAATCAGTCTTGCCACTTGCTAGCTGTGTGACCCTGGAGAAGGTTCTTTCAGTTTCTCGTCTGCAAGATTCGAGGGGTGACGGTACTTGCCCCCCTTAGTTCTGTTGTGAGGGTTAAGTGGGAGAAGCCAAGGAAAACCTTCTGAATAGTGTCCGGGAGGGAGCTACTGCTCCCGAACGATGGTTGTTTATATCATTTATGAAAAAGGCGATGTACCCTGATGAAAAGAATTTGGAAAAGGAAAATTGAGCTGAGTCTCGACTCTACCCATTGCTAGCCTATGATCTGGGAAAATCAGTTAACTCTTTGAGCACCAATTCCCCCCCCATAATGTCCCCCAGCACATATAGGGGTGATAGGATCCATTGCAATTGAGCGTGTGAACATGTTTTATAAGTGACAGAGCATTGTGTAAGTGTGACATTATTTGGAGAAAATTGGGTTTTATAAAAACACTATATAATTTGTAGTCAGTTCGACCTGGATTTGATTTCTGGCACCATCATTCACTGTGTGGCTCAGTAAATTATTTGCCCCTGCTCATGGATTTCCTCATATCAATGAGGATCGGATGGTGGTGTAAGCATTAAATTAAACAATCTTTTAGGTACGGGATCCACCAGCAAGCGCATAGCAGAAATCTCTGTCTTATCACAGCTATCACAGCTTGTCCTGTCATTTGTGAAGGTAAGTGTCTGATCTCTTGACTCTAAAACTACACAGAGCCAACGGTATTCATGATCCAAAGCCCTTGAATGAGCTCACACAATGTAGGGAGATTTCAGCCAGAGCCTTGAGTCGCTGGACAAGTACTGCGCTGCAGCTCACCTCCCAGGCTTTGGACAGAAAACCAATAGATTCTGGGATGGCTTTCCTTTGTCATTGTTGGGGGCTTGTGCAGGAATAAAACGAATTGACAAATAGAAAAGTATGGTGACAATTTCCAAGCCCTTTAGTATAAAGACATTTCATTGTCCAGTGGCTGCTCTTAGGTCAGGACCCTGCACTCCTGCCTGTTAGCTGGCTTGCCCTGCACTTTTCCTGAGCCCAGCCATATGCCACAGCTGGAGTGGCATATGGCACCATCGACAGAAAGTCCCTGGCCTTGCAGGAACGAGCAGTCAGCCTCCTCTAACAGCCCAGCAGCTTTCTGGGAGTTTTGAGCTTCAGATGATCAGTGCCACTCAGCCTGCTTGCCCCTCGGCCCCAGCACTGGAGAAGAGATGAAAGGCACAGGCCTCGTCCTGCCTGAAATGACCCCCGCCTGGGCAGGTACATTCTGCCTGGTGTCTGCCTGCGCTTAGCATGCTTAGGAAGCAGCTTGAAATGGGGAAGGAAAGGTCGTGGGGCTTGGACCGCGGCGTTGAGTAGAGGAATACGGAAAAAGATACAGATCACGTCAATCAAAAAAATACTTTTTTTTTCCTACGTAATTTCCATGACACCTGGCAGCAACTGAGGGCTCCTGATGGACAGTGAACTACTCCTCGGCCCAACACAAAGTCAACACCGGCCAACTGCCCTCCTATGGGGAGCTCTGCCAAACGCCATCACTTTCTCCTGCCTTTCTGGTGGCTGTCCCAGGGTTACTGATCTTTCTAGAGCCTTTATTGAGTCAGGTCTGCCAGTGAACCGCAACCCCAGGTTCCAACACTCAGTGGAAATTAAAAACAAATGGAAGACCCACCAAACAGTAGAGAAATGATCCAATGGCTGTGGGTCTTTGGCCGTGTGTCTTGATCCCAGTCATTGACTGATGTTCATAGACCTGAACAAAGAAGTAAGAGTGCAAAGGTAATGAGAGGAAAGACGAGGGAGGGAAAGGACAACAAAAACTGTGACCCTTAGGAACATGTCAGTCATGTGATCCACTCAAACTCAGCTGCCCAGCCCACATCTTTCTGGAGGAAGACACCTGGCTCATCTCCACAGTCTTGCTTGGGGGTGCGGCCAGAAGCAGCATCGTGAGTATCCCCTGGTGTGCCTTTTGGAGCCGCTGGCCCGTCCCAGGGGGCTTCAAACATTAAACACGAATGTCCCCACCTTCTGGCTCTTTGAGACTCTGTGTGCTCCCCTTGCTCTCCCTCTCGAGGCAGAGAGAAAGCAGGTTCTGAGTTGCTCTGTGGAAAGACAAAAGGGATTCTGCAGCTGCAGTTTATCCCATCCAGGGAAGCAGCAGACTTCAGGTGCTTGGGAGCCATCTGTAGCTCTGGAGGCAATAAAACCAGGCTGAGAACCGTGTGCTTTCTGGCCACTCCGCTTCCAGCTGGAAAGCCCGCCGAGGAAGCCGGTCTCACGGCACTTTCTGCAAAATTGCCTGTCTCCCTCCATCCCATCTGGTGTTTTCCAGTGATGGAGGGTCCCCGAAATGTCCCAGAAACTGAGGCTTGGGCTGCCAGCATCGCTGCCAGAGGGGCATCGGGGACTAGTGTTTTCCAGGTGAGTAGGGTGGGATGCTTCCCTCTCTCCTGCTGCGCGCAGGTGACCCGAGCCTGGGGCCAGAGCCAGGCTTGGGCACAGATCTGAGCAGCCTGGGTTGGGAGGGAGGGATTGTCACAGGTGTAGGAGGAGAAGAAGAGATGACACACAGGGAGCAAACCGCAGGCCAAACCTGACATGATGAAATCACAAAACAAGACGCAGGGAACTTTTAGCTAAGAACTTGGATGTAGTCAGACTGAGATGAAATAGAAATCTCAAAGGGGTGCAGAAAGAAAGCTGGGTCATGGCCTGGGGAATGTGAGGGAGAGACGAAGAGGAGCAGCGGAGAGAGGGGGAGGCCAGGGAAGGGAGAGAGCCGCGCTCGCCCTGCCCGGTGCCCCTCTGGGGGTCCGGGGACTTCACCCCCCTGCCCGCTGTTTTCCCAGGCAGGCAGGAGGGCCAAGGCACAGCGTGCTTTTCCTTCCTTTTCACCACTTTCTCGGCGTGTTCCGACCCAACCAGAGCCTCCCTGTGGCACGCTGGCCCCCTTTCCCTTCCTTTCCCTTGGCCTGCTCTCCGGATCTGTCCTTACTCCTTGGGCCCACAGGTGGGGTCCTTTGCATCTTTTCTCAGAAATGATTATCTTCAGACGTGTTATGTGAAAGGCTATGACAAAGCACATACTACCCAAGCACTTTCAAATGGGCCTCCTTGAAACGTGCTCGTGAAAAAGATACAGGGACCTTCTGGATGCGCGCCTGTCCTGTATGGTTACCACGGATGAGCAGGAGGCACCTCCAGGGGCAGTCGCCTGTGGGACCTCGGAAAACAGGCAGCGACAAACCTGAGAGGCGAGTATGAAATTCCTATATAACCCGGTTTATGCATTTTTAGAGAACAAATATCTGTTTTTCTTTTTAGTAAATAATTTATATGCAACCTGTTTCTAATAATAACTCAGGATGTCTTATGAAAAGACCTTGTTCAGACATATACACAGATCATTAGGATAACAGATGGTGAAGGGTGGAAACATAGCAGAAACCTGAACTGCTGTAGTAACGCAGCCTTGCTTCCAGGTAGCCAAAGCAAAACTGTTATAGGATGTTCAGTTGTTAATCATGGTGGATGAAGGCAGAATGGTTCTTCCAGGAGGAACAAATACTTTTCTGGAAGTGAGTTCTAAAATATGCTCCAATAGATTTAGATACCGATAGATCAATAAACATGGGCACTGAACAAAGTCATGGAAATTTTGCCTGTGGGGGCCTTTGAGAACCACCTGATCACTTCAAACTTATGCCTCAAATGTATGTAAAGGCTCTTTATGGTACAGTGGTATCCAGCTGGAGCAAATTAAACCACAGAATTATTAGCATGGGGATTTCTGAATCAAGCCAGTTCTTCTCATTAAGAACTGGTAAGGGATCAGTTCTCGGGAATATAACAGATATAAACCTTTCCCTTCCATAACCCTTCCCAGGGGAGAATTTGCTGGAGCTGCAAGGAAAAGCGGAGAGAAGGCAGCAGCCGCTGAGGTGGCCTCGCTGCCCGGGAACCTGGGCGGGTGTGATCTGTCGCATGCATCTGATTTTAGCTCTCTTAGGATACTTTCAAACAGAAACCACTTTCTGGGCTTCTTCTGTCCCATTAGGTGTGAGACCTTCTAGTTTCTACTTCATTGTCCTGACCACTAAAAAATGTTTGTTTTCTGAGGTCTACGTTGCTAGTTTGACTCAAACTGCTCTTCTACAGAGTCAAACAGTAGAAGAGGTTTCTTCTTTCTTTAAATAGTCCTCTGAGGTAAGCCCTCTTGGTTCTCATGGCTTGAGGGGGGACTGGCCAGGCTCCATTCCATCCATGAAGCTCTGTAGAGCTCATCTTGAAACGTGGAACCCGTGAGCAAAGGGTGTGGCAACAGGCATCAGGCTAAAATGTCATAAGGACTGCCATTTGCTACTGTTTGCTAAGGGCCAAGGATAGATCGTGTCACCAACAAACCCTATAAGATCCGTATTATCCTATTCTTTGTTTTGCTGATGGGTAAGCTAAGCTGAGGAGAGAGGGGAAGTAATTTTTCCATGTATCCGCACCAGTTAGATGCTAGAGCAGCTCTGGACACAGCCGTAGATCTCCCTAGTAGTGATTAGACTGAACTTGGGCTGCCCCATGTACCTCTGAAGTCATGGTCCAATCTATTCTCATCAACATCTCACTCCAGACAGAACCTGTTTTTTAAAGTAATTTCAAGCAAGGTCAAGGGCATGGCCAAATTTGAGACCATGTTTTAAGAACAGACACATTAATCACCAAAGAAAGGCAAGACCCTGAACATGGAGTTCATTAGTCAACATGAGCGTACCTGTAATTCAATTATAGCTTTGCCGCTAGAGAAACATGGACACTGGAGCCATACTCTCCATGTTCAAATCCCGCCCTGGTGATTAATCGCTGTGTGATCTTACCCAACTTATGTAATGATACCTCTATGCTTCAGTTTCCTTTTCTGTAACAAGCAGATGACCGTGGTGTCCATCTTAGAGGTTTCCTGTGGGAATTACATGTGTTTTTATAGGTAAAGTGTTTTGGAAAGTACCCAGCTGAGAGTAAGCATCCATAAGCTAGTTCTCACTATTTTTAATAGTATTTTCCATTGAAATCAATCAATTTATCACCTTCCTTGGACATCAAAATAGCCACATTTTATTTTTATTTTCTCAAGAATATTCCACTTAGGCTGGGCCAGTGAGTCCAGTGCTACTTGAGGCAACATCAGAGACAGCCTCCCTTCCAGGGGTGCAAAAATGCAACCCTGTCCCCAGCGACAAAGGAAATCTCTATCTTTGTACTTCTCTAGGCATGGCTGTGCCTTTGGCTCATCACGCAGACCGTCTGAATAAGGGAAACTTTCTCTCTGGCTCAATCTCTCGCTCTCTCTGACTCTCAGACAAACACAGAATGTCTTAAGAGATTTTTTTTCCTTTCCATATCACTGTCTCCCTTTTTTATGTTTCTCAATTTTAAATGTAAAAGACTACCTATGCTGGGAATTGTTCAGTGATGTTGATTTATGAGACTTATGCGGAAAAGACTGTCTTAGCGCTGCACGAATCTATTTGGCAAGGCAGCAGTGATTTATAAAAAGACAGTCTGGTGACACTCACATAAAGGCAGCTTTCATGTGCAAGTGCAAAGGCAAAAAGAAAACCTACCACAAGTTGAATGACAAAGTCCTTTTATGTTTTAAGAGGAGTGGAAATGCCACCCTAGCTCCAACTCAGAGTTCACCGTGGATAGTGTGCCATCTCAGATTGGGTGCCCGAGCTGAGTTTACAGTAACTGTCCTTGATTCCTGAAACTTAGAGTCAGGTTACGCTGGCCTCTTTTTGTCTAATCACTATTGACGAGTCTGTCGTCCATGAACTTCTCTAAATTTCATGGAGGCTCTATACATTTTGTAGATTTTTTTTTTTTTTTCATGTAGATGACCCACAGAGGGAACGATATATGACATCAAATTTCTTTTGTTTGTCCCAGAAGAATGTACGCCACGTGTCCTAAGGTATGTTCTGTGAAAATTTAACTTGGGAAATTTGACTATGCTCATGAGATTTCCTGGACTGTTTTTCAATGCTCTAGCCTTAAACATGATTGGTCTGGTTTGACACTGAAAACCTTCATTCCTCCTCTCAAGCTATTGTCCCACAGTAGTGTCCCTTTCCTGAGACTCAGGGTAGAATGCCACAGATAGGAATCCACCTACGACTCCAAGCCCTTCCCCGACAGGATCCGAGCTTTCAGACAGAATGCCTGCAACAGCAATTTCATGAGGTACCACGTCACACTACCCGTGGTGAGTTATCAAGCCCTCTCCATGACACAGCATCACGCACAGAATGGAAAGGCACTGTCCACATGCCTCAAAGATGCAGTAGTAAGGTGGTCACTACAATATCCTAAAATGGGTCCTTAGGGTAAGATGTTTCTGTGTGATGAACTGATTGGGGAAAACTATTTTGAAACAAACATATGCACTGGCGATTTCTAGAAAAAAGAGAAAGTCAGTACCTGTTTACCATATCTTCATGAGGTCTAAAGGTCAAGAATTTTAGCAGGACAGGAAGGAGATAATGACTGCTTTAAACTCTTAGACCCTCTGAGAAACTTCCCAGAACAGCTTTTGTAGAGGGAGACAGGAGTCCACAGGAACAGAGAGTCTTCGCCCTGTTTGAAATCGACCCTGCCCCGGCCTGAGGGTCAGCAAAGCAGAGATGACCTGCCTCTTGAGAAGGAAGCTGCCCTACGTGGGGAGTGAGAGACATGACTGTGTGAGGGCCTGATGGGTGAAAAATGTTTTGCAGTGAACAGAAGAGCTGCCACACAGAATGGAAATTTCCTTTCCTTCTGAAAAGGAAAGCAGCCGCTGAGAGTGGGTGAACGTGAATTGCAGAGAGACTAGCAGAGAAACAGACAGCAAAGGAAATGGAGAAGATGAAGCTGAGGAGGGAAAAGGGGGGTCTAATCAAGGTAAGAACAGCAGACAGGAAAAGCCTGGAAAAGAACTGGTAGATGGTAAAAAAAAAATCAAGGTAAAGGAGAATATATATGTTTTTATTCACAAATTTTAGTATTGAGATTAACATCTTTAATTTCTCAGTTTAACAGATGTTTTCAGATCCTTCTAGGGCAGCCTCTGGAGAATAAAAGTTGAATAATTCACCGACCCTGACATCCAGAAGTTTCTAGTCTAGTAGAGGTGGTGGTTCATAAACAGTCAGTTCAATGCCGTGTCATTAAATACAAATAGGGCTCCATTCAGGGTGCAAACAGAGCACAGGAGAGTGGCACCTATGCCAAGGGGGGGGGTGGAGTAGCAGAGGGAGATCAAGGAAGATTCTCGGGGATGGTCACGCGTGATTTTTGTATTAAAGCATAAATAAGACTTAACTGTGTGAGCGAAAGTTGGAAAAGTTGTACCTGACAGGGAGAAGAGCAGGTGCCAGTGCCTAGAGATGACGGAGCCGTAAACGGAAGGTCGCGTTCTGGGACGTCTTGTGTGGCTGAGGCTGGAAGAGCGGAGGGGCCTCGCGTGTGACTCGCAGACCGGGGTCCTGGCATTGGCTCTGCCCCTGATGAACTGGAAGTTGAGCCAAGACTTGAGGTCTCTAGGCCTCAGTTTTATTTCTGGTAAAAATGATACCGTGGAAATAAGTGATGTCTGAGACCCCTCAACACCTGACATCATAAAAGTCAAAGCCCAAAAGCTCTCGGTGCAGAGCTAGAGTCCTGGCAGCGCTTATTAGCCCGCTGTTAGAGTAAAGAGAGCAAAGAAGGGTGTTGGTTCCCCACTGAAAGCAGGCTCAAAGGTAGTTCAGGCCATTTCCCCCCGATTCTGGAAAAGACTGTGGTTGGGACCTCATGGCCACTCGAGGAGGCCTTTTTCAGTGGCAGGCCACTTTAGCGTTTGGAAAACGCCCCCTTAGACTGTCTGAAAGATGGCAATTGGGGAGCGAAAGTCACCGTAGCATAGGATGCACATTAGGAGAGAGGGAAGAGAGGGTGTTAGGAAATGAAAAGAGAAAGGAAGTTGAGACTCTGAGGTTGAGGAAAGAAGAAGGGACGCCCATCAGGAGTAGGGCCGCAGAGAGAATGGACCGGAAAGCTGGTGGGTGAGAAGGAACCAAGGTGAGGGAAGATGTATTTTTCACCCATAAAGTTCAGTAGTGCTTTTAGAATTGCAAATACGCATTTAAATTTAATAATACAGTTATGGTATATTAAATGTCAAATTACTGTTACCGAAAAGCACTTAAAATTAATACATATGCATGAGATAAATCCTGTCTAGTTGTCAAGGTCTGAATTCAAAGTTATATAAGCTAGGTTTTTGCACCGAAGTCTCTTACAGCTTAAGGTTGCAGCGATCTATGAATTTCATTGGTATTTAACAAAGAAGTATGAGCGAAGCTTAGTTAGAACTGAGAGAGAGGTGGGGTGTCAAGGCCGGGAGCAGCAAAGCCCAACTGCTATTCAAATCCAAAGTCAAACTGAAGGTAACGATGCGCTTCATCACTCTTGTCACCAGCAGCATCAGCAGCAGCATTATGATCACTGGTGACAAATTGACTGTTGAGGCACCTAAGTATAGCTCTGTATTATCAAGAAGTCCTTTTTCCCCCCCTCCCTCCCTCCCTCCCTCCCTCCCTCCCTCCCTCCCTCCCTCCCTCCTCCCTCCCTCCCCCCCTCCCCCCTCCCTCCCTTCCTTCCTTCCTTCCTTCCTTCCTTCCTTCCTTCCTTCCTTCCTTCCTTCCTTCCTTCCATTTTTCCTACTTTCCTTCCTTTCTCTCATTTACTGAAAAAATACCATAACGTTAAATTGACCTTTTAAATTATTTTAATCATATATATGCAGTTTTGATCATAAAGATGCGCAAAAAAGGTAAATGCAAGAAACAGTGAGTTTCCTGTCACCGTCAATATCCCTCCACCCATTCCACTGTTTAAAAGTAATTACTTTGTGTCCTTCCAAACATTTTTCCTCCAAGGAAACCCTTTTCAGCAAACTTGTAGAGCACTTCGAGACGGCCAGTCATTTTGTTAAGCAGCAAACGCTGGAGAGCTCGCAGCCGTAACAGGCGCATGTGCGCTCTGGGCGGAAGGGAGCCCGAGAGGGTCACCGTCTCCTCGGATGGCAGGCGGGTACCCCGAGAGCCTCCTGCCCTCTACGTGGTGAGGTCGACCATGAGCTTCAGCATGGTAGATTGAACAAAGGCATTTACCTTTCCTTTGTTCTGAAGTGCCAACAAAGTCACAGTAAATGGATTTTTTTTTAAAGGTGTAAACCCACAAAGACAAAGACTGACAAAACAAGAGCAAAACAACTCAGACACTGGAAAACAAACAGACAGGGGTAAGTGGCTACTGCGTGGCAAACACCTCCAATCGAAGCCGGGAGTGGGGAAAGCTTGGCGTGGGCTGATGTACACCAAAGGCCCCAGGGAAAAGTAAATGTTAGGTAGGTACCAAATGGTTATAAAACCCAGCATGCATCTGTGTTCTAAACAGCATAACTGATGAGCAGGTTGAACTATAGAAGATTTTATACATATATATATTAGAAATTCCCCCAGACTTGGCCTGCTCTATCACCCCATTAGTAATCAAGCAACATCCTTACACTATGAGATTCAATCAGTGTATTAGTGGTTTGGGAAGATGCTAACATACACATAATAAAAAGAGAAAGAGGTATAAAAAGACAAGGAAATAAGAAGGTCAGTCCGGAATGAGAGAGAGAGGGAGGGAGTGGGGAAGACTGCCTTAGAATTCTGCCTACCACAATACCTCGTCTGACTTTGGAATCGATAATAAAATACCGGAGGTGGCTATCAAAACGGCAGCCCTATTTCTAATGAAACTGATTGAAGAATATGGTCTTTGGATGGATGTGGCTAAGTGAGCTTGCAAATAGTCCCTCACCAAATTAGACCATTGGACTTTCCCCATTCTTGACATCAGGTACAATTTCAGGCCTCCCTGGAAGAGGCGGATCCTTGCTTGATAAGCTAAACTCAAGGCAGGAGAGTAAACCTGGCCGCAACTTTTCTGTAACTGGCAGATCTGAGCTTGAGAGACCAAAAAAACAGAGGAAAGACTTGAGATTGAACCATTTAGACTCATTTCTTTTTTTCAACAGCTCACCAACTGGATAATATGCTTCTGCTGCCGTGAAGGAATGTGTGAGAGGCAAAGAGAGATCACTTACTCCGTGAGTAATGCCCTAAAGTGGAGACACAAGTCTAAGGAAATGTACCCCCTATCTTCAAGATCTGTCATCTTTGTCTGATTGAGACTCACCCCAATTTGTCATCTTTGTCTGATTGAGTCTCACCCCAAATTGTCTCCTTTTGGGCCTCTCCATGATAAACTTGTTAATAATTTAGGTGAATTCAGAGCATAATAATTGAGGTACAACACATTTTTTAGACATTTTGATAGATATTGCAGGGTATACATACTTAAACAATGTTTGTTTGTTTTTTCCCCTTAAAAAAGCAATAAACAAACAAACGACAACCAACTAGTAGGATTGGAAAAGCACATAAATAGCTGGAATGCAAAGGAAAATTATACATATGCAATGAAGAAAGTGCTCACAAGGAGTGATAGGAATTGAGAGGAGGGAATGGCTGCATCTAAGGCAGGATGGCAGTAGGCGTGGGAGCGTAAGATACAGGAGAAGGGGTTGGAGATGGGCGTGGAGTCATGAGGAAGTCAGTCTATGGAGGGGCATCGCCACAAAGGGACTGGGGAGTAAACCTCTCCAGCCCTCGATGGCTGGAGGGGAGGGTTGCAAGGCAGCCTGAAGCCAGCATGCTTGTTAATACGTCGTGCTTGCTCTGCACCCCCTCGCTGCTCGTCTCCGCCCTCCAAATGGGCAGTGATTTATAGCTCCCCAGCAGAGTGTAGAATTTCCCTTTCATAACTATGCATTTTAAAATTCCAGGAGGCTTTCCATACTGCAGTGGAGGAAATATGTTACAAGTCATTATGATAATAGCCCTTCTTTTTGGTTTACAAAGACCCACACAGACTTCACAACATGCGGATCACAGAAACGACAGTACATTATTCTGCAGGTATCTGGAACTCAGCGTGTCCCAAACTGAGCACACCAGCCTACTTTTCCACTCAAACCCACGCAGCCTCTTGTTCCTCTGTGTCGGTGTTGTCAAATGTAACCCCAAACCCAAGAGACAGTCTTCATCTTATATCACCAATCAGTGAATAAATCCCATTTACTCAAACTGTAGACACCGGTGTGTCTAACTGCATGACTTATATCTTCATGCCCTTTTAATTAAGACCCTTAACATCACTGAGATTACTAAAAGCTATTTCCTAAGTGATAGTCTTACTTCCTGTCTTACCAACTTCCTTTTCAAGTCTTCTTCCAACCTGATGATAGATGATAAATAAATCTTATTAAAACAGATCAGATTACGTTATGCTTAATATGCTAATTATTTCATCCTACAAACAATTAATGTTTGGAAGTTTACTATGTGCCAAACACTGCACTATGAGTTGGTGTTATGAAAATGAGAGGCTCTGGACTTAGGTGGCTTAGTGAGAAAGCTAGATTTATAAAATGTACTTACAGTATAAGGTATCAAGTGCTTTAATCAGAAAAATAACAAAGAGTTGTGTAAACACAGCAAATCATGAATAAATTCATCATGTAAAGGTATTCAGGTTGTATTATTTAGGCGGTAATTTGCCAACAAAGGACATTAAACAATGCGTGCAATACATTCAATTTAATTTCATCTCAACCCTGTGGCAGAGATGGACTAGATGCCTACCAATCTGTTTTCATTTTCTGAGCACAGAGAGAAAGCATTTCCCAACCTCTCTTGCAGTTAGGTCGAGATGATACCATTGTGTTCTCTACAATGGGAAACAGGCCAAAGGCCAATGTGCCAACACTACTGGAAGTGTGTTCTGTGAACACTGCCTGCCCATGAGTTGTTTTCTATGGACCACATGATTTAAGTTTAGAAATTGAGAGTAGGAATTTCAAAATTTTTTAACACAATTTGGTAAAGTAATTTTATGTCTATTCGATCTAAATTTTTAAAAAATGTACTTAACATGTGTGTTTTAATTTAATTTTTTTTATCTAGTAGATCATTAAGAATCTCAGATGTATGCTTCTTCCACGTCTGACCCATAAAATGCTTCATGTGTTCCCCCGTGTCCTGCCCCGCACCATGCCTGAGCACAGAGTCTTGGATTGCCAAGTCCACCAGTTTTAGGAGAACCCTCCAGAAGAGTCAACTGACCCACAGCAGGCTTTTCGTAAGTGAAGGTTAAACTTTTTGTTGTGTTAGACCACTAAGATCTGGGGGAGTGTGCTAGAAAAGCCAGCATCTCTGACAAATTGCCTAAAAGACTCTCCGCCCTGTAGCCTTAGCATGCTTTTCCAGCCTTGCCTCTGGTCGGTCAGACCATCCACTTTCACCCCTCTGTCCCTTTGCTAATGCTGGTCCCGCGATCGTCGCCTGGGAAACATTCGGCCGGCGACACCGGGAATGCTGCCCTTCCCCGCTCCCATCACGGCCTCTTTCTGTACCTATCATTCTGAGTCAAACTGTGGTGCCATTCGCCACGGCCAGCGTTTAAATGACCTGGCTGGTTATCCAGCTTGCAGGATGCGCTTTTCAACGCCCTTGAAGATAGTGACTCGTGCTGACAGTAAGCACGGGGAAGGGGAGAGAAAGGGAGGAGATTGCCCTCTCTGCGTCCCATGCCTTCACCTTTGCAGAAACCTTAAAAGGCCTCAGCCACTTTTACCTGGGAGCCAGCCATGCATGCCGCACAGAACTCTTCTATAACAACCTTGAACAGAAATCTTCCACTCTTTCTTTAACACCCCAAGCAACGGACCACCAGCTACCTCCTGCAATTGGCTTCTTCAGTTGCAAACAATTCTAATTTTTAGAACATTCTTAATCTCGAATCCACATCTGCCTCCACGTAATCCCATATATTGGTCCTGGTTGTCGGCTAGAGCCAAGCAGAGCGAGCCTGCTACCTGCCCTGCACAACAGCACATCAAATGTTTATTGACAGTTTGCATGTCACCAGTGTTTTCTCCGGGCCAAACTCCCTTAGGTCTCAGCTGTCTCGGAATCCGTGGAGTCTGGCAACACAGATGACGGATCCCTCCTTCTCCAGACCGCTCACACCTGTTTCAGATATCAAATGGTGTCAGAGTAAACAAAATCCTGCTCTGCATTTACATCTGGGGTTCCCCTGGCGTATACGAAGACACAGCTGCACACGGGGAAGCAAATGATTCACCTTCAAAGTGACGCCGCTGTGCTGATAAATGCACGCTCTCTGCGATTCAAACAGCAAATACACTTCACACTCGTGTGTATATTGGTTTTAAAGAATCCCCATCGCAGTTTCATGGTTGGTAACCACCAGTCATAAAACACTGCTTTTATGAGAATTGTAGGTCAAGCGAACTGAACCATAAAATAGCAAATATGTCTACAGATCATATTTTGTCACTAAGTTAAGTTACATTTATACCCCAGAATTCTGCCTGAGAAAACTTGGGAATCAAGAAGTGCTTTAGGAGGCCCAGACAACGCCACGTTTCTCCGGTGAGTTTCTGCTTGCTCTAGAAGAGGCCCCCGGCCTCCCTTGAAGCGGGGAGTGGCCAGGGAAACTGAGGCTCTCTCCGCAGCGATGACGCGGGCACACTGGTGGAACAGTCGCTGCGTGTTGCTCCCTCTGCCTGCATTTCGGCCGTGGCTCAATGACCACACGACGCAACTCGTGCCCAACAACCAGCAGACGGCGGGCACCTTCTCCGAGCAGAGCGCTGGGCTGCCTGGACGCCGCGGTGAATTCAGCAGCCGTGCGTGCCCCGGTCCTTGCCTTGGAGACCTTTCGATACGTTTGAGGAGCTAAGACTGAAACTTCAGTGTCAGGAGCATAGAAGGGTCGACCATAGCGAGTGCGAAGCTTGGGTAACGAGTGACATAAATATGTGCATATACTAACAGGCCTGTGCTTAGCATCCATCGGTGCCTCCCCCATGGCCACCCTCCCCGGCCGGTGGCTGAGTTAGCAGAGAGGCGAAGGCAGGCCCCGCCCCAGGGGACCCTGAACCCCCGGACAAGCACCTTTGGAGTGGAGACCCACAGGTGCCTTTGCGAAACCTTAGGCTGCACAGCAGGCATTGACACAGCCAGGGCAACTTCCTCCCCCTCCTCCCCTCGGGCGGCACCGCGTGAAGCTGTGCCATCGCCCCAGCTGCCCCGAGCGCCCTCCCGCTCGCCCACAAAGCAGGCCACTGGCAGAATCCTCGCCCATGCAAACCCTTCTTTCCGTCTGCTTCTCAGAGGCCCCCAATTAAAATAGCACAAATATTTGATCCGTGGTATTAATAATTTTAAAAATCTGCACGAGATCCTAATTTAAAAATTGTTTATAATGTTACATAGTCATCCTACATACAACATTGTCCTCATTTTATGCGTCAGGACTGAGGCTCAGAAAGAATAAATGATTTAGGCTAAGGACCTTAATAAGCAGGTGTGAAAGTAGGATTTGCCTTCTAACTTCAAGCTCTTCCCACCGCCTCTGTAATGTCCCCTCCTCTGGACCAAGGAGGGCCCCAGAGGTGCCGAAAGAAGGGTGAAAGCTCTACCAGATCTGCATCCAAATCATGCTCTGGGGGTGTAATTCGGCTGTGGCTGCCCCTCAGGTTACTCTCTGAGTCCAGAAGGACAGAATGCTTAGCATTTTTATATACATGACATTCCTCTGCGACAGTGGCACATGCATTCTACATTATGCAAATACATTTTCTTCTGACCCCTCGTTATTTTAGTGAGCCAAGTCCACCAAAGGTCAGTGTCTTTGTCAGCGAAGGGGGGAGGCTGGCAGTGTGACTGACAAAAGCTCAGCCTGTTAGCAGTCACTGTCAGCGCAGACGGTGGACGGTGACCCCTCCTCTCCTGCCCTCGCAGGGCAGATTTCACTCTCCCTGTGACCAGCCAGAAGGAAGAATGTCCCCTTCTTTTCGTGCTTGCAGGCCAGGGGCACGGGCTTCTCCAAATGCCCCACAAAATCGCCACTGGCTGTTCGGAAGGGTCATTGCAGTGCAAAGACTTTCTACTTTGTGGCTCAGCTCTCATTCTGGCACCAACGCTCCAGCGTCTTGCTTCTCGAAGGGACAAACCCCAGAGGCCGGCGAGTGCAGCGACACCTCAGCACCCCCTAAGCCGTGTGCAGGGCCCTCTCCGTGAGAGGCGGGAGCCAGGCCATCATTCCCTTGGGAAAAGCCCCATCTGCCCAAATAAACCCCATACAAGCCATGCCCCGTTTCCTCCATTACAAGTTTCCTCCTAAATCTTATATTTAGGTGTATTTCCATTTGATATACAGGAAACTATTTGTCGAAAAACATCTAAAGAGAGAAAGCGTTATTTATTGTGAGAGTACTAGGAACCGTGTGACGTATTTAAAGGGCAGTGTGAGTCTAATATAATGAGACTGGTTTTTAAGTGTAGTTTACAAATACCTCTTTATGAATCTTATGCTTTATAAATAATTTGTGGAGACTAGTACCTCTATCACTTTTACCAAAGTTAGAGGGCACACTGTGATTTTTGATACAAAATCGGGTTAAGAATATAAACTCCACTACTCGAAAACTATAAAAACATGAAGTTTTCCGATAGCAGCTTTATGTGGGAGTCGGTTTACTCATGGGGCATTCCCTCTCCCTCTCTCTCTCTTTTTGTTTTTTTCTTCAGAAAAGTAAAACTGAATTGCAAAAAGGAGAATTACGTTTGCCAAAGTCATCTATCTGGTGAGTGACTGAGACAGAAGTAGAACCCAGCTGTGGTGGCACATAATTCACTTTGTGCTCTGTGCTCACTTTGCAGATGTGTGAACACCGTGGTCAGCGCTGTGTCCCTGACAATACAGCTGGCGTGTCCTGTGCCAGGGCAGGGCAGCTTGGCCGTGCTGTGGCCTTGTATTCCCAGAAGCGTTCACAGAGTAGCTGGCAACTACTTGTCAGGACGTTTAGATGTTTCTACCCTGGTTTTGAGGAGGTAGGCCTTGAGTTGCATTTTGAAGATCGGGTAAGATTCAGGCAAATGGAAAGAAAAGTGATTTAAAGGATGGAGAAAGGGGTGAGAGCATCGGGGTGGTAGGTGTATTACTGAGTACAGAACAGAGGCTGCCCAAAGGCTAGAGGAGTTAGGAGAGCCAAGGCGAGGCCCTTCAAAGGCGACTGGAGAGAGGAGGGCCCCGTTACGTGTAATGGACTCAACTGGGAGCTCGCAGGGATAAATGGCCAAGGCACAGATATGGCTGGCAGTGAGAGAGCCCGTGGCACTTCTCAGGAGTCTGATTTGTGTCCGGCCCTATGTCTGACACGTAGCAGCAGTCAAGACTAAATACTTCTGTTGTATTTGTATTTGGAGGTGGGTGCAGGGTCCCTGTGGCCACAAAACATGTGGACAGCCACCAAAGCCCAGGGAATGAACTAAGTCTTCCTATCAAGGGAAACACTGAGCCTCTAACTTCAGTGTTTCAACTGATGCATGAACCCCACAGGTCAGGAGGAGATCCAATGTACCCCAGAACCAAAGGGCAAGGTGCGAAAGTTTAATACACATAAATGCAGGGACTAGCTGATCTGAAAATTGGGTTCAATTGCCACCCTTGGGAAAATAAAATCTGTCATATTAATAACAAGAGTATTAAGATGATCCTGCTATTCAAATGCTAATCACTGTAAGGGCTTTTCTACCTGCTATCAAGCAAAATAAAACATTTTTCAAATATAAAGATTCTGCATACTTCCAGATAATAATACCTCCAGAGCCTTATTAAAAGTGTTCACATATTTAGATAAAATTAAATTCCAACCCAACCACCTGAGGCGGATCTCTTCATGTGAGGTGGCTTTCCCCCAGAGCAGCTTCTGAGCAACCAGGCACCGGGGATTTCAGTCATTTCTCTCTCGTGGCATTACCGATACTGAATTCAGATGATTTGTGCTGCAAAACGAGGGTTTTAATGATCTAGAGGCTATGTCCACACTCTTAGCACCTAATCGCTTTGGCCGAGTAACAGTGTTGACGAGACATGATTGCGCAGAAAATGCAAACTCCTAGAATAAAATTTATTTCAGAAAGCAAAGCTGCCAAGCCCTTTTACCTAAGCAAAATTATCAATTTATATGCAGAATGCTGCAGCCCAGATTCTGCAGGTATTTTGGAAATACATGACAACCTCATCAGGCAGAGAAGCTCCCAGTCCCGTGCCCTCCACACTCAAAGCAGCAAAGCCAGAGACTCAGTCCCGGGTTTTGAGTTCCTTAAAGATTTCTTCAGCCGTCGGGCCTGGTGACAAGCATTGTAAGGTGTTCAGCAGACTCTTCTGAACAATTCTCATCACTATGTTGTGTATTAGTCAAGACAGTGCACATCCAGCTGCAGGAACTACCAGCTTGTCAATCTCTGTGATTTAACACAATCAAGGCACATTCCAACACATTCACATCACTGTTCCATCAGGCAGAACCTTGGTTCTTCCATCTTGTGTCACCACCTTATCTGTGGGCCTTCACAGTCCCTCACTGAACTATTTACATTCACTCAGCCAAGTAGTAAAGAATGGATGATATCAGGGGACAAGAGAGAACAGATCGATGAGCCAGACTTTGCTACATAAACTGACTGATTTGTAATAAACTTAAAAAGGGGGACTTTGCTAGGAGAGTAGAGAAGTAATGGTAGAACATGGGACAAAATCCCCAAGGGAAATTATAATTTCAATTTCTAAAATACTAAAGAAAATACTAAAGAAAAATACTGTGCCCCACCCACCCAGCGCATTCCCCGGTCATCTACTATTGAGGACCTGCTCTTTAGCACATCCTCGGAGCTGGATCTGAGCATCCGCGAACCCCTGTCCCCTTGCCCAAGAACATCTAGGTGGCTGGAAGGGCGTGTGTGGAAGGTGAAACAATAAACAGAGGGATTCAACATGGTGGGTGGGAGCAAGAACAGAGACACACAAGGATTCTGCGTCTTTCTTCGGATTCTTTAGTTTTGGATTCTTCTTTGTTTCTGCTTTAGTCTCAGAAATCCTTCGTGACAACACATCTGCCCTTGAATTGTCTTCTCTTGGTCTCCCACAGAAGGTGTGAGGACCACGGGAGTATTTGTCCAAGAGCAAATAAAAGAGCAAAAAGGCTTAAAATACATTGAATGAAAATGTATTTTAAAATACAAGATCACAGTACCTAGTCTGTACCAAAAATCATAAAGGCATTCATTCCCTCTAACCTAATCCTTTTCATGAGAATGTATCCTAAAGAAATCACTTTGCAGAGTTAGTTATAATAGTAAATAAAATAAAAAAAAGAAATATCCAAACTGCCTAATTCCAAACTTGCATTTACTTGATGGGTAAATGATGGACTCATTAAAGCAATGCTGCAATGCTAGGTTGCAACATGGGGAGTGTTCATGTCGCTATTTTAATACAAGTAGACAATAAAATTTATCTTTCACGTAGACTACATACGATATACACAAAATATAAAAGTAATTGCTTTCTTGGGATGGTGGAATGACAGGTAATTTTTTATTCAAACGTTATCATTAATACCACTACATCAGCTTCTCAGTAATTAAAACATTCAAGCCATCTGTATGTGGGAGGTAAAATATACAATTTATTATTCATTCGGAAAAAATTATCGTTTAGAAACTCACCAGCATTTGTCAACTAGAATTTTTTATTTTGGTTGCATGTTCTCCCACCCAGCCCCACCATATTGCTTTCCCCTTCACAGGATCCCCCCGAAGTCTTAACTTTCTCTTGCTCTCTTCCAGCACATTCTCTCCATGACCCTAAGACTCCCTTTGGCCTTCAAAGAGCCAGATGCCTGGTTAGTGAAACAAGCTCAAAGCCATGTCCATTTCCAACCGTCATGATTGACAATCTTTTCCCTAAGATTCAGAAAAACCCCTAAGCTCTGGGGCACAGGAATTGTGTCTTGCTCTGAATCAGACTTAAGAAGTAAACAATAGCTTGGAGGCACAACAGTGAATATCTCCTCGGGTTGATTTGAGAATTAAGTGAGATGATATACATAAATTCTCAGATTAGGAGTGTTGGCTCTGTCGTCAATTGCCTCGGGTCAAATTCTGACTCTTCCTCTTACTAACTGTGACATTGGACACTTTTAAAAATGCCTGTGCCTCAGTGATTTCATCAGGTAAAAACGAAGAAGAGGCGGGGGAGGGGTGGGGGCACTGCCACCACACAGAGGGGGCTTAAGGATTGCATTAAATAATAATGGTACTGGCTTAGAACAGTACTGGGTATATTGTGTAGACTCAACTGTGTTTGCTCTTTCCTTAATAACCGTATGAGAAAGAAAAGAGATTGTACTTGCCTTTAAATATAGGTGAATTATAGAGAGCTGACCAGGTGTAAAGTTCCTCAATGTCTGCCCTCTTTCCTGTAAGGATTATCTTAACGACAGGGTACCCATTTTCCTACCCACTCCACCTGTGTTCTTGCCCCTGTCCCCTCAAAACTTAAAGACTCACCCATACTTTCTGTCTTTTCTTTATATTTCACCAGTCCCATTTGGATATCTTTCTGCCTAACATATAAATATTTAATGTCTAACATTCTCAGAAAAAGATCTTTCTCAGATTTTTTTTTTAAATATACTCTTTCTCCTATTTAAAACGAAGTGCCTAAATAAAACGAAGTGTCTAGCTGTGGTATCCATCTGTTCTGTCTCCGATCTCACGTCTCAAGCTGCCCTCCATAGGTTCTGGCCAGGCCAGTCCATAGACACTTCTCTAGCTCATCAATGAGCTTCGGATCACCAAGGCATGTTTCTCATCACTTACTAGATTTCTCTGACAAATATAATATAACCTCATAATGATTGTTTTCTGTTACTTGTATCTTCACTCTTTACCTCCTTGGCGTCTACAGTTTTACTCTCATTTCCTTGTCTGCAGTCACCACTCTAGCGCATTTTCTTTTCCAGTTTCCTCTTCCATCAACCACTAAAATATCAGCATCCCCAATATTCTGCCCTTTCAGCCCCTGGTCTCTTCTCTCTCAAGAAATGCTCATTAATCTGCCTCCTGAGCCTTGGGTTTGACTATGATGTTTAAATGGATAACTTTTAAGTCCATATTTCTATTCCTGACCATTACCTTGAGCATCAGACTCAAGGGAAGGCGGCACGGAGCCGAGCACCTGTTGACAACTTAGCAAATATTTGTAAAATTAAATTTTAAAAATGTCTTTTAGTCATGGCATTTCCACGTCCCAGACCTATTTCAAAAACCACAATTAACCCATGGAGACGTTCCTCAGGAGGCACAGGAACTTCTCCTTTGTGTTCCTAATCTCACTTTGTGAGGAGCCACAGGATACAACCATTTACTCAAACCAGGAGCTTGGACGTGCAGCACAGGGAATATAGTCAATAATATTGCTCCCAGCTGGCGTGGCTCAGCGGTTGAGCATTGACCTAGGATCCAGGGGATCACAGTTCGATTCCTGGTCAGGGCACATGCCCGGGTTGCCGGCTCGATCCCCAGCAGGGGGTGTGCAGGAGGCAGCCGATCAATGACTCTCTCATCACTGACATTTCTCTCTCTCCCTCTCCCTTCCTTTCTGAAATCAATTAAAATATATTTTAAGAAATTAATAATAATAATACTGCAATAAGTATGGATGGTGCCAGGTGGGTACTAGACTTATCTGGAAATCACTTTGTAAATTATATAAATGTCTAACACCATATCATACAACTGAACCTAATATAGAATAACATTGTAATATAGAATAACATTGAATATCAACTATAATTTAAATATTTTAAATAATAAAACATAAAAATGAAATAAAATATACCACAATTTTTGTAACCCTAATAAGTTTAATCAATCAATCAATCAAATTTTATAATCTGAAAAAAAAGTCATCTAAATTCTCTCCCATATACCCTCTTTCTGAACCATTTTCCTTCAAGCTATAGGGAAATATTTTTTTATTTTACTTCCTAATATTTCCCCAACTCATCCTCTCCCATTTGGAGGCTGGCTTCTATAAGAATTTTTTAAGGAAAATATTTGTCACATAAAATAGAAAGTAGCACATTAATAATAAACTTGGCTATGGATGGCAATAAACCAAGGTCCACGTTTTCTAGAACTTAGTTCTCGAGGAAATTAAGATAACACCCCTGTTTGTACCTCCAGATGAGTTGGAACTAGCAACACAAATTTTCATGGTGCTGTGCTCCAGGGGATATATTCCCTTGGGGATACACAGAGTTTTTATTTGAACATCCAATATGCATTCAACTCTAAAGAGCTAAGAAGATAGAATCGACATCATGTTTTGCCTTAACCATCTCCTACGTAAAAAATAAGGATGAATAATAAAACACCCATCTGGCAGTAAACAATATAAAGGGCTATTCCATTCAATTGCAAATGCTACTGAATATTTCTATATAACATTCTGCTGGGCACTGGACATAACTTAGACTGAATTATGTGGTGAAATCTATTCTTACAGATATTTTGAAGAGCTACCAAGGCTTCTGTATTTTCACTTTTTCACACAGAACCTCGCATGGGACATTGCATAGGTCCTGTGCTCCGGGAAGGTGTGATTTACAGGATCCTGGCAGCTGTGCATATGGCGGAGAACTGGTGGGTGGTTTCTGATATTAGAATACCTCACGGGCTCTGGAATTGCAGCAAGCAAAGATAGGGCTTCATGTACATCTTATTTATATTTACTTTAAGCAGGTTATGACAATTGCCTCCATGCTACTGCTGTCCACTAACTGCTGAACTCAGATTTCTTCCATTAACCTGAACTCAAATGCTACTGGACATGCTCTTGGGTGGAGTTAGCAGGAAAAAGGCTACCAGTCAGAACTGTCCTGCGAGCACCCATCCACTGGCCACCCCTAACCATGCCTGGGTCACTATCTGAAACATGGCTTGAGAGCTGAGGGGACCAAGTGTGGGAAAACAGAAGGCTGGGGAGTGGGACTACCTTCCTGTGACTTCCTTGAAATATACAGGCTTACGGAAATCACAATGGGGCCCCTTGAGTACTTGATCACCCTTAGTACAGCAAGTTCAGGCCCCTGTTTCTTTCCTGTACTGATGTCTTCTGTAGCTCATGAATCCCCTTACGGTCAGCCACTTAAGTTCCTCCATACAGTAGCCAGTTCTCCTTTATAATGACTCTCTCATCATTGACTTTTACTACTATTATGAGACGAAACCAGGTTAATTACATCTTGAAAGATCTTGCTTCTGGGAGACTCAAGTCTTCACTTACAGCCTCTGTCTTTTCACTTCATTCTCTTTTCCATCAGAGATGGCTAAAGAAACAAAAGGGCAGGCACGGCTGGATATCCACCACAAGGCCAGGCTCGCAGCTCCTCAATGTCCCCTGCCGTCTGATATGATCCTCACAACCCTGGGTCAGGGGTTAGGATCCTCATTTGTGGATAAGTAAGCTGAGTTTCTGAGAGAGTACGTGAATTTCCCAAGCAAGTCTGAAAAGAAAAGAAACATCCAAACTTTCAACCAAATTTATCAAACCCAACCTCGTGTTGTTTACACCAACCCGACCAGAACCCCTTGTTCCTCCTGGAAAGAGAAAACAGTCTTGGATAAGGCCGATTTCACTCTCTTAAAGAAAGCTTATAGAATTTTATTGTGAGAACTTTGCTAGGGAATCAATAAAAATGTCATAGGAAAACAGAAGGTCTGGGTGCATGTGTGCGAGCTTGTGTGTGTGTGCGTGCTAAAGCGAAATTCACTATTACTGTCCTGTTTATACTATAAAGACTGAAAACATTCATATATATTTTTAAGATTTGTATTGTGCTTAAATCATTAAAAATTAAGAACAAGAGAATTGCCTCTGCATTGTTCATTATTTTAGTAATCCTCAAATAAAACATAGAATATGACCTATACTTCCTCAGCCAAAAATAAATGTAAAACCTGCTACCCTGCACTGAAGAGTCCTTATGTTAACTCTGGGGAAGGACTGACCTGTTTCCTTTCAATCCATCTAGATCTTTCTGTTCTGCTAAGATTAATGGATTCGGCTGATGAGTCACCCTGTCAGTTTCTGGTTAGTTAGCAGTGGAGTTAAAAAAAAGAAAAACACCTTCCACCTCTCCTTATAGAAACTAAGTTCCTGAGCTGGAGAAAACATTCAAGAGGAAGCTGTAAAGTTATAAAAATTAGAATAGGTGCCTCTTTCTGAATAACGGTAGGGATATTTTATGACATAAGATTATAAAATGGCCACAATCGGATGGGTTCAGATACAACAGGGTGTTTGTGAATTAGACATGATGTTTATCACATCAGTCGAGTGGAATATTATGACCTTTCCTTTGCAGACTTGGGCGCCCAGTGCAGTCCACGTGTGACTGAAGTGTGAGTGTGTACAGGTGAACGGGTGCGTTCACCAGCTCTGCCTAGCTCCTTTTCTTGGAACTGGATGGGTTAGGATAATAAAATGATTACTTTAGGACTGCAAGAAATTAGAGACCCTAAAATACTGGAATCCTAAATGCATGGCCCTGCCTTTCCTGCAGTTAGAGGCGGGATGACAGGAAATGGGGCCTCGGGCATTTCCGAGGGCCTGTGCGTCACAGGAATAGCTCACTTATGTCGGCTGTAATGATGTCATTCCAGAGGATGGGCCAGAGGAAACAGAAGAAGGGGCAGGGCCAGGAGAGCCATAGTTTTCAGGACAAGCTGTCAACCGATGGTCCCCGGCACCCATTCGACGCCAATGGGAATCCCCATTTGGGTGTGGTAAGAGGACAGCATGTGTTATTAATCTTTCCTGCACTTGGGACATTGTTGGAACTTCACAACTGGAATCTAAGGGGTTTGGCTCTTTTTGTGTAGCAAATAATGGAATACATACATTCATCCATTCGTTTTTCGCCTAGGAGTATCCGTGGCAAATGAGTGCTTTATCCTAAGGTTAACGACTCATTACAAAACCACAAACATCGTCTGGGGTTGAAATTGTGCTTCTATTCTGAGGTGTCACACTTTATTTTTGACATTAAAGTGCGGGCAGGGGAAGGAGATACTTGAATTGATTGATGTCTTCTTGGGACAGATTTTATCAAATGCACCACAGTCCTTTCAGTGGGAGTGTTAGTGCATCAAGTACATGTTTCCACAAGATGTAAAAGAGAAATCTAGCATCAGTGACTTGCCTGATTAATTCCCCTTGTCTTATAAAATAAGATGCTTACATAAATGCTACTGATCCAATCCAGGAGTGAGACAAAAAGGAGTATCTGACCAGCACAGTCACTGCATTGGATTCTGAAATATCTGTCTCAGCTCTTTCTAAATCCCAAATGTGGAATAGCCTAGAGCCAAACCTCAGGTGTGGAAAAGAGCAACTTGACCTGCCTCAGTTACTCAGGATTTTTAAATCGGTAACACTAATTTTGAACCAACTTCAAAAAATTAAAAATCAGTTCGTACAAATTAAGCTAAAATTGTTACTACTTTCCGAATTTGGGTATTAAAATTAAATAAACTGGATCTATATTGATGCTGTAAACTTGCTTTTAATTAACTTTTTCATGATTATTATAGTATAACAAAAATATAAGATGATTGGGTTTATTCATTAAGCCACAAATTAAACTTTGCTATAGATTTGGACTAGTACTAACGAAAATCTTTAAGAAGGAGAAAAAACAGGCAACCATTCTCACATTTTGAAGAAGCTATAAAAAGGACATCCTTAAAGAATGCTTTTACCAAAGAAGAAAAAGTGATTTTATCTCCTTAAAAAAGTTTGAGAACTTGAGTGAAAGATAAAAAACAATTCTATCTCCAACCACAGGCAAAGCAGAAGAGTTTTGCCATCTTAGGAGCTATAGAGAGAAACAATGAGTAGAAGTGGGTTATTCTATTATTTTCTTTGTCAGTAAAAGCAACTTAAAGAAAACATTTTTCATAGATGATAGAGAGATTAAATAAATAGATGATAGAGATAGATGATAGATAGATAGATAGATAGATAGATAGATAGATAGATAGATAGATAGATAGATAGATGATAGATAGATAGGATGATAGATGATAGATAGATATAGATAAATGATAGATGATGATAGATAGATGATAGATGATAGATAGATTAGATAGATAGATAGATAGATAGATAGATAGATAGATAGATAGATAGACAGATGATAGATAGATAGATAGATAATAGATAGATAGATAGATAGATAGATAGATAGATAGATAGATAGATAGATAATAGATAGATAGATAGATAGATAGATAGATAGATAGATAATAGATAGATAGATAGATAGATAGATAGATAGATAGATAGATAGATAGATGATAGATAGATAGATAGATGATAGATAGATAGATAGATAGATAGATAGATAGATAGATAGATGATAGATAGATGTATATGCTTGAAGTATAAATTGGCCAACATATAGTTAAGCTGGTATTATTCAAAGTATGTCAAAGGCAAAATGATAATTGGACATCTTTTATCACAAATGACTTAAAAGTAAGATTGGGTTCTGTAGAATATAAATCATCTGCATACTTATTCTGTTACATCAGCTTGGTGAGCTATTGCCACTGCTGCTCTAGCATGTAATTTATTAATAGCGATCTTAAGCAATATCCCCCTGATTTCCATAACCCTGGTTTCCCAGGGCAGTGCGATGCCGTGAATAAGCTAGGATAATGGTTGTTGTCATTCACAGCCATCACTTTGAAAGCTGCTCCAAAAATAGAACCACCGGTAATAGTAACCATGTCTGATTTTGTGTTCGGGGTGTTGGATTTTAAGAAACTCTTGCCCGATTATGAACCACAGTCTGTTGGTCTCCTACCAGCAACCCCGAAGGTTATCTAACCAAGTGTTTAGGGGACTTTCCCCAAAGGCTTGAAAATAGCCAAGGCACACTAATAACTCCCCTGGTGCGAACTTGCTCGGTGAGGAGCGTCCTCCCCGCCGGCCGGCCAGGCTGCAGCGCTGTTTCCACGCACGAGAGCTGCCAGCCGGGCCTCCTCCCCTGAGGAGCATTTTTCAGCGTTTGCTGTAAGCACATCACGCTGCTCCCTCCTGGTAAGGTCCCGGCCTCTCACCCTGGGGTAACAGCATGTCACTGAGTAGGGAAATGACATTCAGAGAGCAACTCTTAAACAAGAAAGACTTGAGGGGCTGCTGCAGCAAGGGTAGTTTACAAATGTCAAAGATGACTATTCCCTAGGACATAAAATAAAGGTAATTAGAGAGCATAAATCTTGCATTCCTACACTGAACATTTTATTGTGTTTCCCCTACTTATTGCAAATCTAATTTTCACTGGAATCCCACTGGGAGTGTGGCTCACACTAATTTTTTTGAGTTTGACAATCATCAGGGAATGGAATTATTGTATTGCTTTTGGACTCAAATGCAAATCTAGCATGAATATGGGACAGGCATTTCTGTACACTCATAAAGTACGCTTCTTTTCAACTTAAAAAAACAATCTACAAAAAGACATATTTCTCTCCAAACATTAAGAAACAACTGAGCTAAATTGCAAAATACCTACTCTTCCTAGGTTGCCAAAACATAAAAAAATTGCAGAGTTTCTAGGCCCTGAGCCAACCTCATTCAGGACTCAGGGGAAAAAGCAAACAGTCTGGGTAAGTTCTCACTGTAAACTGCTCTGGGAGCCCAAGGAGATGATGTGTCTGCCCCTCCAGGTCCCTTGACTGCAGTTTCTTCCTGGACCAAACGCTCACCAAGTTCAAGACACCGCCTCCAGCCTTCCACTCACTCAGCCTTCTCAGGTCACTTTTGCAGACTGCGTCCCCACACTGTGTCTACTCACGTTTCCTAAATATTGCAGAATCAAGTGGTCAGTTTTATCAATTAAAAGGAGAAAATGAGATGTTAGTCACATAGTATGATCGAGTTGACAAGGTCTGAAATAAACAATTGATTTCACAAGGGCTTTTTCTCTGTGTTTTGTCCCAGATACCCTTCCTCAGTGAAGATAATCCCTCAGCAGCCAACATATGGATATGAGAAAATCAGAGGGCTCTGGCTGAAATGCTCTTGGAGATCTCTGAGCCAGCCCTCTCCCCCCAAGTGCTTCCCCCTCCCCGAACAATCGCTAAGAGCCCTCAGCACCCTTATAGCTTCACCTGCTTCAGTGTGCAGACCCCCAGCCTAAGACCATCCAGCTCACACGCAGTCCACTGATGTCCCAAACCAACATGCGTTCCTAAGGTTAAGGTATCTTTTGAAGTGAGACAGATGAAAGGAACTGATAATGGGCTTTGAGGATGTGTTTGATAGAGTCGAAAAGAAGTCGGATAAAACCAACTCTGATCTCCTCAGTGTTAGCCTAATACTGATTAAATAAAATAGTAACAGGCCCTTACAGTCAGATGGCCCCCATCTTCATGAGCCCTCAAGGCTACCTGAGCATGACTCTGCTTCTGAACTTCCGAGGAGATGGAAGTGCTCAGGTGACTTTGCTGGATACCCCCAAAGGCCCTTGGTTCTTCCCAACTTCCACTTTCTGCCATGCGCTTGAATCTCTGATGCCGCCTTGAGCCTCTCTGACCTCCTGTAATCATCCTAACAACCTCCCTTCCCAGAGCACACAGAGCTCAGAGACGTCCTTAGAATTAAAGCAGGTCCTTGTCTGAATAAGATGATAAATACATTCTGGTCTGCATTTCCAGACAAACTCAACTCAAATCATTTTAGCTAGAACAGCTGGGATTCACACTGTCCACCCATTGTCCCGAATGACATCCTGCCATGAAACGAGGTTTCCTTCTAAAGAAAACTTAGCCCTGTCTCCCTCTTTCTACGTCTCCAGAGGCTGCTGGAGATAGCATGTCCCTAGACAAGTGGCGGCCACTTTTATAATGACAAATTTGGAGTGGCCCTGGGTTAGATATGAGGCAGTGGGGAGGCTGGCTGCTATGTACCACTTCATGCCGGCGATTTCCAAAATGACCCATTCGGCTGTTGTAAGACAACACTCAGGGGTCTGGAAGAAAGTAAATGTTTTTTCACTACAGTACACAACTTGTTATAAAAGGAATTAGTTTGTGTTTTCCAAGATGAAAAGGAAATGACCAGAGGCTGTGTGTGTGTCCAAGAAGGGAGCCTTGGAAAATCTCTGTACCCTCCTCACCAGATTGCTGTGTGTGAACCTAAAACTGCTCTAAAAATAAAGTCTATCTTTAAAAATTCAAGCTAGTCCTAAAATAAATACAAGCATTTGGAATAAAATAAATTTAAAAAAATAACCCTGCAACTGTTGTCTCTGCCAACACCATTCTATTTTTTTTAAAGAATTTTTGTGAGTTTATTTGAGCCAGAGTGACAATAGCAGGGAAGCAAAACCTCAACGGATTGAGAAAATGATCCCTCTTTTTTTTTATCTTTTGTTTTTAAAAACTACGGTAAAATGTACATAACATCGAGTTTCCCATTTTGTCCATGTTAAGTGTACGGTTGTGTGGCACTGGATGCAGTCCTAATGCTGAGCCACCGTAATCACTACTCATCTCTAGGACCTGTCGTCTCCCCCCAAAAACTCTGTGCCTATTAAAATAAGGGTTCCCATGCACCCCCCCAGCCCCTGGCAGCCACTGTTCTACTTTCTGTCTTTTTGAATTTGACTACTTTCTAGGAAGCTCGTATAAGTAGAACTGTACAATATTTGTCCTTTCATGACTTTCTCCCCTTTTGCTTAGCGTATTGTCAAGCTTCGTTCATGTTATAGCACCTGTCAGAATTTACTTCCTTTTTAATAAAAGACTAAGCAATATTCCATGTGCATAGATAATAATTTATGTATTATTCACTCATCGATGAAGGCTTGGAGGGCTTCATTTTTATTTTTTAACTATGTTAATTATGAAGTCATTTAAAATAAAATCAAGATGAAAGAACCTGACATCAACATTTCATATATAAAAAAAAAAGCTGACCACTTTCCAAGCCATGAAACACACCTTAAAATTTTAAAAAGAGAGGAAAAAGAAATGACTATATTTTGTCAGCTTGAAAAGGCTTATTTATTATTTATTTGTTTATTTATTTATTTATTTATTTATTTATTTTAAATATATCTTTATTGATTTCAGAGAGAGGAAAGGAGAGGGAGAGAGAGAGATAGAAACATCAATGGGGAGAGAGCCATTGATCCAGCCCGCAACCCGGGCATGTGCCCTGACCGGGAATCGAACCCTGATCGCCTGGATCCTAGGGCGACGCTCAACCACTGAGCCACGCCCGGCCGGGCAAAAAAGGCTTATTTATTCAAAAATCAAAGTGGAGGAGATCTGACTTAAAATTTCCAGAAAGTTATTATGTGACTACTGTCAATTTATTGGCTCCTTATACAGTGTCTATATCCTAATAATGGGGGATATTATGCCCATACTTTCCCTCCCTTCTGTCTAAACTATCGTCTTGTTTTTGTTTCTGCACCTCACCAAGGATGCCTGCCTTCTCCCTCCTGCATTTACCAGACATTTCAAGCCCTATCTCTTGCAGAAAGCCTGACACTGTAAGGCTCATCTTTTGCTCTTCATTCTGAAAACATGTGTTGATGTCTACATCTGGCAAATTGTTGGCCAAGTCATGAGAGTTAAGAACTATGACTTCTGTGACTTCCTTTTGCAAGCCATCCGATCGGATCCTCACAGCAGGACGGCGGCCTACAGAGCAACGCATAGCCCGTGATTCAGAGCGAAGGCCATGCAGAGACAACATCTAGAAAACAAACATAGGAGACATCCTGACAGAGCTGGGACAGACTGTTTAGTGACATTAAACAACAATAATCTGATATCAAGAAGGAGCAAATAGATTTACAGGATATAAAAATACAAATATGTCAAAAAATCATAAGATGGATAATTAACAGATTTAACAGAGCCACAAATTAAACTAGTGAACAGGAAGACCCCATCCAGAAAAATTTTTAGACTGTATTAGAAGGCATAAAATAATGGAAAATATAAAAGAGAAGTTTATAAACAGAGATGATCAAAACACAACTGCCATCAGCTATTTACAGCAGCGCCAGAGAGAAAGAAACCACACCAGTGAAGAGGTAGAAATAGATAAACTAGTTATCCATCAGAATTCCCCAGGAGTTAAATAAATGAACACCTAAGGTTAAAGGACCTTAGAATATGCAAAATAATATAGATAAAGAAAAAAAACATATCTATGTGCATCATTTAAGAAAACATAGAAGAAATTTAAGAAAATATTCTAAATGCTTCCAGAGAGTGAAGTGATTTTAAAGAAAAAAATTCAGATTAATACCAATTTTTTTTTTCAATATCAACACTAGAAGCAGGGTAGAAGTCTAACCTTTTCAAAATGTTGAAAGAAATGAACTTTAATTTATATCTAGCAACGTTTTATTAAAAGTATTTAGAGTGTAAATGATGCCCTAAATAATTTAACCCTCCTTTGAAAACACCAAGAAAAGAAAAAAATCCTAAACAATGCTATATGAAATTTGGGAAATAAGGGTAATCAAATACCTGAGTAAAGCTTATTATTGCCTAAAAATGAAGACTAAGACGAAAACTTGAGAGGACGCGATGACGGAAACAGATGCAAGTTTATTAGCCATGTGAGAACATCTACTCAATCTTGCCATTTTTCTCAGACCTTCCTAGCTAATGAATTGCAATCCAATGCAACTGTCTCCACCTAGTGCTTCTTTCCTCTAACCACTTCGAGGCATATCTGTTCAGAAGCGTTGCCTGGTGGTGTGGGAGCCAGGGAAACTCAACAGGGGATCAATGACATATAGGTTTTCTATCGTTGCATGACCAACTGCCACAACCAAGAGGCTTAAAACAGCACCGGTTCATGATTCCCCAGTTTCTGGAGGTCAGAAGCGAACACACACTGAACTGGGTCCTCTGCTTTCGACCTCATCAGGCAGCATCCAGAGTAACTGGAGCTGCAGTCCCATCAGAGGCTTAGCCAGAGAAAAATACACTTCCAAGCTCCCTCTGGGTGTTGACAGAATTCATCTCCTGAAGGCCGTAGTAATGAGATTTCCATTTTCTTGCTGGCTGCCAGCAAGAGCTGAGCTCTGTTCCTAGAAGCCACCTGCAATTCTTTGTCCTGTGGCTCTTTCTACAGGCAATTTATAACACGTCCGCTGGCCTCCAGACCAGAAGGAGGTTCTCTCCCTCCAGCCTGTGGACAGGAGTCATATAAAACAAAACACAACCTGGGGAGGCAGTCCATCACCCTTGCCAGGATCTATTGCTTAGAAGACAGTCACGGGTTGTGCAGGCCCTGAAGGGGACGAGATTATACATGGACATGACTTACTGTAGGTCATCTGAAAGTGTGTCCACCAAAGGTGCCTAGGATTGTTCGCCTTGGGATCACTGTCTCCCCCATCAGCCTGCCGGTGGGGCTCACACTGGAGCCTGGCCATTACCACAGGAAAGGACGAATGTCCAGGAAAACAGGGCTGGTGGGCCACGTTTTGACACACCTACAATCACTGTACAAGAACAACTGCAAAGCAAACAGCATATGCTACATGAAGCAGAAGTATTTGAACAGATGGTCTACAAATATAAAATAAGCACAATAAATTTCTCAAAGATAGGGGAGAGTGTAGTAATAATATAAAGCAGGAGCAAGGAGTCATAAAAAGTTGGAAATATTGGGTATAGGAAATAGAGGAGTTAAATTTTTTTAGCTGTCTAAATAGGACGAATATAAATGAAGGGTGAATGACAAGCTGAAAGTTCAGATTGAGGAGTTCTCTCAGAAGACACCAAAAAAGCGTAAGAAAATCGAGGATGTGAGAGAAAAGCTGGGGGGTGCAGAGGCTGGATGAAGGAGTGTCAATATCTAAAAAAATAATAATAATGTTTTAAATTTTCTGACTTGGGGAAAAATTTAGATGATAATAAATTTAAGAAATCAACATGGATATAAACATGAGAAGGATACTTATTTAAAGATAATTAATATAAAAACAAAAGTTAAGTATATAATTTCAAAACTAACAGAAGAAAGCCTAAGATGACCAATGAAATAAAAAGAAAAAAAAATTAAAGGGAAAATATTAAATTAAATAACAGCAACAACTTCTAATGTAATTACAATAACATAATTGTATTAAACTCATTAATGGAAAGAGAATAACTCACACCAAAAACAAAAGAAGTCCCAACAATACATGATCTGCAATATTTGAAAATAGAATGAAAATGAAAGATTTGGGAAAAGAAGATATATCATACAAATATTAACTGAAAGAAGCCTGGGTCAGTAATCGTAGTCTCTAGCAAAATATACTTGGAGACCAAAAAAATCACAAGAGACTCAAAGGGGATCATTAAAAAGTACAATTGTGCAAAAAATAAAGTCATCACAATCGGCCCATCACTGTGACAATAAAGTTGTAAAATACACAAAGCAAAAATAGAAATAAGTAAATTATCCATCGTTAAATAAAGAGGTATATGAAAAACCTGAGTAATAAAATATACAAATCCAATTAATCTATGGGGTGATTCAATAGAGTACACTGAGTGCAAATACATTTACAAAAGTATGTTTAAAAAATAAAAGAAAACAAGAATAAATTCTTGAAATAAAGAGATAGATAAAGGCAGGAGTGGAAGGAGGGAAGGAAGGAGATGAGAGACAGAGGTAGACACAGAGACAGAGAGAACAGAAGAAAGAAGGAAAGTAATGTCATACATTCTAGATTTTATAACCAAAATGCAAAAACAATTAATAACAAAAATAGCTTTAAAAAGTCCATGCATTTAGAGAAAAACATCATGCTAGAAAATAACCCTATATTTACACAGAATGTTCATACCAAAGAGAACTTAACAGTGAAAACTAAATGGAGTTTTAAGACCCATGTGCAGTGCAAATTTTAATTACAGTTTTCAGAAAAGTACTTAAAAATCAAAGAATTGGATAAAAGAGAAAATAAATGGAAATAAATAAAAAGGAAGAAATGTTAGGATGGATTTCAATGAAACCATACAATTTAGAAACACAAAAAAGTTAAAGTTAAGTAATACTGCAAATAATGCACAATTCTAATATTATAATTCAAGAAAAAAAAAGAGAGTGTAAACTTTAAAACAGTATATTGAAAAGAGCAACATCACTCAAGACACAGATAAAAATAGATATAAATAATTAATAAAGTAGTTATAAATAAACTCCAAATGAAATAAATTTCTAGGGGGGAGAAAGTCAGAAATAGGGAAAAAAAATGAAAACCTTCAACAGATAATAAGCAGTTAATCCAACAGTAACCAAAGACCACCCTCCCCAAAACTAGAGTCCAACAAGTTTCACAGGTGGACTCTACCAAGTTTCTATGAAAGAATTAATTTCTTTTTCACACAGATCGTTCCAAAACTAGAAAAAGCCTGCAAATTAAGCTACAAATACAGAGCAGTACTATTTAAAAGTTTATATAGGATTTTTGAGGGATTTGTAAAATTCATTTTAACAATGTTTATGGAGTAAGGAAGTCCCATGAATGGCTATTTCAATGATATAAAATTAAAATAAAAAGAGACCACTAACTCCACCAGCTATTAAGACTTGCTGACAGGCCATAGTAGTTATGAACAATATGATATCGACCCGGGAAGAAGCCAAGGACTTGTAGGCGCGTGTGCATAACCCATGGACGCGGCACCGTGTGGGGAAGGCCTGGGGAGGGCCAGCGGGTAACGGGGCATCCGTCATGCTTTCAACAGTAAAGACACATTTTTAAAAATCCATTCACAAATCAAAGAGCGTTTAGCTACACCTTGGTCAATTTATTTCACTGATATTTCTTATGTGCAAGAGTGAAGTATGACAGAAATGTATTTGTAAGTACATGTAAGGAGCTAGTTCACTATATATAAAAAATCTAAGTGAAAAGAAAGCATTAAATGGGTGCAAACAGGGTAACAAAAAATAAAGGAAAGAGAAAGGAAAAGAAACAAAGAAACCAATAGGCCAAAATCGGAAATAAGCACCTTTGAAAAATAGTAAAATTGAAGAGAACATACTGTCTAGAGAAATGATGTAGTAAAAATTCACTTATAAAAAGGAGAAAAGTCATGAACCTTAATCTGCGTCATATATAAAGGGAGAGTTCAGATAAATTAAAATGTGAGATGTTGAAAGCTACCACACACGCACATGCACACACGCACACACGCACGCACATGCACACACAGGCACGCACACACATGCACACACACAGGTAATTATCTGAGGCGGTGGGTGCGTGAACTAACCTCGCCGTGGCAGTCATCCCGCAATGTGCACGTATAACAAAGCATCAGATTGTACACCTTAAAATGACATAATGTCACATGTCAATTATACCCCAAATAAAGCTAGAAAAAATAAGGAAAAACGATTTTAATCTACAGAAGGCCTAAATGTGGAGTGGGGGAAATCTTAGAAGGCAATAGAAAAAAATGTTGAAAACCAAATACGATGCGCAGGAGTGAGGAGAAATGCTAGCTAACAAAATCTCAAAAGCACACGCCGGCTAGAGATATTAGTGGATGTCACACAAAAATCAAGAGCTGCCCGTTGGAGGACACAGATGAGACGGACCAGGCAGGAATCTGAGAGCGGGAGAGGGTGGGCCCCCTTAGCGCCCGTGACAGCGCCTGTAGGCCGGGCGGAGAAGCGCCCACAGGTGGCAAAGGGGCAAAGCGGCCACGAGGGTGCGGAGGAGCTGCCCACCCACCAGCGAGCAGGGAAACGCAGGCGAGAGTAATGAGGTGCTGTTTTGCATCCGTAAGGCGAAAATAAAATTTTAATGACTGTCACACGTTAGGGAAGCTGTGCGCCCCTGTGCCCACAGGTGCCCGGGCCTGCCCAGAAGCAGCCGGGCTTCCCTGGCCCCGGCATCCGCGGCTAACGAGGGCAGGCCCCAGGCAGGGGACGCGCACAGCAACGCAGCGGGCGCAGTCCGCAGGCCCTTCCTTCCGCTGATCCGGGCGGCCTCGGGTGCGCTTTACTTTAAATACGGGGGGTAAGGGAGAGGAAGGGCACGAGTCCCACTCTCTGCGGCGGGGAGGCTCAGGCGGGGCCCCCTGCTTCACCCCAGGGCTACCCCAGAGCATCTCGAGGACCAGGGGACCTGTCTTCCCGGGAGGCCCCTATCTCCAGGGCTGCCCAGTGATGGCCCAGGGGTGAGTGGCTTATTTCCTGAGAGGAGAATTAACCCTACATATAGCGGGTTCTTTCTTCCTAAGCTCTAAACAACCAGCTCAAGATCACCCACATACACCCTGTAACTGGAAATAACAAATCGACAACAGTAATTTCTTACTTCAAATTAATTTCGGATTAAACACAAAAGGATCATTATGCTCTGTTAGCAATTACCGGTTATCTGTTTGCTAAGTGCTAACAGATCATAATGATTAGCTAAACCGGATTCTTACAAGAACCCCGAGAACACCCCAGCTAGTGCCTCTCCAACTCAGTAAGAACCAGCCAGCAGTTTCTCCCTGTGCATTCGCCTGGCCTGGTGACCTTCACATAAACACACATCCTTTTGGTCACATACTCATGACACTTTGTGATTAGTGTTGCCAGATAAAACACATAACATCCAGTTAAATTCGAATTTCCGATATGAACATGTTTTAAGTATAAGTGTGAACCAACTACTACTTGGGACATGCTTATACTAAATCTGGCAAGTCTGCTTGTGATTCCACAGTAGCCTGGTCTGAAGCATCGGGCCTGTTGATATTTAATATCTCCTTCTTTCTAGGCTTTTGCCAGAACTCAGTCCCACTCTCCCAGCCATTGTTCACTGCCCACAAACTGAAATCTGCTGCCAAGAGAAAAGAAGGGAGCGTGCACATTTATTTGTAATTCTAACAAAATTACTAAGTAGGTATTGTTATCTTCAGTTCACAGAGAAAATAACTGAGGTTCAATATGTTAGAAGAAACTGCGCCTGAGATCACACCCCCAGCAAGTAGAGTCAGTCCTAGGATCCGGGGTTCCCTGAGTCCAAAGCCACCCCCTTTCCACTCGGATGAGAGCAAAGGAGCAATGCGAAGACTTGGCAGTGCCCTGGGCGGGGGGAAGGAGGCAGTATTTTTGCACTGATTGACCAGGAGCTCTGACCAAAGTGGGACATGTTCTCAGAGAAGCCCAGCAAATGCCCTTGCGATGCCCAGCTGCCCCAGAGCGACGGCGCCTGGGCCTCTGTAAACGGCACAGCTCAGCTCACTGTGCCGACTCCTACAGGTCATCTCCTAGGAGCCCAGCGCTACAGAATCACAGGACGGGCAAGTGCTGGGGGACGGAAAACCGCAGCTGTGACTTGACACCCCATTTACTTTTCCCTGTACCTAGAGGCCCAGGTAAGTCGTCTGGCCCCTTCTTGCTTTCGTCACCACATGTGGAACAAAACAAAGCACAGATTCTAAATCAAGGGGTCAGTGTGCAAAACCCAGTGCCCTTGCGTACACCACCTTCCTTCGCTGAGAAGACCAGAGCCTCCTACCTTTGGGGAAATCTCCCAAATTATATGAGCTAATTATCCATGGTGTTTCTCTTTTGTTTTGCTTTGTTTTGGGTTTTATCCTAAATTATGGCCGCCTTTCAGAGAATTCAATTGCTTTATTTAAACGGAAGATTGAACTACCCATTAGAATGTAAAAGAATGTGCTAATTGGAGTTCGAATCAAATAATAGGACACAATAAATTTATACTTACAAAACAAATTGTCCTCACAGTTGCACCTCTAACTCCAGGGGCTCGAAACAGCAGAATGACCCAGAGTCATCTGGGATCTGTCTGCCCCTACAGCCTGACAATGACTGCTTTTCATTCTGTTTGGTTTTCAGTCTCCTTCAACCCGAAGTAACTGCTCTTAACTGTGAGATTATGCAGCTCTGTCTGGGAAGCTTTTGTGAGTCCCTGTAGTATAATGATTTTCCTTTAGAGAGCATGTAATTTTAGGTTCTTGCATAACAGCCCAGATTTTTATGGCATTACTAAACTTTGTAATTTTATTTCCCTCTGACAATTAAGTGCACATTGATGCTATGGAATTTTCCCTTCCCTCCATCACAGCTGGGTGAAATTGGAAAGGCAGGATGCGCTGTGCTGGGATTGCTGGTGTCTAGAAGTGTAAATGTTTTGCGATTCCCTTGCTGAAGATCCATTTCACACGTAGGCAAACCAATTGTTTGCTCTTGGTTACAAACAAGCTGTGACCCAAGACACACAATGCACCAACCAAAAACAATCAATGTGCCACCTAGGCACCACCTTTGTTTAGGAAATAGCTTAACAGTTTACAGCACATTAACTCAGATGTTTAACCTAACCTTTCCGCAAAATGTGAGCATCTTCCAAAGAAATGCATTTTATTTCCTCCTGGAGTTCATCATTGCTCATTAATAGCCACAACTCTTTCTTATTTACTGCACTCAGACCTGGGCAGTAACAAGCCTTCTATGGAGACCCGTACAACTCGTTAGAGGTTCTACAGAGACCCACACCAATCTAGGTAGCTGAACGCAGATGAATGTATCTGCCCGTGAACCGGGCAACTCCATTTGGACACACGTGATTCACTCTGCCCCTTGGAGGCACGGTGAAGGCTTCTCTAGGTGAGTGTTTGGTACTCACTTGGCTTATGACAATTAGCCCACGAGTCCCTCTAAATAGAATTCTGTAATTTACCCAAGAATCTCTGAGAATGATAATGCTTTCTTCTATTTTTCGTCTGGTGGCTGGAATCCATTCCCTGATGATTAGAGTTTTGCAGACTTGCTAGGACTTAATGATGCTTCGCCTAGAAATGTTTAGATGATCAATAATAGTGAGATCCCAAGAGAGGGTGGATAGAAATTCTGAAACCTAGTCTGCCTCAGCCTCTACCCTGTGGTTGGTGAGGCATTTCCCACGGGAACTCACTCCCCATGGTAGGCAGATCTCAGGCCCTTAAACCCCTGTCACTCAGATTTGTGAAACAGAGGCACTAGATAAATATTTGTGATCACTCCATGGAATAACTCTACCTTAAAGTCTACCGGTAGCTCTCACTCCTTCCCCAACACTTGGATATACTCTGTTATGAACATTTTGTGCCCCCCCCCCCCATTTCAATTCATATACTGAAGCCCTAATCTTTAGTGTGGCTGTATGTGGAGATGGGGCCACTGAAGAAGTAACATTACCATTGAGTGTGTGTGTGTGTGTGTGTGTGAGTGAGTGTGCTGGATGCAGGCTAAGAGGTTTTCCTCGGAATAGTTATTTTTTAAGCATGCATGAACCACTTTCTATATTGAAATTGGAGGTTTAAAGGCCCGAAATGGACTTCAGTGAGCAGCTCCCCCTTCAGGAGCTCAATCAGCATTAGATTTCTTCTTCCCCATGAGTGCCTCCTTCCACTTGGTTCTCCCAACGCCTCAATTCTCTTTTTTTCCAAATTCAGCACTTTCAGCTAAGCCCCTGGGGCACTCCCAGAACTATGAGTACTTTAATGGAAAGCAGCTAAGGATAAATACAGTGGAGGAGGGGACGAACTTAGCCTCCTCCTGGTCCGAGGCCCCCCCTTCCCTGAAGGTTTAGCCACTGAGCACTCAGTGGTCCTGGTTCTCAGACCAGGGGAAATTTTCATTTCCTACACTTTGTGACTACGGATTATGATTCATGCTTCTCTCCCCACTCATTTCACCCAAACCCCCTCTCCAGCCTCCCTGGGACTGGGCCATGAGACTAGGCGTGCATTTCTCCCCCAGACTCCATGTGCCATTCCGGGGGTGAGTCCGCAGCTTCCAGTTGGACGGGGCTGGGGGCAGCCTGTGTGTATAAGCTGGCCAGATTTAAAGCAGGATTCATGAATCCTGAGCGGGATTTTCACGCTGCCTGCACCACCGTGAAATTATCTGCTGATTCCATTTAGTAAACAAGGCGGCAGGTTGAAGCCACTGTCCCCAAGCCCAGCGGAGAGACTGTGTGGCCGCCACGCTAATGCTTTAACGCAGGGCCCAGAGGGACTTCTGCCGGGGAGGGGGTCTTGTCCACCCCAGCATTGCTCTCCTGCCTAAATGGGAGGCAACTGGAGACGGGCATGTTTGCACACTGTTTCTCCACTCATTACTTATGCACAGCATAGATTATTCAAAATAAGCAATTATCCCAAAGAAAACAAAACTATTTGCATTTCCCAGGAGAGAATGTGCCCCTTTGAGGGAGCGAGTGTCAGGCGGAGAGCAACAAACCGCCGACTGGAGCAGAAATAGTAGCACAGCCTCTCTGCAGGACAAGGTCCCAATGCTCCGGCCTGACATGCCCAGCCTCCCACATCCTGGCCCTGCCCGGCTGGCCTCCATTCGCCGCACAAATGCCCAGCGTGGTCCTTGCTGTTGAGCTGGACTGAGCTCTTGTTCACAGCGGAGGCCGATGTTGTAGGCACCAGTGTTTACAAAATTACAGGTGGGAGCATTAAAATGAAACAAAATTATTACAAATTCCGTTTGTTTCTCTGTAAATTATAAAAGACCTCCATTATTCACTTGCTTTGGGGGAATATATATGGAGTGAGGCATTGTGGTCTGACTCTTCTGCCTGAATCCTTTCCTAAGCACTCTACCCACATTTTTTCACTGCACTTTTAGAGTAGTTGTTTTTAACTTTTCGCAATCATCAGAATTCCCTGGGAGGTTTGTAAAAGCAGATTGGTGGGCACCATCTCCGCTGGGTTTTGGATTCAGTGAGCCTCAGTTGGAGATCAGTAATTGGTATTTATAAGACACCCCCAAATTATTTCAGTGCCACTAGTTTAGGGGGCAAATTTGAAAACCATTGTTCTAAAGTTGTGCTGACCAATAAGGTAGGCCACGTGTGGCTATGGAGTTTCTGGAATGTGGCTGACCTGACGTGAGATGTGCCACAAGTGTAAATTACACATTGAATTTCTAACACTTTATATAAAACGGAATGAAAAATAACATATTAATGATTTTAAATGATTATATGTTGAAATGATAATGTTTTTGGATATTTTAGGTTAAACATAACACATTACTAAAATTAATTTCACCCCATTTCTTTTTACTATGGCCACCATAAAGTTTAAAATTATATACATGGCTCACATTATCTGTCTATCAGACAGCACTGTTCTAGACAATGAGGGTGAGATATTGTCAGTATGAAACTGAAAGGCAAAATGGATTCAAAATATGAAACTGAATTTGACTACCTGAGTACTGATTCACTCTTCCAAGACCCCAGGGAAGCAAATGTCAAGGTCACTGTAGCACAGAGTAGCCATGGAGTAGCTGAGATGACCCAATTCAGAGGAAACGGGTTGATCAAGGGGAGACTCAAAGAACAATTCAGGCCAAAAGCATCATGTAGAATTAGGTTTTTTTATAGAGTCAAACATGGTTTTCCATTTGCCCAGGCTTGTAGGTGATACCAGTGTGTAAAACAGCTATCATCCAATTAATTTGACTTCTATGTGTATAGCTTTTTCCTTGGGGAGATTGCTAGCTTTCCAAGGGCAAGAACTTAATCTGTGTTTTACATAATTTCCAGCACTTAGCATTGCATCAATCTACACTAGAAAATGTTGAGGAAAATATATATACAACCCTTCCTTCTTAGATATACACACCGCCAAAACCAAAATACATTTAATGCATAATTACACTGGGAAGTTCTTCAATTATTAAGCATTTAGATTTTTTTTTTACTGAGTATTTTATATAAACATGGGATAATTTCTGCTAATAATATCTATTAACTTTTCGTACATTTAAGTTTCTATGGAAACCACTCTGGAAGTGCTAGTCCAGTGGCAAGAGATCCCTTGCTCGTCCGGGAGAGGAGACACAGGAGGGCTATTTCTCTGATGAATCAAGGAGACAAAGCCTCCCCAGTACTCTCTTACCCATGACTCAAGGAAAAGCATGCGACACGTTCTTTCGGTGCACCGGCGACCTCCACGTCCACGCTAGCTCTTGACCAGCACCTGACTGACCCGGGCAGCAGCCGGGCCGGGAGAGCAAGCAGACAGTGGGAAAGAGGAGTGGGGAGGAGCATAGCTGTATTCAGGGGATGGGGGCCCTGTTTCCAGTAACCTTCTCTTTTCTAAATTTATCTTTATTGTTGAAAGTATTACAGATGTTCCCTGTTTCCCTCATCGATCCCCTCCTCCCTGCACCTTCCCGGCACTCAGGCCTTCCCCCGACCAATGTCTGTGCCCATGGGTTATGATTATAAACATGTAAGTTCTTTGATTTATCTCTCCCCACCCACTCCCTCACCCACACCCTCCCTCTGAGATCCCTCAGTCTGATCCATGCTTCTGTGTCTCTGGATCTCTTTCCTTAATTGATTTATTTTGTTCATTAGATTCCACATATGAGTAAAATCATGTGATGCTTGTCTTTCTCTGACTGGCTGATTTCTCTTAGCATAATACCCTCCAGGTTCCTCCATGTTGTCTCAAAGGGCAGCAGCTTTCTTTTAAAGATCTTTAAAGATGCTTGAAAACAACTAATAATATGCATTATTTTTCCCAAAGCCTCTACAGTTACCTTCGGACAAAAAGAGATTGAGTCCTTTCATCACAGCAGAGGTTAAAGTAATTCTGAAGGCAAATATTTAAAGTAAAACTATGTTGTTTGCCTTAGCCCCAAGTCACAAACAACCACCGTGCTCTCCTCTGCATTGATTTGAGATTCCCTGACAGCGTTTTCACTCTGGCTGGACGCTTCCCCAAAAACCCCAGCTTGCCCTGTAGACGATAGGACAGGAATGAATTATTATTATTTTTTTCTGAACACTATCTAAGATTGTATTGCTTGGTTATGTGCGCACATAAGATGCAGCCACACTCCCTAGGGAGGGACTGTGCAAGTCAAAGACGTTGTTGGAACTTTGTTTTATTTTCCTGCGTTGTTATCCCCGAGCCTGGGCCTCGAGTTTTCTCTTCTGATGCGGGACCAGAAGGCGCTGTGCTCACAAAGTCATTTGGCAAAGCTGTGCCCCAGTAGGAGGGTGAAGGATCTATCCCTGCCATATTCTTGTGTTGGAGAAGCCAGCTCAAGCTAATGCACTCCTCCTTGATTTCATAAATATTCATCTCATCAGGAGAAATTTAGCCAAGTCAAACTATGTTATTCTTGTAAGTGACACAGGACAGGACATAAGCAGGGTTCGCTTCCCAAATCCCAAGGTGTCTACCCCGTGGAGGGATGGCATGACATTTCATTAATGGGCTCTTCCCTTTCTGCTGGGCTGGATGGTGTGTAGCTAAAAGGAGCCAATTCACTTAACATAAAATATTAGCATTCATCAAGACTTTTTTAAAACACCGTGGAAACACATGTAGTTCCTCAAATGAGGTGTGACTGTGCCCGCCCCAAGAAAAACCCTAGGCATGGAAATGGAAGGGAGGTGGGGAGAGTCGAGTCGGCACAGAAAATCTCTCTCATTACTTTACTATAAGAATCTTAATTAGTCCCCAAGGTTTATTTCACTCATTTGAAAGCAAACTCAGGCAGATCAGAGAATGAACTATGTGTCAATCAGTCCCTGCGAGAGTCAGCCACCCTACCCACAGGAGTCGGCCCTCTGTGCTTGCAATGGCGAGCTGGCTGGGAGCTTGCTCCCCTCAAAATAGCAGGCATGTAGGTTGGGATTGTGCCGGTAAATGAGCTTCCCTAATTGAGTTCATCCTTGTAAATTAATAAAGATGCCTGCCAATCAAACATGTGCCTGTTTGCAGGGATATCATCAGTAGGTAATGGAGATAATTAATACTTCATGACATCAAGGTCTGAAATTAAAATCAAATCTGAGACTTAACTGCGATTATTAAATCTGAAGGAAATTATCTTCCAGATGACAAGTGTCACAACCTTCAGCACCTGAATTAATAACAGGGGGCGAGCCCCCCAAACACAGCACACACTTCTTTTTCCCTCTGTTGCCATAATTATCACTTCCTGACGTCGAGGACCTATACCTGGCTCAAGATAATGCCGCAGAGCAGAGAGGCACTGTTGCAGCAGAAAACACGAGCTTCAGGCAGCCTGTCTACTTTCAAAGCACCACGGGGAGGTGCAGGACTGGGAGACGGGGACACTGGCTGGAGTCCTGACTTTCTGAGCCCTGGGTTCTAGCCCAGATGTTTTCTCATTTTACTCAAGCCAAGTCATTTTCCCATCTGGGTCTGAGATCTTCCATCATGTGATGCTAATACGGTGGTGCTTCGGTTTTCAAACGTCTCCGTGGACGAACACCTCGGGTTACGAGTGCCCTAAACCGGGAAGGCAATGCTTCGGTTTTCGAACACGCCTCGGAAGTCGAACATGCCCTGCGCTGCCGCTGAGGGCACGACCCTGAGACCCAGCCTTCGGCCGTGGATCCCTAGGTTTGCTAATGTTTCTGAACCCCAACGGTCTCCAGAGCAGGTCACACTCGAAAACCAAGGCGCCACTGCATTTGCTCTGTTGAGAAGTCTCATGTAAAGATCAGTTAGGAGGTTTCATTAAATAATAAGTTCATTGCTTGTCTGCTTTTCCTCACGCACCCTCTCAGTGTGTATTGCGCGCTAGCCTTTCTGCGGGCTGCTGCGGAAACAGAGAGAAAAGAAAGGGCGCCGCCCCTGATCTCAAAGAACCTCACAGCCTCAGAGAATTTTCTAGGTAAAGAGCAGAGAGGCCGGGAGAAGCTGCGAGTCCCTGGGAGGCGAGACTCATGTGGCCGGAGTGGTGAGCGTGAGACTCCCAGAGGAGGTGACGCTGGCACCGAGTCCCGGAGGACAATCGCCTGTCAACAGGCAGATGCGCATTCGGTGGAACAGGCAACTGCTGGGAAATCGCGTTCCCACCACGACCAGGCCGGCTGCTGATTCCCCAGGAACAGCCACTAATGTGCGGCTGCTCCAAGCGCCAGGTGGAAACAAAACCCTCCTTCCCGCGTCGCAGCTGCCTTCTGGAAGCCGAGTATGTGGTTTACAAGAAGACAAGAAACAGCAGCTCCCTGAGGGTTGCCTCCTAGAAAGGACTGGAGCTGGAAAGTGGGCCCTGTGGCTTAATTAGTGTGTGCGTGAGCTCCTTGGGTTGCCTTAAGATCCAAGAATTGCTGGGATGAGGCTGGAGAGGAATCTTTCTCATAGGAGCGGGACCCCAACAGAGCAGCTGGATTGAGGACAGAGGACAGACACAGAGAAGACCCCCAACACCCTGTGGGGAGTAGAGTCATGGAGACTGGTTGGCAGGGGTGAGGAGGGGTGGGGCCCACCAGGGGCCGCTCACCCACAGACTGAGGGCTGATAGAATAACTCCCCTCACTGCCCTAGAGGCTCTGAGCTTGCTTTGACCTTGGCTTTCTCCACCAGGACTCACCCAGGGAAGGACATGGGCTCTTGCAACCGAGAAGGGGAAGGGAGAGGCAGGTCCTAAAAACACCCGAGAGTGATGGGGCAGGCTTGAGAGTAGGGGGGGAGGGGAGGAGGTAAAAGCCATGTTCACAGGATCAGGCACAGCTCTCCCTGCCAAGGGCTAGATGGAAGAGCTTCAACTACCCCCCACTGCTCTTTTGAGCGATCCCTTCCCAAATACAGGCCCTGAGACTTTCCACTTTGTACAAGCTGAGCTGAAACTAGGTGGTATGTACCCCGCTGGTGGTTAAAATATGAAAAATCTTCCCTCTTGGTGTCTGAGTAACCACTGCCCAAGCTCCCCACCTCCCTGGTACCCCAGCCCCTCCTCCAGGACCTGGCAGACCTCCCCAAAGGGAACTGTCAGGTCCTCTCTCCAACACCACGGCCAGTGTCCACCCTGTGGCTAGGCCCTGTGCTGTGCACACTCTCAAATATTTTAAACGTCACCACGAAGCATAAGAACAGTGGCGTTCCCCATGTCCTGAGGGACACAGCCACCATGCTCCTGGTCCCATCTGCTGCTCACGTGAAATGCCTTCTGTGCTCATATATGACTGATTTGGAAACTTGGAAAACACAAGACTTCGATTCAACGCCAGCATAGCCTATGCTCTTGCCCAGCACATATGCTTTCCTCACTCTCTCACCTAATTAAAATCCTCTGTGTTACTCTGCAGCTGAGACAGGAGGTGCTCACGTCGTGGCAAGGCGAAGGGTCTGCTAACATGCAGTCTCCTCTTCCCTTTACCCATCAGAGCTTGTCGTTCATGACCTCACTCCTTCTGAGCCTGTCAGATGCAGGAAGTCTAATTTGGGACAGCAATTAGCACCCTGGAAGAGATGGCTGCTGCCGGGGTGGCACACTCATATGACCAAGCACGGGGGTGAGTCAGAGAGACCCGGGCTAGGGACCTGGCTCAGCTACTTCTTCGGTTAATGACCTTGTACAGGTCATTTCATCTCCTTGTGTCTCAGATTTTCAACTCCATCGTGGAGACCTTAGGAGTATCTAACACGTAAGGCTGCTGTGTGGGTTGAAAGGGATCATGTGCACAAAGCGTTTAGAATGCTTTCGTGCACGATGAGTGTTTAATAAGTGTTAGCTGTTACTGTTGCTCGTCACTGCCTTTGCGGCCTATCGCCTCCAGCTCTCAGGGAACAAGCGTGCTAAGTCATGATGCGGAGCCTTGAAGCCCAGGCACAAACCTGTGAAGTATCATGGGGATGTCAGAAATCATGGGAGACTGATGAGAGAGATGTGAGGGGCGGGGTGCTTTATCCTGTCGTCAGCAACGTCCCCTTACAGAGGACCTGCTGAGTGTTTGCAGACACAACAGAAGCATTGAGGCCACCCTCACATCTGGGTTTCATGAGAGCCCTGAAGGAGAGGGCTTTTGGAATGTATTTTCAAAGAGACGCCTGTATGCTGCAGTTGCATGGTAGCTGAATCTCCAGGCCATAGCTGGTCTCCTGGGAATTTGGTGTGTGTTGGCATAACCAGAGAGATCGTTGTTTGAGCAGCCCGCCAGTGGCCAGAGATGCAGTGGACTCCCTGTCAGCTCAGGAAGCCCTGGTGGGCTGCACTCCACTCTGTGTGCCCCAGAGAGAGGGATCTGGAGAAGCACCCCCACACCCGCCCTCAGAACAATGTTTATTCCCTGCCTTATTCTCCAAGGCAAGGCATATATTTCTTCGATTTGTTGCTTGCAGCAAGGTGCAGCTTAGAGGGGAGTGGAGATGCGCTTGTGTTTGCCATGAAATTAAATAAGAGCAATGATACATAGCCAATGTGCACCCATAAATTCCGCGAAGGAAAATTTCAATGTGGCATGCGGATAGAAGCAGCTGATATATTAGGAGGGAGCAACACTGAATCTTGTGCAAAACGAGAGAAATATAATTTCCCTGCATTATCTTGTCCCTTCCTTAATTGCCTACCAGGACGCATTCATCAACCAGCTTCCCTGGGCCCGAGCTTTCAACTTGCATGCATTTTTATATAAAACCAGCTTGTGTTTTAAGTACAAAACACACTGCTTGTGCTATCGCACCAGACACAGCAAATGGATAAAAATCTTCACTTGTCAGTTTCTAGATACAACGCACTTTGCATTTCAAGCCTGGGAAACAGGCTGCAAACACCGAGTACTGACAATAAACACGGGGTTAGGAGCATCAGAGGGGCTACATTCACTGCAGGGCAGGCTCACACCTCTACCGGGGCTTCGTGCGACCTTGGTGTTGGCAGGGAGGAAGGACGGCTGGCCGTCCGGGTGATCCCCATCGCAGAGGCAGGCGCAGTGCCCGGCCCCACACACACCCATCCCAGACTTGGATGGGTTGCTGAGGGGATAGGGGAACTCAAGCTCCCTTCAACCCTGAAGGCCTGGAAGGAAGGCGAGTTCAGAAAATGTGGGCTAGCCGGCAAGTCAGGATTTGATGCAGGAGAGCACATGAAGACCACACAAAGGGGGCCGTATAAAAACCATAACACTTCTTCCTGACAAAGGGGGCCTCTGCTATATACCCCCAAAGGGCAGAATATAGAAGCTGATGACGGTCCCCAAGCCAGGGTGCCAATAAGAAGCGGCATGCTAATGAACCTCAAGTCCAGTGATCCCTGAGGTGGCAGAAGGCACACTGCCACCTGCTTATGCCTCACAGGGTCCCATGCCATCTCCTGCTAGCCCGGCTCACCACGCAAATGGTGTGCAGTCAGGACTGGGCACGGAGCGCCCGAAACATAGGGAAGGGAGGCCCAGTTCTGACACTAACGGTGTGATTTAAGGCCGATTATATCATCTCTCTTGGCCACAGCTTTCGGTGCCATTGTTCTTGGTCCTTTGCCCACAGTCCTCTTTGTCTCGCATCCCTCTAGTGATAGCTACTCCATGAAATGAGTTCGTATATTTTTCTAAAAAGCAATACCTAAGTCATTTAACAAATAAGAATAGTGCGACTTCCTTCCCATTTACTTTCCTCCCGGGCAGTCTGTGTAGAGAGGAGCCTCAGCCCAGGTCTCCGGCAGATATTCCGGTCGGCGGGTTCCATATGAAGGAAGCCATGTAGTAAATTGGGATGAGCCCTTGCATCTCATCGCAGGAAGTGAGCGTGGGTTTGAAATGGGGATCAGCCCGTGTGGGTAGGAGGTGGGGGCTGGGATAGTAAGCTGCTGCTGCTGCTGCTGCTGCTGCTGCTGCTGAGCAAAGGACCGAATTATTAAAACTGTTGTTTATGGCCCTTATCATTTACAAACAGGTGAGCACGGAAAAAAGACTTTCCATTTCCCTAAATTAATTTTCAGTTGAGGGTTCTCTTGTGTTAAGGAGATAAGAAACTCGTGTAGAATCACAGTACAAGAAGTTTACAGCTGCCTAAAGGACCTGCAAGTCTAAGGTTATCTAGCAAATATGGACAAAGTGACATTTGTCAGAATGGCTGTTCCTCTTTCTGACACATTTGAGAAACTGAAATGGCTTTGAGACATATAATGCCCTAACTCACGATCCCATCACCTGTGAACAGCTGCCTGGGTAAGTTCAGGAAAGGTGGCTCTACGGTATTAATCATCAAAAGAGAGAGTCAGCATGTGGGAAGCCCAAACCTGATGCAATGATTGTCTTTTGATATCAAAAAGTGCTTTTCCAAAGGCAGTGACACCTGCTGGGTGAAGGGCTCCTCAGGATTGCAATGTAAAGAGGCATCAGCTTTTATGTCTTTGCACAAAAGCAGGCCCTAGCTCCACATACTCACTTCCATAATACTCTATCCGCATACCCCCCTCCAACCTACACCCACAACCTTTTATATGTGTTTAATAACGATGATGGTATGAAATTTATAATAGTAATAACTTTCACTTATTGGGTGCATTCGATGTCCAACTAACCCACCAACTATTTAATACACACTAGTTCATTTCCACCTCACGAAGATGTAAGTGTGATAGCCCCACATTTTACCCATGAGGAAGTTGAATCTTGGAGGTTGGGTGACTTGCTCAAGTTCCCACCAGTGGCACAGAAAGGACTCCAAGGAGTAAGGTCCGGGCTCTGAAGCCCGTGCATTTAAGGACGGCACGGCCAGGCCCATCCATGCGGCCACTCAGCAGCTCTACTCACGGTGTGTCCAGCGCGACGCCAGGCGCCTCCTTAAACAGATGCACTTCCAACCGCCTACCCTGTCCTCTCCCCACTCCCTCCTTTGGAGTTTAGTGCCACTTGCATATTGTCGTTAACACTGGAGTAAGCTTCTTGTAAAAACTCTTCTGGTTCCTGTCTTTTGTTACTTAAGGTGGCGTGTGCTTGTCCTCTCTTCCATCCCTCCAGTGACTGTGCCGTGACAAATGATTCTGAGACAAATTCAGATCTCACCTCAGGGCTTCTCCTCACAACCCCGGCCTATGGATATTCCTGCCACGTTGGAGAGTTTGCTATTTCACTTAGCGATCCATGTGAATCACGTGTGTTTGTCCATTCTGGGCTGAAACACAGTATAGAATGTATTTCACTCTCTTTTGTGAGCACAGAGCTGGACACTTGATTTAAGCCCGGTGAGTTCCTGTTGAATGATCAGATCGTTAAGCAAGTAACCCAAAGATTACGTGATCCAAACAGCAATGGCAATAACAACTGCAAATAAAAAACAATAATAATTTTGAGAAAGTGGTACCGTATATCAAAGCCAAAGAATAATTCCTACAAAGGCACAGGGACTCAGAAAGGGCCCAGGGGAGAGTAAAGCAAAAATTCCCCTTTTACATTAAGAAAAACTCTTCTAACTGGAGGTGGTAGCTTGCGCTGAGAAAAGCACCGCCTTGCCTTTTACACTAGTGAACCAGAGTAGCTGTGCTTCCTGTTAGCCACCTTCTCTGGGCTCACAGAAGTCTTGAGTGTGACCCAAAGATCACAGCTTATTCTTTAGCTCTTCATGAACCCAATGCACCCACAACAGTGTGGGGATGAGCAATTCAAGATTCTTTTGCCCAGGACACAGGATTGACATTCATTAAATACTTTCCTTGAACCATTTCACTCTCATTAAGCACGACAAGGGCTCTGGTAACAGGGATTAAAGAACAAATTAGGCTAAAGCAGGAAGCTTCAGCTTTAAGACGTAAAAATAGAGAGAAACCATCTTAAAAAAACACAACAGTGTAGGACTAAATTATGAACTTGCTCATTGAACAGTTACCTGGCAATTTGCTAAGGTAATTATTACCATTAATTTGAGAGCCAATAATTATCATAGCAGTTCGACCATTTCATCTCTCATTTATTCCAAAATCCTAGAAACAGTTCCTTTCTATTCCGTCCAGATACCTGGCTTGCTTGGCTGGTCTGAAAAAACCTGCATTCTAATGACTTCGATAATCTTTGGCATTTTTTTGGTGGGAATAGCGAACATCTCAAATGGCCTTCCTACATGAGTGAAGCAATGCACTGAGGTCGGAGAGGTGATTCATCTTGGTCACCCTTCTCGCTGCACAGTCCTCTGGCCTGAAGGTTAATAGAAGGGAGGCGGTGGCTGCCATCTTGGGTCTCATTTCATTTCAATTTTCTGGTCAACAACCACCATGATTTTTCTAGCCAAGAGGGGTGAAGAGAAGCATATAACTCTTCTTGACGCCTTTCCCTCAGGCCCTTCAGTCTTTAGAGTGCAGGACCTAGTGCGGGTTTAATTGAACCGCTGTGCTTGGCTTCTCCCCTGAAAGAGAGAGATATAAAGTCCCTCTGGTGACTTGATGCAACAGATTTCAAACTCTTGATGCATTTTACTCCTTGAATTAAAAATTCTGCTTGAGGTTGGAAGCCCAGGGAGAAAAGAGCAGCTCCAGACACTGGCATGTAAGCAAGCAACTTTACAAAGTCTGTACCAAGGTTCTGGCTTCTAATACACTTGGGTGTTGCACATTCACATGGCTCATTCTCTTTTTCAGAGTGATGGCTGGTTTGGGGCATGGGTGATCATGATCTGTCTTGGTGGAACAGCTAATAAATCTGTACTTGAAGCAATAAAATACTAATATCCTTCACTTAGAGGAGATATTAGCTTCACAGTCTTAAAAGAAGACAATTATTAGCACTAACCCATTTGCTCACAACAGATTAGAATGGGCTCATTTAAATTCAAATAACCTAATTGCACTGATGACTCTAGAAGAGTTAGAATCCAAGTCTTACAGATCTGGAATTATAGAGTCTCATGACAATAACCTAATGCAACTACTTGAATATAAAAATGAAAGCCAACAAACACACTGAGGCCAAGAGAGGTAAGCGATTTCTGACTTGTTCAATTGCTCAGCTAGTTGGGGAGAAAGAACGAAGCCAATATTGAAAAGCTTTTAGGTTTCCCGTGTCCAAAGACTTTTTTCTGTCCTTTACACAACACTGTTTTGAGGCACTGGGGGAAGCTCTGAAGTCTATTTCACAACCATATTACACAGGAGATTGATGAGGTAGGTAGGGCTTAGTGGAGCCCCAATAAGACAGGGTGCTTGATTGGACTAGAAATGACAAAGAGCAGACAAAACACTCACGTGTTTCTTCCCATATTTGGTTTCAGAATTCAGATTTCCCTGCACCGCATTTGGGCTGGGCTAATGATGGAACCAGCTAGATTGGGATGAGCATCCAAAGTTTCCATGGATCCCCCTGTTGGGCTCATGACCAGAGAATATCTCTCAACAGATAAAGAGGAAAGGAGGCTGTCCAGGAGACAGAGAGATCATGTAGCAGAAAGTAGATATTGATCTGGATTGGGAATGTCATTACCTGGGCCTTGGTAGTGGGTGTTGGGCCTTTAATTCATTATTGGCCTTCCAGACTCAAGACTGAAGGACTAGTATGAAAGATACCACAAGTCAGAGCCTTAATCCAATATTAATCTTTCCTATCTAGTTTACAGCAATGAAATCCAACCACTTATTAGATCTCCTAATATCTGCCATGCCCTGTACAGAAATGAATGGGCCACACTCCCTGTCCACAAGAAAAAGACAGACATGTACAGTGAGGCCTTCAAAGCAATGTGGGACCATGATAGAAGCAACCAGTGGTCCTGGGGAAGCAGCTAAAAGGGATTCAGTTCAGGAGAGCGAGACAGAGATGGCATTTCCCACCGCAATGAAGCCTCCCAGAGGGGGGAATGGAGTGATCCCAGAGCCTTTCGGTAGGAAGAACCTGTGTCCTATGATGAGTGCATGCAGCTGAGGAAATGGCACTGTCCTTACAGGAGGTCAAGTGATCTTTCCTTCAAAGGCAGGATGGCAGTAGAAGGGAGTTGACCTGCCCCGGTCTTCTCCCAGTAGAGTGTCGATTGAGGTCCAGGAACGAGCTGCAGGGCAACATGGCTCTGCCACCCCCAAATCTGTAGCTATTGAAAAAGTTGAGATGCTGTGTAGGATACGAAAACCCTAACAGGGGGAAAAATGAGACAAAACCCTAGTGCGCTGGGCGCAGTATAGCTGTCAGTAACAAGTGGACATCAAACAGATTTGCTGCATTGCTTGTGTTTCCAATTCACGTTTAAAACAAGCATGATTCCCAAAAAGAGAGACCGCTCAATTTTATAGACACCTGCTTCTGTTATGAGCTGCTTCTCTGCTTTTACCTGGGCCCTTTCTTAAGACTACCTTAAGTAGCCTTACAGGTAGAATCCCGCTTTGCCTTGTGTGGTGAGTCACTTTGAGTGAAGACCCTTTAGGGGGCAAAGACTTGAAGATGACACATGAGTCCTCGCTCTGCTTTCTGAACCTGGGCAAAGACTCTTTCTTTGGGCCTTGGTTCCTCTGTGAGATCCCCCGAGGATGTGGCAGATGGAGTAAGATCCCTTCCAGGAAAGCTGTAAAGAAATATTGATTCGAAGACAGCCTCCAACTTTACGATTATAAAATGTAAGGAAGCAGCCCAGCCTCGGTGCTGCCTGGGAGCGGGAGGGACGGGAAAAGCAGCGGTAAACCTGCAGCGTCCAGAAGGTGCTTCGCGTCTTCCGCGCGGTGAAGCAGAGAAAGGAGAGGAGAGCCTGCCCCCTTCCCCCCGCCTGGGGCTCCACAGAGCATCGGGTCGTCATCATTATCTGCTCCACCCCGGTGCAGATGGGTCCCCGAGACAGAAGGGATAACTGATACCAGGAGCCCGGCGCCTCCCCTGTTCAGGGGCTTCTGAGTCTGGGACCGCACTTTGTTGATGACTGTCTGCTGCCTGGGGATCCTGGACCCGCACAGTCACCCGCCTGGCACCGGAGTGAAACTGGCTTCCTGGCTGGGTCCTAAATGGCCGAGAGACATAGATCATTCAGGGTGACATCCCTCCAGCAGTATCCACAGCCTGAAGCCATAAGCGTGCTCTAAGATGCTGATGGGGCCCTTGCCCCCAACCGCCGCCGCCTTTCTTAGATATAAAATATACGTAACGTCATGCAAGCCCAGAGACGCTGAACGCACCTACAGGCAGTGCTGGTGGGATGGCCTCACTCGCTTAGTGCGCCCCCCAAGAAATAACGATCCGTGGCGTTGCTTTTCGTGGGGCGACGTCTGTGCGTGCTCTGGTACACGTGGGCCTCCACGTGGCACGCGTCGACTCAGCCCTTCTCCGTGACGGCGCGGAGGTGCCGCTTCCTGCCATCCGTGTCAAGCTCCTCTCCTCAGCGCAGCCCTTTCCCACCCCCTGCCTTACTCCCCTCCCTTCCCCTCGGCCAGCTTCCGCTCCTGCCACTCCCTGAATGTCCACCGCCCTCTCCCAGCTGCATCCTTTTGTTCACCCTGCTCCTCTCATCAGTAATGCTTTGCCCACGCCTCACCTGCAAGAAGAATCCTTTCCTTTGTGAAACACTCCCCATTGCTGCCACGCAAATGGGATTTCTCTTACCCTCTCAAATTCTGAAACTCTAGCGATGTCCTGGGGACTGCGATGATCTGCTTCCAATTCCACGTTCGGGTAAGTCAATGTGGGCAGCTTGAGATTAGCCATGATGGTGGGAGTATAGTATTTATACCTTGGAAATCAGAAAATGCTACCAATTAGACCTTCCTGCTGTCCCTACCGCCAGCCTGGTTATGGAGAGCATCTGGCACTGCAAGTTTACATCTAGGTGGCAATCAGAAAATTTTTATGGAATGGTTTTCCACATGCTAAAGATATTTCTTGGGGTTTCTGCTATATAAGATATATTTTTTTGGTTGCTTTTTGAAGAGAAAAATATTTAACCATTGTAGGCAAAAGAACTTGGTAAAATGATAAAGAGCAGGCTTTGTGAAGACATCGCTTTGTTTACAAACAGAATACATACATTTCAATCGGGACCGAAGCATGAATGCCCCCTGCAAACCCGCAGGCTTCCTCCCGCAGACAGGTCTGTTGATCTGAGGATAAAGGTCTCTCCTGCCAAGAATAGACTTCTGAAAACAATTGTCGGAACCACAAAATAACCATGGCTCTTTATCTTTCCCTTTTTTCTTTATCCTGAGCAAGAATAGCCTTAAAAGGAATTTTTGATCTGAGATACCAATTTTTCCCCCCACTATAATCTTAGCCCACATGCCATCGAGCTATGAACTTCTTTTTGATAAGAAAAGCTGAAGAGGAAAAATGGTCTGGATCCAATCTGAAAGGCAGGAGGTATGTGGCTCAAAAATAGTTGCGAGTCTACAGAATCTTCCAGGAGTGAAAGAGGCAGCCATGCGACATTGCTTTGTGGTTCTAAATATCCCCCAGCTTCTGATTTTTGAAGAGAGCCACATCGGTAAGTATTCATGCATGCAACCACACAAACAAAATTTGGCTTATTTCAGTAACAAAGGATACGGAGTAGTTCACAGATTTAATAAAATTCTGGGGAACCAGATTCAGAAAACTGGCCAGGATCAAGAAAGTGGGGTGGCACCACATAGCCTAGCGCAGGCCGGTGACAACTCATGTGTTAGGGTCCCAGCACTCCCATTCCTGTGGGCTGTTTCCCAGCTACATCTGGGTGCCTGAGCTCCTTCCAGATTCCGGTGTTGATATTGCTGGTAAGGTCAATTTTGAAGATATCTACACACTGAAATACTACTTAATTAATTTTATAAACAATCCCTTTCACTTATCTATCCATTAGGCCAGGGAAAGTGTTTGGTCCAGCATTTGTTTACAATGTAGAACAAACATACAAAACAAAACAAAACACAAAAACGTTGGAAGCAAGAGGTGCTTGATTTGGTCCTGAAAACTTAAACCAACTCTTGTTTTGCTTATGTACTAAAATCAATGAATTAATCCGTATAGATTTTTCACGCTGCATCATCAAAGAAGAGTGAGTCCCATTTTAAAATTGTAGAAAGCCATTTTGACGTTCAGGAAGCCATCAGATTCTCCCTATTGGTTACCTGCCCCAAATTCCATATTCTTATGCATATTTGGTCCTTTCCAACAGAAACCTCTTTGCTTCACGCATCCATCTTTACTCAGCATAGCATGTGCCTCGGGTGCACAGCGTGCTTGGTCTGCACTAACCATGGCCATCCCACGCCCCTTGCCAGGGATTGGCTAAGTGGGCATGTGGCCTGACTCTGGACTGTGAGATTTGAAGGGGGAGCCTGTGGAGGCCCTCCTGGAAGACACAGAATGAGACATGCTCACCCCTTCACCCCCTGGATGTTATTAGGACCAGATACGATGGCTGAAATTGCTCCAGTCGCCATGCTACCCAAGAGTGAGGCTATCACTTGGGAAAATAACCAAGTGAAAGACAGAGGTTCAGAGCCAGGTATCACACACCTCGTACAGAGCTTTGCACAGAGCTGGCAAGACAGGGGCAGAAAGACAATGAATTGTTTCGCTTTTAGGAAGGACATAACGACATAGTCTTACAAAAAGATGATCCAAATTCTTTAGAATTAACTCAGCCTGAAGAGCCAACTTGCATGCTCCTCCTGCCTTTCACAAAAAAATACCGTATCAGAGTTTAATGATCACATGCAGTAAATGTGACAGTTAAAGTCAAGTCATATCTCACTATGGTGAAGTTTACTGCATTTGTCATATATATTGTAATACAAACATGTGACCCTTAATTTCTTAATAATAGGAGCTGGGAAAGTCCATTTTATTAAGGGGGGTATGCTTTAGAGAAAGAATAAATGAACTGAATTAGTTGGTTTGATAGGAAGCAGGCCCACTGAGAAAGGGTTCATGCAATGCAGCTACCATCCGTTGCCTGCTAACCATATGTCCTGTGTGATCCACAATGCACCAGAATCTTGTAATCTTTATGAAACCCCACAACTTAGGTTTTATTAAACCCATTTCTCTAGGAAAGAAACTAGGTTTCAAAGAAGTTAAGTAAATTGTCTAAGATCACACAGCTAGTAACTAACAGCATTGGAATCTGAATCCAGCACACCTGACTTCAGACACTGATCTTTTACTATATCTTGTCTCCTGGGCTAATAAGCCCGGTGAAAACAATGCTAAAAGAGGCTTCATTTGGTCATGTTTTTCTGTTTTCCTTTTCATTTCTGTTCTCATGTTCCTTTTCCCTCCATTCTTTCTAATATATCTAGAGCAACCATGAAGGAAACAAAGCTGACTCAGAACAGGTCCTACTCTTGCTGTCTCCAAAAGAAGCTAATTCACACACTTATAACTTAAAGTGGGAATTAATGTACATCATAAAGAGAGATGAATGAAGGGTGATGGGAGATTGGAGAAAAATGAATAATAACAGTGAAAAAGATTGTATGAAAGGGGTGCTGAAGAATGGCTCTCCATGAAGACAGGAAAACAGAATCTGTGTTATCCTTAGGCTTCAATGTGATCTCGACCTTTAGGGATGACAGAATCTTTGAAAGATGTAGCAAGGAGATGGGAATGTCTCAAGTCCTAGAAATAGTCATTTATCCTGCTGTATATGAGAGCTTAAATGCCCTTTAGATCATCCCAAGATGTACTGGGATGAAGTCCTGTGGGTTGATGGACTGGAAGAGTGGCCCATCTCTCCATTACACCAGGCTCATAGTCCATCATTGAGGGTTCATGATCCCTAACTGAGCATTCACACCTGCTTCTGATGCCGTAAGTAGGCACCTACTGGCCCCTGAGTAGGCAGCAGGATCTTACAAGAGCCTTTCTATCACTGTTCCTGTGGGAAAATATTTTTCACATGAACACTTTTCCCTTTAGGAAGAATACACAGTGCATGAGAGAGTAAAATATTACTTAAGGTTTTAGTGTGTTAGGGAGATAGAGGGGGTGAGAAATACTACATCCATGTCAATAATTCTCCTGGGGGCAGGAAGGCGATTTATTATACTTGATAACTGAGACAGGAAGGTAGGGGAGGGAAAAGACTTAAACACTTCAATCAAGATAACCTTCTCTTACCCTTGAAAAATAAGTCTCCATTTCTCTTCTTTCTACCCAGATAGCTGTGACTAAGTACTATGATATGAATAAAGAGAGGAGTAGTGTTAAATAGGAGAGGATGATAGTATATTTCATATGGCCATATATCATCTGTGCTTTCATGAAGCTCTTGCAACAACTATTTGTTCATTCCAAACCATGTTTGCAAACACCCTCTTGCTGGTTTCCCATCTCTCATCACATGGAACCATCCGACAGAGGTGATTCATGAGCGTTATAACTATAAGGGCTCCCTAATGTGATTGCTTCCAGATTTTCCAGGAGTGTCATTAAGTTACAGACATATACCAAGAGGGATGATTTTATCATCAATACTTAAAGCTCAGTTAACAGGTCGTAAACATTCAAATCCACAAATCTAATCAGCCAATGATGTAAGCAGTAAGGAAATTACCAGATTCCCTGTCTTGAGTCCATTCAAAATACATTTAGCACAATGTAGTGGTCAACATTACAGGGAAATGGAGGCAAGGAAGACTAGAACACAGGTCCTCAGCGAAGTTGCAGTCTACTGTGGAATATAAGTCCGTCACTGAGGGCGTGATGCCAGGCAGAGTATGCTTAGTGATGTATGACAGGTATCCCTAAGTGCCATGTGACATAGAAGAGGAAGGTTTCACATGTGAATGAACAATTAGGAAAGATTTCGAAAACAGTTGACAATTCAGCTGCACCCTGGGGAACTTCAACACACAAAGATGGGACACAAGCATTCTTTTTTTTTTTTAGAGCAAGTGGAAGGGGGAAAGAGAGAGAAAGAAACATCAATGAGAGAGACACATCGATTGATTGCCTCCTGCGCCTGCCCAGGGATCGGATCTGAAACCCAGGTACGTGCCCTTGACTGGGAATCAAACCTGTGACTGACCCTTTTTGTGAAGGCCAAAGCTCCAACCACTGAGCCACACTGGCCAGGGCTGGGATGGCAGCATTTTAGCATAAGTAAAGGGAAGGCTGTGGATGGGCTTGCTCAGTCTGTGTGAGACAATATAGTAATGAAAAGGTCAGGGACTGACATCGGAGGAACCTGGATTCTTGCCTTTCTCACTATGTAACAGGACTAAATTAAGCTTCCTTAATTTCTCTAGGCCTTGTGTTTTTCCTTGTAAAATGAGAATTTTTACATAACAAAGCCCATCTTAATTGGTTTGTGCTGAATATTAAATGAAGTGATGTATGCTTGTATTTAGTTTAGAGGCCGGCCAAGGGGAAGTCTTTTATTATTTCCTCTCCTGTAGTCTCCACCAGGGTTCTTGGCTTAACAAACCTCATTCTTTCACCTGGAGGAAGACATAAGGCCCACATTTATTTATTCCACAAGTATTTACTGAGCGCCACTCATACCATTCACTTTCTTCTCTTAATATCAACCCCACTTATTTTCAGTAGAGCGATTACCTTAAGAACAAAGAAGAGTTCATGTGTCTCCCCCACTTTGAGAGCCTCTGTGGCCATGAGTTAGGACTTACAGGTGACTTACAGAAGTGGCAGATGGAAGGAACTGTTGCGTGTAAACAAGAGAATCAAGGCAGGGCGTCCACCCCGGGATGAGTGGTTACCAACTGTCCCTCTTGAGCACAGCAGGGCTGGAAGATCCCTGACTTAGCCAGCTCTGAGCTAATGTAGACAGTAAACCCTGGCTGTAAGATTTAATTTTCCATTTTTATTTGCTACTTGAAAATATTGGCATAATCCAGCTCTGGATGCAGGGAGAACACACCTTGACATAGTGTGAGAGCGTCATCAGGTGCTCACAGCCCAGTAAGGCCATTTGGAACAGAAGGGAAAATACAAATAGAGAAGCCAAGTGCTCCTTTCTCCATATGTTAAAGTAATTGCAGCTTCCCTTCTTCCCCGGTGGCCGCCAGGCTCTACAACGCAGCATCTCCCGGTGGTTGTTTTTTCTTAGGTTATTCTTTTAGCACATGCCGCAAAGAAAGGAGAGCATAGGGGTGTTGTTTTCACGCCACAGAAAGAGAACGTTACACATTGGAAGAGTCAGTGACGGTGTCTGAGGAGCAAAGCCCCTGCTGAGAGGTCCCAGGAGGGTCCTTCATGCTGTGTGCAAAAGGAGCGGGTCCGGAGCTCACTTCATTGGCCCGGCCTCCTTGGAACCAAGCCTTGAAAATCATCAATGAAGATCATTAGATGTACAGTTTTTCTTTTACTGCCTTTTTTTTTTTTTTTTTTTTTGCATTGCATTATGTTCTTTATCTTCCGCCCGCCTTTCAGAATTCTATATTTTATAGTTTCTCTCAGGCCAGAAGGAGAAAGGCAGCCAGGAATCCCCACTTTTACAGAATCCGAGGTGAGAAGACAGGCCATACATGCCGTTGGGGTAGAGCCCACTTAATGGGAGAACCAATAAAGCCTTTACTACGTAGTCATTTTCTTTACTACCAGCCTTTAGAGAGCCCCCCCCAAAGCTAATGAATGCCCACAATCCTACAGAAACAAACAACTGACAATTACGGGACACGGACTGACATGTCAGGCAGAGCTCTCTTCTCCCCAGTGTCCTTTCTCCCTGCATTACTTAGCTGAATCATTTGGGAGATGTATTTAAGAAAAAAAATTATCTCAAGCTTTTTTCTGTCTTGCCTTTAATTTCTTCTAAGTTCATCCATTACAGATTCATAAGGTATAATAAAATATTATCTTTAAAAGTTTAAGTATTCTTGAAGAAGAAAGAACAGCTAGAGTGTGAATTTAAAACAGATCGCTTTTCTCCCAGCCCTTACTGTGTGAGCTGAAGTTTTGAATGGCTGGAGGAAAAGATATTATGGCATATGAGTTATTTTGGAGATTTTGGACTTGAATATGACATTGGAGTCTAGGACTTTAACCAAGAAAAAAAGAGAGAGAACTCTGCCAGTGATAAACTGGGGTTAGACAGTGGAGAGAGAACATAAAGGAATTCAGGAGGCACCAAAGGCCCACCTCTTGCCTCTCAAATGCTTGAATTTCAATACAGTAAAAACATTTCCAGAGAGTGGCACCATTCCAATTACCATGATTCCTTCAGATAATGTTGTTTATTATTAACAAAGGAAGTGTCTGGAAACACAAGGCAAAGGCATTCATGACGCCCTTTTCCAGATTTATCATTGGGTGTTGTCCGTGTCGTCATGGCTGTTGCGGCCGTCAGCTTTTTACATTCTTGTGACGGGCTCGGTGTGAATGCACGTGCATTGCCACACAGTGGATACACCCAAAGATCTCTGGACGAGGCTCTCCCTGAAAACGTCACCCGCCGGTCCTGGGCTCCGATAGGGGACCTGCTATGGTCCTCGCGGGGCTGACACAGTTCTGAGCTAGGATGTTCTTCTCAGCCTTCAGGTCACAGGGACCCGTCGCACACCTCTACTCTGGCTTGCTCTTCCCTTCGCTCCCCGTGACGTTCAGTTCTGGTTTGGTTTAGCTTCTGGCACAGTGCTATTTAGCATGCTTTCAGTAAGTGAAGATTTGGCTGTGGGTTTTTTTGGGGTTTTGTTTTTTTTTTTCCCATGCCTCTACACTCCAAGAGAACTTTCTGTTGGTTCCTCCTTCTGTCAGAATCTCTTAAAGGCTGCAGGTTAATCCCTGCTTCTTGTTAGATGCTTTATTCAAGAGCATCCTGATTCTGGAAGGTTCAGCTTTCCACGGTTATTTTTAGTACTCAATTGATTCAAGCATCTTCCCAATTCTGAGAGGAAAAAAAATCACTTCAACCAAGAGATTCTATCAATCACAGTGTGGTTTGCATGCTTATTTAGTGGGTTAGTAATTAAAGGCATCTAAAAATACCAGGCATGCATGAATGGTGTGATTTTTATGTCTTAGCTCCTTTCCAGAGAAAATGCAAGTCCCATCAATCAAACAGTTGGTAGCTGCAGTCATTATCACTGAAATTAAGGCAATTATATACAAATGAATATTAATGAAGTATCTAGTCAAAATTAGGGTCAGTTCTTAACACAAAAAAGAAATTGTAGAGACTCTAGGTTCAATGTTAATTCATTGTAAAATAACTTAGGGACACACCTTCCATATTAAATGGCCACTGCTGTTAAGGGGCCTCCATCACAATAATGTTATTTTTTATTTCAGAGACAAATGATTTTATATCCTTATTATAGATTTTATTTCAAGATTTCAAATGGCCTATAAGCCATACAGAATCCCAATGAGAAAGAGGTGCATTGATCCTAGGCATTGTGATTTTAAGTGTATATACTTAAAAAGTTTGTATACATGACAGTCATTGCAACTTACAACATTTTTATAAAACAAGAAGACTATACCAGATCATCTCCAAGGCTTTTTCAGTCAGAACATGCTGTTGCTACAGGATTCTAACATGGAATGAGAAATCTCACTGTAGCTACTTTGGAAAAGCAAATGCTAGCACACAATTTTCAATCTGATCCTTTAGAAAGCTATGAATAGGAAAGAAATTGTGATGATGCAAGTGGTCTGAATTTTCTAGGTATGCTTGCAGTTAAATAAAAGCTCCCAAGTGGAACATTCTTAATTAAAAACTGGTAGAGGTTTCCCAACAGCCACATGTATGCCTCCAAGCATGGCCACCTCATCCCACAACTCCAGGGACATCACTCATATCAGGGTCTATATAACTGGTTCTCTTGGGGATGTGTGGTACACAGCCTGTGCAGCCATAGATGCTAGCCCTGCACAGAGAATGAACATTTGATTAATTGTAGCACTTACTTTTCCTAGCTTCATGCTACCCATTTAGTAAACAATAAAAAGAAAAGGAAGGAAGAAAGGAAGGGAGGGAGGGAGGGAGGGAGGGAGGGAGGGAGGGAGGGAGGGAGGGAGGGAGGGAGGGAGGGAGGGAGGGAGGGAGGGAGGAGACTGTTTGGTGACTGAACATTGGAAGTAGAACAGAGTTGGATTTAACAGGTCTTTGGGTCAGCTATGTCTCAGCCAGAAAAATCAATGAATGGAGCCCTTCAGATGGTCTCTAAAAGGAATTAAACAGAGGAGCCACTCCTGCTTCAAAATATGCAAACTTTGAAAGCTGGAAAATAGGCATAAAAATAAGAGGTAGGTAGGCAAACTCTGCTGGAAGGATTCTAAACAGGTGAACCTGGAAGCCAACAGGGGAGAACAGAAGTTATTAGCTGAGGCAGAGAAAAGACAGAAACAAAATGAAAGCATCTTAGTTCCACACAGTTGTGTGGGGAGTTGCAGTCAATCTGGTTGAACCTTACTGGTTCATTTTTTAGGTTCTTACGATTCTCCCAGAAATCTCAGGTGCATGAGAGAGGGAATCACTGTAGACTTGTAAGACCTAAAATAAAAGTCCTTGGCCCAGAGTATTTGAAAATTTGAAATCATATATATAGCTTTCCCACTAAGATCAGGTTCAAGGTCAGGATGTCCCCTCTCACCGCTCCTTTTCAACATTGTACTGGAAGTTCTTGCTAATGCAACAAGGCAAGAAGGGGAAATACAAGGTATGCATATTGGAAAGAAAGACATAAAGCTAGCTTTGTTTATGACGACATCATCACCTCTGTAGAAAATCCAAATGAATCTACAAAACAGCTCCTGGAACTAATAAGCGATTATAGCAAAGTTGCAGGACACGGGTTATACAAATGTCGTCAATTGCTTTCCTATATACCAACAATGAACAAGTGAAATTTGAAATTAAAAACACAATACCATTTATATTAGCACCCTTAAAAATTAAATAATTGCTGAGGCATAAATCTAAAAAAAATATGTACAAAATCTACATGAACAACACTACAAAACTCTGATGAAATAAATCAAAGAAGATCTATGTAAATAGAAAAACATTCATGTCCATACATAGGAAGACTCAATATTGCCAAGAGGTCAGTTCTTCCTAACTTAGGCTGTAGATTCAGTGCAATCCCAGTCAAAATCCCAGAGAGCTGTGTTATGGATATTGGCAAACTAATTCTAAAGTTTATATGGAGGCAAAAGACCCGAAATAGCCAACACAATGCCAAGGGCCAATGACAAAGTTGGAGCACTGACACTACCGGATTTCACGGGGGACTACAAAGCTACATAATCAACACAGCGTGGTGTTGGACAATGAATACATAACAGGTCAAATGAAAAGAACAGTCCAGAAATAAACCCTCCTGAGTGTTGTGAACCTTTGACAAAGGAGCAAAGACCTCACAATCGAGCCAAGATTGTCCCTTCAACAAATGATGCTGGAACAACTGAACATCCACATGCAGAACAATGAATCTACATACACACCTTCCTCTGTTCAAAAAAATTAACGTACAATTGATCATAGATCTAAACGTAAAGCACAAAACTATAAAACTCCTAGCAGATAATATAAGAAAAAACCTAGACGACATTAGCTATGGTGATGCCATTTTAGATGCAACACCAAAGACACAATCCATGAAAAAAAAAAATTGATAAGCTGGACTTCATTAAAGTAAACACCTTCTGCTTTGCAAAAGACAATAACAAGAGGATTGAAAGATGGGACACAGATGTGGAGAAAATATTTAATCAATGGAAGGATCACGTACATAAGCCCCAGTCACAGCATTTGTGGTCATTACGATGATAGAGCTATTTTCAGGGTGCTGTGAAGTTCAGAGGAAGGACACCCCAACCACACTGGGCACCATGGTTGTCCTAATACAAGAGCCACGTGCCTTTCCTACTTGTGTGTTAAGAACCTGTGCAGGTCAGGGAGATGCCAGGATAGTTAACAAAAATGAGAGTTGGGGTCATGTGTCCAACACAAACCTTAGAACCTGCACTCTTCTCACTCCCCTTCCAAACAACTCCTTTAGGAGAAGTTTTGTTAGCTCAACAATGCCCTCTCCTTCAGAATATTTTTAAATTTACTTTTTGGGCACTGAGCCACAAATACATGCATAAGTGATGTTAAGAGAGATTCACCCTCAGGTGTCTGTTACTGTCACACTAGGAAAGAATCCCCATTGCACTCAGAAAATTCTGTGGCTGCCCAGCTTGAAATTCCAGGAGCAATGTGCTGTTTTGCTGAGATCATCTCCAATAAACTTTCTTAAGTCATTTATATAGAGACAGCTCTTCTTGGTTTGTAGAGTGAAATGGTAAAGGAAGTATCATTAGACAGTTTTAATTTTAATTGTACTATTGTGAAACAAGGGGCTAAATATAAAATTTACATAACTGCAAGGATGCGTATTTTTTCCACTTATCTACATTTTCATGCACTTGTTGTATTCTTTTCATTTAAAATAATGAATTATTTCAAAAACACAGAAAAGCGCAGGAAATTATATCAGAGCCCTTTGTGTATTAAACACCAAGATGAAAAAGACATTCACATTTTGCCAAATAAATGCCTTCAGCTCTCCTTAAAACACACACACACACAAATACACACACACACACACAAAAACTTTACAGATTCAGCAAAATACCTCCCTCTTTCCTTTCCTTTTCCTTCCTCCCTCCCTGGAGGTAATTAATCCCCTATGGTTAGATGTGTATCACTCATGTTTTACACTATCACCGCACCCATGCTTTTGCCACCCTCAAAATTACGTTTCTGTTGGTTTGTACAAATATAGGTCATGCATTTGAATGATAATAGAGTATACTCCAATACATGAACAAATGAGTGTATTCATTTGGGTTGTGTGTGTGTGTGTTATTGTGGAACAGTTGGGCTCTTTCCATGGCTTGTTTGTTTTTCACTAGCACGGATATTTTTGCGAGGAGCACTGTTACAGCAGACTCACCCTGAGCACGTGAGCGATTCTCTACAGAACGCACAGGGTAGCAGGGACCGCCGAGGACCCAACACACACTCTAACCCCTTCCTCGGCCCTGCCAAATTCCTCTCCAATGACTGTGCCGATTTAGTCTCACATTAACTAAGCACATTAAGTTGCCTACCTGCACAGAGTTCCAAAATTTGATTTTATCAGATGTGTAAATTTCTATAAATCGCATAGGTGTGATATGAACTCACGTCGATTTTAATTGGCCTTTTTTTTTCTTTTTCAAAATTCTACTCTGTCTTTGCCTTTTTTACAGGTGATTTTATACGTAAAGTTAATTTTAAATAAATATATAAAAATATACGTGTATGCATGCATGTAAGATATTTAAATAGTATTCTGTTAAATTTTGCACAGTTATTTTTTTAAATGCTTGTTGTAAGATGACTTTCACGTTAACTCAGTCGACCACCCTCGGGAGCCGCCCCTGTTTATTTGCCCAACACAAGGGCAGCTGCTCATTGAGTGAAAACCCATCGTCAGATGATTCCTCCTCGTCGGGCGTCGCTGTGCACCTCTCGCGGGTGTGGACACTGAGATGCGTGGAGGGAACACCGCTCTCTAAAGAATGCCCAACTGGTTGGCGGAGCCGGGATTTAAAACCGGGTTTGGCTGCCTCCTCAGACCATTAGGGTAAAGCAAGCAATCTCCCATGAGGACTGATAACGCCTACAGGGATGTGCCCGCTGCCTCCGGGGGGATGCAAAGCCACATTCGTGGGTGTGCACGTGTGTGCCCCTTGCGTGGGGAGGGATAGGTGTGGGCAGAGATCACGTAAGGCATGGCGTGATCATGAAACTTGGTTCGGGCGGTGACACTTTTCATTGATTGGCCTTCTTTCTCTCTGCTCATTCAATAGCATCTAAAAAACGCCTTATTTCCCTCCTTGCTGACTTTCTATTTATTCAGTGCTTTCTGCTGAAGATGCTATTGTGTTCAGGCAGATGAATGTCACAGCATGCACACTGCTTTGTAACACGGGGGACTGCGAACAAGAATTTTACTTTGAAGTGGAAAGTAGTGGGGACAGGAAGAGAGGAGGCTCGGCAGAGACAGCACAGGACATAAACGTGTGACTCCGCACGTCTCCGAGAGAAGACACAACCTGCGCAATCCTGAACTTCTGTTAAATAGATTGTTATTAATAGTCAAGCGCATCTAGACATCTTTCAAAGGCAGAAGCATCATCTTAAATATGCTCTGGTTTCAAAGACCCCTCCTAATAGGTGCAGAGTCATCGTCTAACATGCATTTGTTAAGCTGAAAGGGTGGCGAATGGGGAACCATAAACGTATGCTAATATTGTATATTCTGACACATTTCCGAGTGAGTAGTATGGTCTGAGAAAAGCACCGTGTTTTGTGCTTTAGCCATAATGGATCGCATATCCTGGGTCCCTTCCCTTCCTATAGAGACCTATCAAGGCCATCACTTGATGTCAGGATCTGAAACGTATACGGTCAGAGCACTTGTTAATGTGCCCCGCTCACTGACTTGCGCACAGTAGGCCCACAGCATGCACGTCATTAACAATAAAGGCTTTTGTCTCTTCGGAAAAATGGAATGCACACGTAGTCGCAATTTCCTGGCTGTGAGAGCTAAGATTAAGTGTCTTCATAAGATAGCTCATTTTTCACGTCTCAGCTAAATGTCACCTCCTTTAGAAGCTGGCCGTGGCAACTTGGACTAAAATAGGGCCCCCTTCTTCTTCCTCCAGCTACTCTCTTCACACTTGCTTAGGGTTTATTAGAATTGGCACTTCCTTCATTCAAGGGTGCTTCCCGTTGATTTCTGCCTGTCTTTCCTTCTAGACTGTAAGCACCATGGTGACAAGGATCTAGTCTTTCTCACGCGTCCAAACTCGAGACTCAGTGTTTCTTTAAAGAATACATAATTCAGTGAGGCATCCTTCCGTCTCTTCTTTCCTTTAGCCAAGAAATCAGAGCAGTTACTGAGAGCAGAGAGCGGCAGCCCGACCCGCCACCCCTTCATCTCCACGGCTAGCACAGCGTCCGGGCCGCGCGTCGCCGGCTGGTATCTCGCAGCTGAGTCTCTCTGCTGTTGAAATGCTCCTTCCACCTGCAGCCCTCCTGAGCTTTCCCTCCTGCTCAGCAGCAGCTGAGAAGCGAGTCGCTTGTGCAGGCTCTGAAAGACTATTGATAAAAGGCAAAGGATGACATTTGCTTCCGGCGGTTTCACTCAAAGGCATGTGCCTGAAAGTCAGAGAAAGCTCTCCTGGGCCATGGGAAGCGGGAGGGAGCTCCGAAGGGACTGCAGGGAGGGGCTGTTCACAAGGAGCAGCACTTCCCGCTCCGCTGGGCAAGAAAAGGCCCTCGGAGGCTGGGAGGAGAGTGAATGGGCCTTGGTGAGCGAGGCCGGGAGAGACCTGCGGAAAACCGGCTCTCCCGTCTCCTGCACTGTGACCTGAGCCCTGCTGGAGCTTCTGCGTGAGCGACAGCCCAGTGGCGAACAGAACTAAGGCCGGTGATCGCTGCAGACACTTTGCGATGATGGTTTAATGAAGAACACGCCAGCACGTGGATGGGTAAATCTGATCAAGCATATATCTAGTTTGACAAGAGACAGATAAAAATAGATAAGTAATATATTTCTGGGAAGGATATTGGCTGGAGGAAGGGAAGAAAATTGCCCTAAATTTTGTTATAGTTCTGCTGAGATTTCACAGGAGAAAAAAAATTCACCTGAGAAATCAGCTGACTCCCAGTCAGTGTTCTAATGCAGCCATTTAGTGTGCTTCCCGCCGCTTCATTGCCCAGGTAATTACTTTTCATCAACCTAAAATTCTCCAATACTTTCAGCTGGAAAAGCTAGTCTTTATTTCCCCATGCTGGAAGTCGGTTGCAAAATGTTATTGACCCAGGTCTGCTACCATCTCCCACTTGAGTGCAGGTGCATGTGTAAGAGAGCTCTGGACATTATTTATGGTTGTTTTCAGGGATCTTTAAAAATGGTACTTAGCCATATGGATGGATAAATGGGTATATGGAATAAATGGGCGGATAGATAGGAGGGTGTATTATAAATGGAAAAGTAAATAGATGAGTGTAGTGTACCAAGAAAAACTTCATTTATCACATTCATTCTTTAATTCAACAAACACTGAAAGTAGAACATTATCTTTCTCTTTTAACTTCAAATGGGCGATTTATCAGTCAGGGTTTAATTAAAGAACCAGAATCCCTTTGAGTGATCTAGACTAAGGGGGTGATTATAGGGAGCTGGCTACACGATTCTAAGCACCAGTTAAATGGCCTGCGTGTGATTGTTCATTCTGCACGTGGCGCTGGGACGCGGCAGGGAGTTAGAAAGTAAATATGGATGAGAAATTCTAGAGAGAAGGGACAAATGGGAGCCGAGCCATGAGATGGCCTGGACTCCATGGTGATGAGTGGGAAGCTCTATCCATTTATCACTGCCTCTAAGCTTTCCATTTCGAAGACGCGGGTCACTTCCAGACCATGGCGCTCTCACTCATGGGTCTAAACATACCCTTGACCCAGGAGTTAAAGAAGCTGAAGGAGACCGGAGGTTGCCGGAGACGCTCTCCTGGCTATTGACTTGCCAACGAGATGAGCCAGCAGGCCTAGGACAATATGCGTTAAGTCCAACCGCACCTGAACCCACGCCCACATCCTGAACATAAACATGGCTTGCAGAAATTTCTCCTGCGGCTCGTTTTATCCCAGAACCAATGCTGAGAATTATGGTCAATGAAAGGATGACACCCAGAGTGAAGCCCAGGTGAGAGGGATGCAGAAAGGCCGCGGAAATAACTCTTGGTGATTATTGAGAACGCAACTGCTATTCATCTTAGCCAGAAATGCCCATTTTTCTCTATTATGTGAGCCAATAAATACATTTTTATTTATTTTTTTGCTTAAGCTAGCTCAACTTGAATGTCTTCTGCTTAAAATTTAAAGGGATCTGATCAGTGCATATAACTCATGATAAGTTGGAGTTATGAGGTGAGAATGTATCTAGAGGAAGGTAATTCAATCACAAAAAGCAATGTTTCATGTATTTACATGCTCGATACAATAAATTAATGAATGCTAAGAAGTTCAAACATGAGAAACATCATGGTGCATACATGTGGAAAGTACAAGGTGATTAATACTGACATTTTCCCCAGAAAATTCCATTTGCATGAAAAGATCTTGCAAATGAGTTGAGTCCATTGTAGCCCCAAAACAGACTTTATGGCACAGTTTTCCCATCACTTGTTCATCACGGCGATCACAGACATTTCCAGTGGTACAAAAACAAAGACATCTGTGTCCGGTTTCTGTGTTCGTTTTCTTTTAACTGCTTAGCAAAATGCCCAGCATCACTGTAGACCAATAATTATGATCAATTAAGGTAAATTAATCTAACTAAATAATTCAGGAATTAAAGCGGATCCTCCTGTGCTATCAGTTCTGACATTTCAGGACTCTGTGGTTCTGAGGAAAATGAAATCGGAGGTGATTGCGTTCTTATGTTTATGTATTTTTCTGAATTTCATTTCTCCATTCTTGCCTGCTAGCGTTTAGTCAGGATTCCTTATGTTCCATGAGAAAACCGCCTGGAGACAGTCCCTAACAGGCCTGACCATTTGTGTTTCTCTCTGGTGATTCATTAGAGAGAAAAAGATTTTTGAATGGACTCTCCTGAAAGTCTTAAAAGGAAAAGATTATTCTCAGGACCCTTGGAAGGTGCTGCCCAAACCCGCACTCCAGTTTTGCTGGCTAGGGAAAACATCTAATTATTTTGTAATCTTGTGTCTAGAAAAATGAAAGAAAGAGGCTTTTAATAGAGGAAAGAGGGAAAAGACTTTAAGACAAGATGCAAACTTCCCGCCTATGCGCGCCAGGCGGGTGTGAGGGGGGCCAGGCCGGCATGCAGGGGGCCAGGCCGGTGTGCGGGGGGCCAGGCCAGCATGCGGGGGGCCAGGCCAGCATGCGGGGGGCCAGGCCAGCATGCGGGGGGCCAGGCCGGCATGCGGGGGGCCAGGCGGGCGTGCCGGGGGCCAGGCCGGCATGCGGGGGGCCAGGCCGGCGTGCAGGGGGCCAGGCCGGCGTGCCGGGGGCCAGGCCAGCATGCGGGGGGCCAGGCGGCATGCGGGGGCCAGGGCCCGCAGGGCCAGCAGGGCTTTCCCCCTGGAGCGGCAGGGAGGCTGCCCGCACGCGAAGACGCCAGGAGAACCAAAGCGTCTTGCTTGTCCCACAGGTCTGGCTCCTGGCCGTGGGCCGTCGTCTCTGGTGGCTCCTTTTTCCGCAGCGTGGCAGCCGGATGCCTGCGCCGGAGGCTGGCTTTACAGCGGCCTGAGCAAGTGCAGGCCCGGCGCCTGACGGGAGAGGAAGCCCCCGGGGAAGGGGCTCAGGGCTGTGCTGAGAAGGTCAGTGACCTCAGGACTGGCGCTCCTGTGACTTTCTTGGCATTTTCTCACTACTGGTACATTGGGGTTGCAAGATGGCAGCTGCCAATTCAAAACCTGTGTTCACATCAGAAAAAAAAAGGGGAGGGAGCGGAGGGGAAGCCGCACCAAGTGCAGTCATTTGCATGGATCCTCAAAGGCAAAAGTCTCCCCAGGACATCCAGCAGGTCCCACTGGTATCTAACTGGGGATCCCTGGAGGCCGGGGTGTGGGCTGCAAGGAAGGAAGGCTAAATGGGTACTGGCCGGGTGACCCGTGGCTTTGGCCACATTTGCCAAATGGTTGGGGATTCCTTGAAAGTGGGGCTAAGTGCTAGATTTCTTTCACATTATAATTTCACTTTAAGGTTTTTCAAATCCTCATTTTTCTTCTCTGACTATAATTGTGAGGGAATTGGCCTGTGACACCTGATGACTCATTTAAATTAAAAATGAATCAGCATTAGAATAAAGGCATTCACAAAGGTGATGGCTTAATGATTTAAACTGACAATCAGATTAATACAGACCTTGCCCAATACGTGATTAGTCAGGTAAACAGGGAAAACTTTAAAAACCACACACATAAACACAACAATTTGAAGATGGGCCCTTTGGGAGATGATTAGGCCATGAGGAAGGAGCCCTCATGAGCGGGATTGTGCTTTTGTGAGAGGCCCCAGGTTGCTCGCTCACCCTCTTCTGCAATGTGAGGGTGCACCAGGAAGCAGATCCTGGCCAGGCACAGGACCTGTGGCCCCCTGGGTGGCAGCCTGCCCGGCCTAGAGGACTGTGGGAAACACATTTCCCTTGTTTTACAGGCCCCCCAGGCCAAGGCACTGTGTTAGGGCAGGCACTAGCCCATGGGGATAGTAGTCTGAACGGTGACAGTCAATGGCAGCTGGGATGGGGCATGAGAGGGGTTCTCTGAAGTTCTATATCTTAATCTTGGTGGTAGTTATATGGACTTTTCACTTTCAAATACAGCGTTGAGTTTTACACTTACGATTTATGAAATTTCCTATATAGTTTTTCATTAACAGTTTACAACTAGTTTATAAAAAATAAAAATTATCCAAATAAATGAAAGCAGGTTGAATCCCTAATGAAGACCAACACTGAGACTGGTTAAAAAAAAATTTTTTTTAACTCAGTTTACAACTTTTGTAAGAATCACACTGAAATCAAAATAACAAAGACTGGTAATAATAAAGAGATGGGCAAATAGCGGGTAAATGCCTATATGCAGGCATTTTGTATACAGCAGAGACAGTGATCTTAATATCAAAAGCAAATGCATGCAAAAAGCATTAACTCTGAAAAGGAAATTACTTAATGTAAGAGACAATTCACAATAAAGATACCGTTGCCATGGATCTTCGTTCTGAATTCACCAGTTCCAAATATGTAAGAAAAACTTAGAAAAACTATCGCAAGATGAAAAAGAATAATAGTCTTGGTAGGCAACTGACATATATTGTACTATTTTTTACAGCTTAATTAGAACAAAATAATGGATATAATATTAGAATAATACAACTTATATTAAATCAAAGAGGTGATATGAAAAGCTGTCCTCCATAGAACAAACATTTCTTAACATTGCTGCAATACATTTACAAAAAAAGATCAAAGTTATTATTATAAATTCTCTATTCACAATGTAATAAAACCAGAAATTTATTGCAAAATAATAAAAGAAACTAATCTAATCACTTGGAAATAAAAACAAAAAACCTCTGCTAAATAATCTTTGTATCCAAAGCTTAATCAAAGCTCTGAGGACAAGTTATTAAAATTAACTACAATAAGATTTTACGTATCATAGTAATCTCATTGTAGCCATTTAGTCACTTATAAGAGTGGTTGAGACTTTAAAAAGAACAAAATTCATTTACTTAATTATATTTTTCATTAAATAAGGAATAATGAAACTAGATGAAATAAATATTCAACTCCAGGATCGAGAAAAGTTGTAGCAAAATAAACCTATTAAATTAATAAGTATTAAATTAAAAAATAAAAAAGTTTTAAGTGCATCTGAAAACTTTTAAAATTAAAAACCAATAATATGTATGCAAATATATTAAGTCTATTGATGAAAGACAAGAAAAAAAAAATTCTGCAATATAATGAATAGTAAAGGTATGAAACTTGAGTCCCTGAGCCTGAGGGCTGAAGCCGCCTCTTCTGAGCGTGAAGAGCTGTGAGGAGCTGCGCCCGCTCCCGCCCGGGTTCAAACTGTGCCACCCTCTGTGGGTGTTTTTGTTGCTAGTTCACCCCTTTCTCGTTTGTGCTGCCTACATTTTCCATGAGGCTATTTTAATAATTCCATAAGGATAGTTTTTGTGTGGTGGTGGTGGTGGGTTTTTTGTTTTTCTGTTTGTTTTGTTATTTTTTACCATTTCAAGGCCTTTGACCCCTTCTGTTGGTGAGTTTCCAAAGGCAGATAACAGCCCAAGGGGCAATGACGCTCTGATGAAGTCAACGGGACACATCGTTATTAGAATTTCTTTGTCGGTCAGACACGTGCCTCGCACAATAGAGGACTTTGTAAGGTGTATCTGGAGCACTAGCTTAGCCTCGTGGCCTGGCCAAGTTCTTGGCCCAGACGTCCCTGTCCTACCACTGCCCACGTCCTGGGGAGCAAGGATCTCAACACCTCGTGAGTGAAGGACAGGCGAAAGCCAGGAGTGAGGAATTTCTCCAGGTCTCCAGCCTGGGGCAGAACCGCTTAAAAAGGAAGCAGCCTGTGTGTGTGTGTGTGTGTGTGTGTGTGTGTGTCTGTGTGTGTGTGTCTGTGTGTCTGTGTGTCTGTGTGTCTGTGTGTGTGTGTGTGTGGTCTTTTAACACACATTGACCTTGGCGATCAGCAAACAGAGCTCCACTAGCATCCTGGCACCTGGACGACCTGATAAGCAACTCCGCCAGAGAGGAGGCACAGTGCTCCTGGGGCACAGTGTCCCCCAAGGTGAGCACAGGCTGAGACAGAAGGGATTGCACCAAGGCTGAGTGACACAGGCACGTCAAACCTCGGTGTCAATCAAGGGGCTCCCAAGGCAAGAATGAAACCCTGGTCCTGGCTTGGTTAAAATTGCAGCTGTGGATTGCGACTTGCTCCTCCTGGTCACTTACAGGATGTGACCAGTCCACCTGAGTTGGCTGACATACGCAAAGGGCTCCTAAAGATGGCATAAGTGGCAAGGACTCTGCTAAGAGAACACGTCACAAGAGCGAGTTTCCTCAGGACAGAGAGGGCCTACAGAACAATCTTTTCCTGAGCCTTGATGCAGGTGGCGAGCTGAGCCCCCCACATTTTTATATATAACTGAAAAACAATTAGTATTCAGTAAATGAAAAGGCATGTACCAAGGAAATTCTTTAGAAAATGGTTCATCAACTGAAACCTAAGGGAACTGAAGGGAAAATAACGGTTGTAGTAAATTTAGAAACATTTTCTTTTTCTGCCTCCAATTAGAAAAACAATATATTTAACCCCCAGTCTTTAATGTTGGGTGAAATCATTGGTTTCCTTCTTAATTTTATTCCCCAAAGATTTTTCTGGGGAATTTCACCGAGTGTGGAAATGATAAAGATGAATGAGAACCCAGAAGTTTGTCAGAGACAGATCTATAAGCCTGTGCAATTCATCTTGTGGCTTCTTCCACTGAGACTCTCTTGCAGGGATTTAAAAATATCTGCGAGGATTCTGGCACGTGGAGTCATCAACCAGAAATAACTTTGCATCAAATCCCCAAATGGTCCCTCTGAGTGGCAGGCGTGCACAGGCGGGGACGCGTCGCCTCCTCCTTAGACGCGCTCTGCCCTTTATAGAAGGGAGACAGCCGTTCCAGCTGAAACTCCTGAAAGTAATAGATCTCAATGTGGATTCAATTCCTCATCAGTGGCAGTTCCCTGCACTGCAGATAACTGGTAAGTTGTAAAGGACTTCGTGGCTGTTTATAGAAGCTAAACTTAGACCATAAAATTTTTAAACTAAGTGGAACTTTAGGAACTATGGCATTCATGGTTAATATTTTCATTCTGCAAAGAAAAAAAACTAAGACTTAAGTCATTTAGATGTTGTGACCAAGGTCACAAAACTAAATGGAATCTTCAGAATTCTTGACTCACAGAAGGTGCCTATTGTAGGATTACTTTATTAATTAAACATATCGAGATGCTTTGCTTGATTATTGCTAAAGATACAAATTGTTAACTATGTCTGGAGCATAAGAGAAGTACTAGAAAACACAAAACAGATATTGCCTGGATTTTCAGAAGGAGGCAGGAGATGTCACATGCACTGTGGAAATATCTTCTGTCCTTGCTCATGGCTCCAGAGGTAGGAAGAATGAGGCGACACTGGTCATCGATGACTAATGGGGGGAGAACATCAGGTCACGCTCAATTCAATTTCTTATTACCCAGACGAAGGCTGTTAAAGTAGGTATATCTTGGTTTTAGAAAAAGCACTTGAAAACATAATTTTTATTATTTCATAATTTTTTCATTACTTGTTCTTTCACAGTGTGACAAAATGTTAGCCAGACCACTTTCATGGTGAGCTGGTTTCACAGCTGCTCCATCGATCAGCCCCAGGTGGGTTCCTTTCCTGGCCTCTTGAAGGCCTGGACAAGGCTTCTGGTGACCACATCCAGAATTCCTCCCTCGGCTCAATTTCGTTCAATACTCTGGGCCGACTAACTGACAAAATATCTAGGTTACATACAGTTCCCTGTCCCCACAGGTGGCCCTGGATCCAGAATAACCTCTGTGGTCAAGTCTTAAGTCACAGGGAAACCTGGTGTCGTGTCAGCCTGTATCCGGAAACCTGTCAAGCTATCTTGCTTTTTTACCTTTCTGATTTTTTTTTCCCATCCATTACAAAGCTGCCGAAAGCCTCAGGCTTGGGCTGGGATTCTTTGGGCTGGGTTGCACACATCCCAATGGCCTCTTCCCTCCCGAAAACCAATCTTTTCTGTCTTCGTAACATGCCTTCGTGTTGTTACAAAATAGGGCACATGAACCAGCCTGCCCGGGGAACAATCAGCATGCGGCGATTGCTCTGAAAGCAGCATTACACTAATGCAAGACCTCATTAGAGCTCCTTCCCGGGAGCCGGGCTTCCTCCCGGTCCAGATGGAGGCCCGCGTTCATTACGCGCTCGGGCGGCCGCCTCTCTGCACCATCAGTTGGCCTGAGGAGAGAAAATCTTTTGACCTTTGTAATTGCTACAATATTATGGAGGGCTCCTTCTCCATATGAACAAAGCAATAAATATTGCAAGCTCTACATTTTTCCCCTAAAATGCAATTAAAATAGAGGGGGGGAAAAGTTGCTTCTGGAGACATTTCGGTGGTGCGATGCCATCCACCCTCTGGGAAGGGCATTCGTGGGGATCTTGCAGCGGGAGGCAAGGCTCGGGGTCCACTTGGGATCATTTCCAGCAACTGGCTCGGGGCCTCGAGCTGCAGAATTAGCTCACCCTGGGCTGCGGCTCCTGGTTCGAGACTCATTAGGACTGTCTTGTCAGGGTAGGTATGTGATCAGTTGCCAGACTGCAGACTAAGCCCGATAAATTGCTGAACTCGGCTTAAAAAGTTAATTACCAAATCGGGCGCATGTGGCGCAAAGGGGAAAAAGGGAGAAAACTACAAATTAATGTGCAGACAAGCATTTTTTTTTTTTTAATTAACTTCAAAAATATAAACATTCCACGGCGATGACTTGGGCCTGAGCACAGCCTCAGCTCACGGGGCGGCCCCGTTTCTTTCCTGCTCGCCCACCGGCGCCCTTCCCAGGCCTGACACTGGGGGGCAAGGGGTGCACCCCGAGACGGGCCAAGGTCCGTGGGCAGCTCACACACCCCAGGCACATGTGAGCGGCTTTTCCCACACACGCTAAACATGCCCACGCCCAAGCTAAATCTGATGTGTGTTTTTTAGTAGAAACAGATACTGCGCTTGTTTCAGTTTTCCTGAAGGGCCACCGCTTTCATGAAGAACATTCCTTGGCGCTGTTCAGATCTCTTTTTCCTAACTGGTAATATAAAGGGAAATTGCTGTAGTGCCCACAGCGGTCTGAGTCGTGTGTCTGTGCCTGGCGCTTTGAGAGCTGTGACAGGCGCCAACGAGACCGTGGGCCCCGTTGCTCTGCACCGGGGGCAATTTAGGAGGGTGGCTGCCCTTCCCGCCCCCACTCTGCTCTCCCCCGCACCCCAGGTTTGGTGGGATCCAGTCAAGCAGTGCACCCTGCCCTGCCCTTTGCTTTCACCCCCCTATCCTCATGAGTCGCACACAAATATGGTTCCCCGTAACCAGATATGTTTGAACAGCCCTGGCTTTCCCAGGCGGTGTTTAAATATGCCCAAGAAAGCAGCATTGAGTGAGGGTTGCCGCAGATACACCCCGCAAAAGCAGAGACCTAGCTCTCCATCCTCGATCCCTGTGGTACCTGACAGTGCCAGGCGTCAAACTTCGACTGGCACTCAGTCCTCGCTGGAATCAGACGGAAAAGCAAAGCAGAGGAACTGTGATCTGTTCCCTTCCAAGTCCACAGCCTGTTTAGAGACACGGCGCCCAAGGACGAGGGTTGGGTGCGGGAAGTACATGTGAAGAGGGGTGCCTGCAGGGCACGGCAGAGTTTCAGTACGTGCTGAGGAAGTAGTCTGAGGGGTGTCACGCTCTGGGTCTGTTTCACACCTGTCATTGTTCCCGAAGGCTGCCCTGGTCCCATTCCAGCCAAAGAGAATTAGCAGCTCCAGAGTGCTCGCTGGGGGGCAGGTGCCATCCTATGAGCTCCAATTCATTGTGTGTAATCCTTCAAGCAGTTTTGTTAAGTAAATATACTCTACGCAAGTACAGTTACACCAGTTTAAAAGGTGTAGAAATTGAGGCGCAGGAAATGTAGGTCACTTGTCAAATGCATAGTAGTAGGGAGCAAACCGAGGTTCCGAATCTAATTATGTCTTAAACACCAAGCCTGTTGCCCGTCTGCACCACCACGCTATCCAGCTGGGGAACAGGAGAAGCAAGGCCTTGCCTTCTCTGTTAGCGAGGGAATGGGTACCCGTTTAGTCCCTCCCCTCCTAAGTCTTCGAGTGCTATGCTCATGTCTTAGGTGCTTTTTTTTTTTATATCAACACCTCCCAATGACTTTAACTTGCTTTATTAAAAATCAGGAGGAAAAAGAAAGCCTAGACAATGCATAGAGCCACCCAACACCGTCTCCTCCTGTGTCCTTCAATTTATCCTGGAAAAAATTTGCAGTTGGCTAATGGTTACCACATCAACAAAATAACTCCTTTCTCTTTTCTCATTAAATTAAAGAACAAAAATCAACGGATGCATTGCATCCTTGTTGACTGGTGGCTCATTACAGAGGCTAATAAGAGAAAATACCTTCTCATATACTGATCATTGGTGCTCAGAGCATTTGAGGACAGCCACCTGCTGAGCGAGTAGCCGGTTTTGCTTCCGACTTTGTCTGCATTAGCCCGGTCAATTTCCCCGAGCTGGCCTGATTAGGAAAGTTTTATTAAAATGAATGGAAATGAATCTTAAAGTTAGTAGAGAGAAACAGGAGCAGTGCCTGAACCACTCACACAGTCTTTGCCCCTGGCCAGGAGTGCAGACCACTTGGCAGAGGTGTGTGGCGGAGACTGCAGGGCACGCACCAAAGCCTGAGGCTGTCCTTGCACACAGCGGGACCACATTCCCCAGCCTCCCCTGAAACCAACCACCACCTTCCATTTTCCATCTAACTGAGTGAAATAAGTATGCTCCTTTCAGATCCCAGCAATATAACACACCCACGTGCCTCTCTCCCCCACTCTCTCTCCTGAATAAGTCATTCTGCAAAATCAGAATATGGAGAACACTAGAGTGTCACTGGGAGAGCTTCACAACCAGCCCAGTGGGACGATAGGCTTACATAAGACAATTTCAATACTGAGTGTTAAGTACAATAGAGGTACACACAAGATGCATTAGAAATGTGGGGAGATCACAGAAAGATTATTTGGGAAGATGACAGCACAGCTGAATCTTGAAAGACAAGAAGGTTTTGGAAGCAGACAAGCCTAAGAAGACAGCAGACTGCGCACATTTCCCTACTCCCATTCTGCTCCAAATCCCTTACATGTCAGAAAAACATGTACAAGTTTTTTATAATTGTTACTTAGAATAAAATTATTAAAAGGCTGAAAATATGACAAGTGCCTCAATCAGATGGAGAATGAGGAATCCATGGAAGATAAAAAAAGGAGATGATATCAGATCTACAAGGAAACAAAACAGGAAATTACAGCCCAAAATGTGCGCAGAAAAGAAGAGCTGCTGAGGCGGGGGCAGGGAGTGGAGTGGCATGTGCTTTGAGCTGCAAATAAGGGCAGAGAAAAACAGTCACAAGTGACGTCACCTCCAACAGAGCCTGGATCTGAGCCACTCCATATTGGATCCATGGGCCCACCAGAGCGTCGCCAACCTTCTGGCCTTTCTTGTATTCCTCTCTGCTAACATCCTCTATTATCAGGGTTATATAAAGTCTCTTGTAACTCCAAACTCTTGTTTTCAGACTTGAAATTTCCCACACAGGACAAAGGGAACAGGGGAGGAAGGGCTGTCTTCTCAGGTATGTCTTTCTTCCGTAACAGAAGAAAAATTGGTCCTAGAGACCTCGGCGTGCACAACACCGTAGCTGTTATGTTCTTTGCAGCCAGATGTGGGCTCACATTCACCTCTGGACCAAGCACAAAGACAACAGAGCCTGCAATGATTGGGTAAAGGTGTCATCATTCAGACTCTGGGCCTGAACATAGAGCAGCTCCCCAGAAATAAAGGTCCTGAGAGTAAAACTATAAAGGGTACAATCCGCTGGTTAGGTAACTAGATGTTCCAGGCGCAGGAAACTCGGGGTAGGGTCATGTGGCATAAGGAGCGGGAAACGGCCTGGCAATGATTGTCAGGGAGATTGTTACTAGAACTGCATTGAGATTCAGAACTGTATTGAGATAACCAAGTCCCTGCATCCTTCCCACCTCTCTCGCGTGTGCTTCACAGTCATCGTTGCAGGCCTCAGAACCAAACAAAGCAGCGAACGTGAGCAATTGGGCTGGTGGGGCTGGGCCCAGTTGAGGGGGCTTCCCAATCCAAGGGGTGCAGATTGCAAAGTATCAGCAAAGTCCACACATCAGCACATCCTCCCACCACTAAAATAAGCAAAGACAAACTCGTATAGTCAGAGCTTTCATTCACAAGGAGGTAATCAGAGATTCTAGATGAGAGAAAAAAATACTTGGTTAAAATAGCATAGAAGAGAGGCGCCAAACTAAACCCAATGGACCGAAAAACAAATTGAAGTGGGTAAGCATGGGAGAAGCACAAAATCAGCAAATCTGATATCTTCAGAGCACTTCAATTACTGCCTCCTTAAAACAAGAATGGCCTGCTAAATAATAATTAGAGATCTTGAAAAATAAAAGTGAAGTCACAACTGTTAGGGCAAAGACAAATGAAAAAGAGAGGCTCCGTTCTCTCTAAAAATAAAGGCATAGACGCCCACCCATCCTTCCTTCCTTCAGAGCATTTATTTCGGAAAACTTGTAATTCCAAATTCTGTCTCCGTCTCTGTGAAATGCATGTAAATCTTTTTAAAAGCTAAGTAAGGCTCTTGCCAGCTTTGCAACCCAGAAACGTCTTTATCAAAGACCTGAGAGATACAAAGAGAAAGTTCCCTAGTTTCTCAGTTTCTGTGGGAGGGTAAGGAGACTAGTTAGGTGGGCCGACCCCCACCCAGCTGTAAAACTTGCTTAAAAAAATATGAGAAGTTTTTGCCCCTTTGGATAGAGCTGATTATCTAATATAGCCGTTCACTCTAACGACCAAGTGAATTTAGGATGGTTATGTGTGACACACGATGCTGTAACTCCTCTTACGTGAAGACTGGCTATTACCTTGAGAACTTGCATGTAGTGGGTTCTCTCTGCCAGGCTATCTGGAAGCATGAGGTTTCATTCTGTCTAGTTTCATGCTTATTTAAAAATAAAAAACATTATCTTTCTCTTCTACTATTGTGGAGAGGTTTTTGTGGGTAGTAGAGAGGTAGTAGTGTGTGTTTTTTAAATCATAATTCCCCAACTCTATTAAGGGACAAGTTGTAGAGTTGCAAGAATGAGCTGGCAAAATGCCCCCTGGAAGGCAGCATATTAAACAAACTATATGGCAGAAAAGTTAAGTGACATAGAGGATAGATCCAGAAGTTCTACTATATTGCATAGGATTTCTAGAAGAGAACTACTATAATCGAGGTGAGATATAATAAAGAAAACAGGGGAAACTTTGCTACCTTGCAAGGAAGCCTTTAAATTTAAAATAAACAAAACAAAACTGAGTTTCAAGGAAGATAAACAGGAAAAACAAAATGATGATACTTCCACATAACAAAGGGAAATTTTAGAATTTCAATAAAGTGATAAAGCCCAAAATGTGTTCTGTTCACAGAAAACAGGATGTACATTCAAGTTAAAAAGATAAAACAAGTCATTATCACCAGAAGTGGCTTTTTTATGACCAACCTATCAGACAGGGCAAACTTGTAATTACTGAACACCTGGTCTTCCGTGTCAGGAAAAGACCCTCCTCCCCTCTGCAGCCCCAAGGTGCCTCCCCTCATCCTTGGCTCAGAACATCACAGCTCTCACTCCCCCTTTCTGCCCCGGGACTCCTCATGTGAGTGGGGTCTCCGACTCTCTCCAGTATGTGAGGTTCCCATATGTATGTGTGTAATTACATTTGGTTATTTTCTCTTGTTCATCTGTGTCATGTTGATTTGAGTATTAGACCAGCTAGAAGAACCTAGAAGGTTAGAAGAAAGTGTCTTCCTTCCCACAGAGTCCCCCCATATACCTAAGAGCAGGGAATGGGGTGTTCCATCACCACCTGCATCAATCCTTCTTTAGGTGTATAGCAGATGTGATGTGCCTTATCTGATTAAAAACAATTTAATTATGTTCCCAATGGTGGCTTCCTTGACTGCCATGTCTGTGAACCCCATACATCAGTTACAATGTGGATGCACAGACACCTCTAGGCATTCTCCTTAGAATAAGACCCATGGTTTTGTAAAGTGCCAGGGTCCACAATAGAAGAGATTCAGCCCTCTCATCCTAAAAGGCATCCATCTAGGGAGGGGGAAGAATTCCAGATCATTTTTCCTGCACTAACTTCACCCCTGCAAGCCAGCTGGGTCAACAATTTAAGTAGTAGGGCCCTTAGAGCATTTTCTTTTCTTTGATCCTGGCAATGCCATGTGGATTGATTTTAAGCTACGCCTATTCTTCAAAAGGCTTGCTCTCTAGTTTAAGAATGTGAGTTAAGTAGGGATTTTGTAGGCATTTTTTGGCTTTAGAAAATAAAACATAAGAGACCCCCTGCCTCTTACAGTCTCCTGTAAATCTCCATCTCTAATTGTTTCTCCCCTTCAAAGAAATTCCTGTACCCTTCATAACGTATTAGCAAAATCTCCAACAGGCATGTGTCTAATAGCCCTCCACCAGCCAGGCGAGGTCCAGAATGAAGTGATTAGCAGTGTTTGTTGTCAGGTTGTCTCCGAGAGAGAGATGACAATTTATATCAAATCGCTGTGTGTCAAAAATCAGAGGGTGTGCCAAGGTGAAAATGCAATTCCGCAGCTCCCATAGGTGGATGAAATTTCCTGCTCCACGTGTGACGTTAATGTGTGTGCAGCTTAGAGAGAGGGATACGGCCTTGGGAGACAGTCAGACCCTCTTGCACTCCACCCACCAGGGGACTGAGCCACACTGCGTTTGCGGTGACTGTCCAGAGGCCCCCTCACTTGTTTCCTACCACTCTCTCTCCTATCCTGTCTCTGCCAGCTCAGAGCTCCTGGCTCCACTCCTCAGTCCTGATATTGTCTTGGTCTTCTGGGCTTTTCGTCTACTTAGCATGTGATGAGCAACTTTCCCTATCAAACTCCAGCTTGAACTTGGCCCAGCCTGTTCCTCCTGCCCCAACTGAACCTCGACACTCTCAGAAATCAAACCCTGCCTCCTGCACTGTGTGGAGCCTTGGCCACATCCTCTACGTCTCCTGGGATGGGATGCAGGATCTTTCTTAACAGGGGCAGAAGCAAGGTGACACAAGACAACCGGGCACAATAGGAACCAGGGAGCTATTCCCTTTCTACCATTCAGTCATATTTCCAATGTATTCGTCCATACATGACCATGATCCACCCCTAGGGGACACGGGGGAATCGCAGCCCTCTGGCCTAATTAGAAGGCCATTCTCTGCCCTCTGGTATGTCATTTCTAGTCGTAGAAAGAACAAATCACTCCAGCAGACTGAATCTGCCTTCCAATTTTGATTTCTTCCCATATCACTTGGCAGTCCCTTAATTCTTCTTTTCAGTAAGTGTCACCAAAACAGAAAGGACCACTGATAAGAAAGTAATCATCTGCCAAGAAAAGATGAAGGGGAAAAAAGATCTTGTTCACACTGGAACCCTTTTGACCTCCAGGAAAATGGGGGAGGGTATATGAAAAGCACAGGATCTGCCGTCATTTGCTCCGCTAATCTCCCCCTCGCTCATTTTCAGAATTCACAAGTGTCCCTGGTTCCTCCCGCTCTTGCAGTCACAGGTGTCCCTAAGATAGGAAATTTCAAGTCAGAAAAGCGTCATAAATGAGACTGTGGACAAGCAGCGACTCTCGGTCTATCCGAGGCAACATGGGGACGTCAAGGCTGCTTTCTGAGGGCAGCGTCGGCCACTAGCGGGTAAGGGAGGCAACCTGACCGTGGGACTCAGCGGTTGAAACAAGCACTTTGCTGGTGCCTTAGTCTGTTTGAGCTGCTAGAAAGGGGTCCCGTAGGCTGGGAAACCATAAACCACAGAAATTTATTCCTCACAGCTGTGGACACCAGGAGCTCCAAGATCAAGGTGCTGGCAGATTGGGTGTCTTGTGAGTGCCTGTCTTGTGTTTCATAGATGCCCTTGCTTTGGCTCACATGGCTGAAGAGGCAAAGGAGCTCTCTGGACTCTGTTTCATAAAGGCACTGATCCCATAAGGGCAGAGCCCTCATGAACTAATCACCCCCCAAAGGCCCGGCCTCCAAATACTATCACAGTGGGGCTAGAATTTCAGGGAAACAAACATTTCATTCCATTGAAATCAGGGTTAATTCCTTCTTTAAAAAGAAGGGTGCTCCTCTATTACATGAATTTTAAATCATTCCATATCGTCCATACCAAGACATAAACGTGATGGGTGTGCAGTAGATCATTGGTTCTTGCAGTGATTATGTTGTGCTTCTTGGCTGCCAATGATTAGTGTATTTCTTTTTCATGGATTTTATTTTTAGCACCTTTTCCTTCTTTTGCTTATCAATGAGTCTCCAAAAAATAATATCATGATCCATCTCTGAATGTCCATTACGAGTTAACATTCCCAGCTTACCCCACACCTACCTTCCCAGGTAGTTCCACTTGGTCAGTAGAAATGGAAGCTCGAGACTGCGGCACTCAGAGGCTGTGCCCCTCTGGGCACCGGATATAAGAAGGGGGCCAGCTCCTCCTTGCCTGAAACTATGGACAACACTGATGCCTAACAACAGGCTGAAAAATATCACAGGGTATTTTTCTTTCTTCGCATTGCACTTGATTTTATAAAATGTACTGGGCAAGCCGGCATCTGTGGCTCCTGTGTGTTCAACATTTTAAATTCATTGTTATGGAAAATGGGGCTGAAATGACAATGACGTAAGGCAAACAACGTGAAAGGTCAAGCTTCTGCCATGTGCCTTTAGCCACCCTTGGTGCCAACTGGGTCATTTATAGAACATCTCATGTCCGCTTCCTGAATCCGCTCCTGTAAAAGGAAAGTGCTGCGGTCCTTTGCCCTGTGTGTTATGAGGTTACCTAATTTCCATTCCCAGACGCACGCCATGCCTGCTCTTTTTTGTCTTTTAAAATAAATCTGACGCCTAAAGCTAAATACATAGTACTTTGAACATGACAATGAAGCTATTTTTAATTTGCCCTTTTGTTTTAATTATGCTGTTGGTATTATTTTGTAGGTACAATTTGCAACATTCTTGCTGCCACCTACAGGCACCCCTGTGTGCCACCTGTGATTCTGGGGGAGGTTTAGAATTACCTATTTATCTTGAAATAGAGATCTTGATGTTTTTCTAACCATTATTTGTCAGTCTGGAGATGAGTATGTTGAAAATGTTTTTCTAAAACAATACCTGCATCTTTATTTATTTCATGAAAATAAAAATATCTGCAAGATCCTCAGAAAATTGGCAAATAGGACAATCTCTGCAAATATGAAGAATCCACTTGGGACTCTAGAAGAGAAATCCTACACAAATATGTCCTTAATCGTTTCCATAAGTAATAAAATCAGCATGTTTATAGAAAAACCTAAATGCATAATTGATCAAAGCAATCTTCACAGTTTAAAATTTATTAGCTATGGAAATAGCTGATATAAAAAGGAAAGTTAAGAGAAAAAAAATCTAAGCCTATTAAAGAGTAATTCTGTCTCATCATGACAACTATAACTAACTGAGCTGAGCTAACTCTGAAATAACAGCACAGAAAAGAGAGGCAGAAATGGAGAGGGAGCCGCGATTAAGAGACCACTTAACACACAAGAAAGAGGAAAGAATTTTAAAAGTTGCAATAGAATCTGAAGCAGGGAGAGGCCAGCGCTTGTGGGACCAAAAGAATGTTCTGTCTCTGGGAAGCTGGCCTCAAAGGAAAGAGGCAGGTTACCCGTGGAATATGCTAGTGGTCTTTAAATTAGCGCCTTGTCCATCACTGGTTGACTTGCTTAGATCTTTTCAGTTCTTTTCAGTAGACACACCTCCTAGCGTAAAAGTCATTCCTCTCCGAGGGATGTGGAGCCCTGAGCCCTTCCTCAGCCTTGAACCACTGCATCCCCTGAGCCGAAATCCCCAGAATCGGAAACCCCTGCACGCAGTACCGAGCGACATTTGAGAGTGGGATCCATGTAACCTCCTGTGTAGTCTTTGATTTGTTGATTAGAGAAACTAGCGCTCATTAGGTGCCTACTGTGTTCCAGGCCCTGTGCTCGCTACTAGGGATTAGAGATAAATACGACACAGCCTTTACCTCCAGGACAATGCTTTCTCATGGAGGTGACAGAAGCAGGAGAGTGCAATACCATGTGACAAAGACTAGTGGGGAGGCAGGGCCTGGCACGATGGTGCCAGAGAGAAAGGTCACCTCTGCTGGGAAAGTCCTACAAGGCAAAGGACAGGGGAAAAGATAAAGAAAAATATACCAGGAAGAAGGGACAGCAATGCCTTGGCCCTTCATTCCCACCAGTTCCTTCTTTCCTCTCCTTTTGTTTCTTGCCTATAGAGGATTTAAAAAAAAAAATAAAGTTAAAATCTTAGCAGCATTGTCTTAACAATATCAATAGGACCCAGGGCTCAGCACTTTAATTGCCACATAGAAGACTCCAATTAATCCCTCATTACCAACACTCTCTCCAGTGCCACTTAGAATGGAAACACTCCAGAAATGTGCAGCGCACCCAACCTTATGAGTCACACTGTCTTGCCTGAGAGCAAAAAAGAAAGAGACTTGCTCAGCGCCCTAGACGTGTTAAGAGAACATCCCTGGAATGGGCATGACCACTGTGGCATTCCCCACAGTCTTGGCCACAGGCTAGATCCTGTTGAAATTTTCTTTTGTCTAATTTGTATTTTCCCCCCTCTGACAATTTATTTTTAAAATTTTATCAATGTTGAAATTAAGAAGAAGCTACTTTGATAACATTTCAGTTTTGGAAAACGAAACTGCTTTCACATAAAATAAGATAGAAATAACAAAAAACATTTTATTTCAACAATCGTGCTCTCAGAGACTTCAGTATGCCTAACCATAGGAGGTTTTCTAATAGGTAAAATCTTTGGATACATTTCCTCCCGGTAAGAAGTGTTTCAGTTTATAGGGAGAAAAAATATTATAGCACTATACATAAAAGAAGATACGTTTGGCAATGGAGATTTCTGAAATTGATGAAGCCTATCATGAGGATCTCTGATTTCCTTTTTTGTACTATTTCCCAATTTCCTCGAAGTATATTCTCTCCCTTCACTGTGCGTGACAGTCTCCAGACCATCAAATATCAAGGCTGCCCCAGACCCCTAGGGTCCCCCCATGAGGGAGGAGGTGGGTCAATGTGGTGAAAGCTTTCCTCTCCTACACGGCCTAGCAGCGCAGGAGTTTCAGTGGAGCCAACCAGCCCAGCCGGGTGTGGCTCAGCGGTTGAGCATTGACTTAGGATCCAGGCGATCGGGGTTCGATTCCCGGTCAGGGCACATGCCCGGGTTGCGGGCTTGATCAATGGCTCTCTCATGATTGATGTTTCTATCTCTCTCTCTCCCTCTCCTTTCTTCTCTCTGAAATCAATAAGGATATAGTAAAAAAAAAAAATTAAAAATGGGGCCAACCAGAGAACGGTTTACACCACTCACACCTGGTGGAGCTTCACGCACCGCAGCCAACAACTTGTAAAGAGAGAGACGTGTAACAATCGGACAAGCACGGGGGCAATGTCCCCCTGGCTGCTCCATATGTGCCTGACCCCTCGTGTTCCGAAAGGACGGGTAAAATGGTAGGGTGTACAACGCAGGGGTGAGGAAGGGACGCCAGGGAATAAACACAGCAGTGCGCCCTCCAATAGCATGGAAGGGCTTCCTACAAAGAGAGAGACCTGAGTGGTCCCTTAAGAAGGGACATGATTTAGGCCATCAGAGAGAAAGGAGGAGTTGGGGAGAGGAAGGCGTCCAGGTACAGGAACAGCAAACACAAAGCACACACGTGGCAGGTACGGGGACCACTTGCTTTTCAAGAGTCACTTAAGACATTTTAGGTTGACCAGTAGTTTCTGTTAGTTCTAGCTGAGTTTTGGAAAATTCATTGTACATTGACTAACTTTAGATAAAAGGATAAAAGAAGAAAAACAAAATTTTACCTCAATGTCTTCCCATTTTAAAAATCCACCTAAAATACAAAATGGACATAAACCCTTATGATGTTTGACCATTTTCGTGGTTGTTTCCAAGTTCAGTATTAGATTTACTGTGATGAAGTATAAGAGCTGGTGCATCTTTGAATTATTAAAGTCTAATTCTAAAGCAGGATTTTATTAAGAATAAGAATTAGGGAGTGTTTGAGATGAATTCCTGTGAGCTCCTCCACAAACAAGAGAAAACATCAGAAATATTTTGACTTTCCCTGAAATTCCTCATGCCTGCTGATTTCTGACATAGATCAGTCTACTCTGTTTGGATTTGAGAATTCTTAACCAAGCCAATTTCATTATAAATTATATTTATAGTTGAAAGAATATAAAATATAAAATAAATAAGTTTTGTTGTTCCCCCCCATACATCTAGTTGGATGTTTATTTTTAGTCTTTCCTTTATATTGACATAAATACTTAAGGCTATGAGTTTTCCTCTGAGCTCTGATTTAACTCTGTCCCATTGATTGATTGTTGTGCTATTGTTTCCTGGGAATTCTTAAATTTAGGGGGTTTTGTTTTTATCTTTAATCCAAAATATTTGAGAAAGATTTTGTTTAACCCTAAGTATTTTATGTCTTGCTATCATGTCTACCTTATTGCATTAGGATAATGTTAATTGTATGGAGTCTTTCTTATAGTCTAGAAAAAATAGTTTTAAATGTAACACAGCCACATGGTCAATATTTAAAGTGAGTTTCATATGTACCTTCCTGCTTATGTTGATAAGGAAGACCATATTCTTAGGTGTGTCTTTGTTTATGTGTCCTATCCAGGTCTGAGATTAGTAACTAGAAGTCTCTGATTATTTTTAATTTTTTTATCTCCCATGATTTCTAATTTATGAAAGTTACTGCCATGCTATGTGGGACATGGGTTGTATTTTATTGTGAATCATACCACTTAGCATTATAAACTATTCAGCTTTGTGTCGGATACTGCTCTTTGACCCAAATTCGGCCTTGTCTGAAGTTAACACCGAGGCCCCTGCTCTCTCTGTGTTGACACTCCCCTGGCGTAGCTTTACCATGCCTACCTTTTCTCTTCTTTGGGTTGTTCTGAGCCACCTTGCTTTCAGTATGTCTCACACAAACTAGAGTTGCATTTTGCTTTGTAATTCTATGTACAAATCCTTTAAATAAGTGATTTAGGCTCATTTCTACTTCTGTTAATATGAGGGGAATGTTGCCTTTTAATTTCATATTCTTTTGTTGCTTTTCTTTTTATATTTATATATAAATTACATTTGTATTTTATGTCATTACTCGAGTATTTATAAAGGTTAGTATTTTTTATTATAGTGTCTTCCATTAGCTTATATTTTTATGTAATACTTTTTGCCCCTTATTTTTGAACAGCACTATCTCTAAATTAAGTTATTAAGAGAGAAATTATACCTTAATTAAAATATCTCTGGGTCAAATCCATTTGTAGTATTTAAATTTGAAGAAAAGTTTAGATGTGTTTAAATATCGTGGCTCTTTCTGGAACATATTGTAGGTATCCCTTCAATGTTTCCTGGCATTAAATGTTACTATCAAAAAGTCTGTTAGAAATTTTCTTTCTTTTTATTAAAACAATAGTGACCATGCATTTTGGCCCAGGCCACATTTTGAGAGTGAAAGAGGCCACTAGTTATTTTTCTGTTTATGGAGCAGAAGCATAAACTGGGATTATCCCAGGTCAGTTGGGTCTGTGGTCTTCCACCCTTCATGTGACTTGATATTTTGGTTTAAGAGCCTAAAATTCCCTTCCTTTTGTCACCTTATCTATTATATTTTTATTTTACCTACATTGCATTCCTCTTTCTCCTACAAGAGATATTTTTCTTTTTCACCTACATTTATGTTTCAGTGTTGAAGATTTTTAATCAATTTCCTCTTAGTGACTTTCCAATAAGTAGATTGTTTCTCATTATAGTTCAGAGAAGTTTTTATAAATTATACTTTCAAATATCTGTAATCTGAGGTTTCTCTGCTTCTTTGTTTTCTTCAGTTTCCTTTGCGTGTATTCTAATCTATGCCCATTGTTCCCCTCTGATATCTCTACTTCTCATTCATTTTGTTTCTTTTTTTTCCATTTCTATCTCAATTGCTCTTTTCTTTCATTTCTATATTATCAGTTCATGGCTACCCATTAGTCCTAATGCCTGCCCACTGGAAAGTCTGGCAGTGGAAAGTGGCTTTAGCCCCCTTTAGTCCCCTTCCTCACTGGCTCTTGGCTGAGCTATGAAACAGGACTTCAGCAAACGTGACAAATGTAGAGGCTCGAGATGCACTTGCCTATGGGGGGCCAAGCTCGAGGAAGTTTAGTTTAGTTTAGTTTCAGCTTCCTACCAACAAAGGGGCCCATGCCGAGGCAGGCCCAGCATCGCAGCTTATCACGGCCCCTGGCCAATTCTCCAGCTAAATTCAGCCACGTGAGGGAGCCCACTGGGACTACCATGTGTTATTAGACACATCCAACCCACAGAACCATGAGAAACGTCAAATCATTGTTTTAAGCCCCGAATTGTGGGGGTTTTATTTTTCATTGTTAGACAACTGATAGAGAAACTGCCTAGAAGGTGGTGTGGCTGTAACACAACCCAAAACATGTGGCGTTGGCTTTAGAAATGGGCAGCAGATGGAGGCTTGAGAAGTGAGTGGAGCCTGCTGGCAGGGGCTAAAGGAATGGCAGAGAAACCCTGGCAGACGCTTGGAATGAGTTGAGGAAATCATTAGCGGCAGGGAAAATGGCAGCCCATATTTCATAACAGCAAAACATTTGGCAAACCTGTCGAGTGTCAGGACACAGAAGACAGGATGGTACCTGATGAAATAGTGGATCTGACTAAGGACGCTCCTGGCAGAAGATTGATAATAACAATTGGCTTCGTTTAGGTGCATATGGTAAGGCATAGGAAGACGGGATAAGCTAAGGAGAGAACTGTTTAGTTTGCAAGAGGAATTTAGACATAAAAAAGAGGCAGAACTTTTTAGGTTGGAAAACAAAACAATTTCATATTTCCAGACTTTCAACTTGGCAACTCTCAGTATAATAAATG